>NC_056522.1:60862555-60932593 GCF_019175285.1 Sceloporus undulatus
ATATATATATATATATATATATATATATATATATATATATATATATATATCTCAAACTCACCTGCCAGTCATTCCCATATATACTCTATCTGTATTTAACAAAACTTTATTCAACACTCAGATGGAGCTGTTCTCCAAGTCTGAGATCCTGTGTGCTCCGCTGGCACTGATAGTCAAGAGAGGAGGATGAAGTTGCACACAATGGTGTGCTGTGCTACTGGAGAAAAGAAGGCAACAGTATTAAAAGGGGGAAGCAGCTAGCTCCAAGCAACCTATTATTTGTATGCTTGGCTACTTGGGAACAAGGCATTGTGGGTAGAATTACTTGGAATATTGTTTGTGCCATTGCCAATGTGATTTTCCAAGCCACCTATCCCTTCCCCTGGTGCCCTGGCTCCAACGTTTCCTTGAAACCAGACATTCAAGAAATAGGCAGCTCAGAGCTGGCTTCTAAAGTGTAGTATATAGTCATTATTTCCTCTTCTTGCTGCTGTTGTTCTTCTGATAGCACAGGGGGATTTGTATATATCCCTGCAGGAGTCAGAGATTGTCATACAGGTTACACTATGTCTCTTGCATGAGCAGTTTGCTAATATAAGAACATGAACCAGATATGATGGAATACAACCCATTATATTATAATCAAACCACATTTGGAGGGAATCTTGTGGGGACGGCTGCTCAGAAAGTCACTGAACTTTATCACACAGGGCCTGGAATGGGCCTGTTGCATTCTAAAAGGGAACATGATGGGGACGGGAGGTGGCATAGAATGCATCTTACCGCACAGGGAGAAGGATGCCGCCACCACCGGACGTTCCCATCGCATTCTGGATGTGTCTCAGAGGGGGCAATTTTCAGGAACGCTTTAAGTGTTCCTTAAAATCGCCCCCTAGGGATCACATCCAGAATGCAATGGGAACATCCAGCTGTGGTGGCATCCTTCTCCCTGTGCAGTAAGATGCACAGATATAGGATGGGGAACACCTGACTGAATGAGACTACATGTGAAAGGGATCTAGGAGTCCAAGTAGACCACAAGTTGAACATGAGTGAACAGTGCGATATGGCAGCTAAAAAGGCCAATGCAATTTTAGGCTGCATCAATAAAAGTATAGTGCTAGATCAAGAGAAGTAATAGTGCCATTGTATTCTGCTTTGGTCAGGCCCCACCTGGAATATTGTGTCCATTTCTGGGCACCACAATTTAAAAAGGATGTTGAGAAACTGGAGCGTGTCCAAAGGAGGGCGACTAAAATGCTGAAGGGTCTGGAAACCATGCCCTATGAGGAATGATTTAGGGAGCTGGGGATGTTTAGCCTGGAGAAAAGAAGATTAAGAGGTGATGTGATAGCCCTGTTTAAATATTTGAAGGGATATCATATTGAGGAGGTAACAAGCTTGTTTTCTGCTGCTCCAGAGACCAGGACCCAGAACAATGGATGCAAGCTACAGGAAAAGAGATTCCACCTCAACATTAGGATGAACTTTCTGACAGTAAGGGCTGTTCGACAGTGGACCACACTTCCTCAGCGTGTGGTGGAGTCTCCCTCCTTGGAAGTCTTTAAACAGAGACTGGATGGCCATCTGTTGGGTATGCTTTGATTGAGAGTTCCTGCATGGCAGGAGGTTGGACTGGATGGCCCTTGTGGTCTCTTCCCTCTACAATCTATGATTCTATGATGTTGTTTCTTCACTTCCTCAGGAGTGAAGATAGGAGGAAGGGACATCAGCAATCTAAGATATGCAGATGACACCATATTACTAGCAACAAACATCACAGACACGGAACAATTACTAAGGAAGGTCAAAGAAAAAAGTGCAAAGGCACTGAGGATAAAGAAAACAAAAATAAAGAGCATGGAAGAACTACATAAACTCAACCTAGACAATGAAGAAACTGAAATACTTAAAGAGTTCCTATACCTTGGCTGAAACATCAATCAGAATGGTCACTGCAGTCAAGAAATCAGAAAAAGACTAGGAATGAAGAGGACTACTGTGAAAGAATTAGACAAGACTCTAAAGTGTAAAGTTATACAACTGAGCATTTAATTTGGAAACAACCAAGCCATTGTATTCCTTATCACCATGTACAGATGTAAGGGCTAGACAATGAAGAAAGCAGATAAGAATAAAATCAGCTCATTCAAGATGTGCTGGAGAAGAATGCTGAGGATACTGTGGACAGCTAAAAGGATAAACAAATGAATCCTTGAACAGATCAAGCCTGAAATCTCCCTCAGAAAATGAATGTATGATTTATTAGAAAAATACAATAATGCTAGGAAAGGTAGAAGACAATAGAAAGAGAGGAAGACCGCACGGCATATGAGTAGACTTAATCAGGGAAATCATAGACCTGAGTTTGCAGGAACTAAGCAGAACAGTTGAGGAGAAGGAGTCACCAAGTGTTGAGATCGACTTGAGGGCAGTTGACAGCAAACAGCATTGATGTTAAAGTAAATAATACAGGACTGGAATTAGCTGTAAGATGAATATAAGAGAAAATCAGATACACTAAACAAAACAGAACAGATGAAACTCTGTATATTATGACCAGCACACAAATCTCCTTCATTAGCTACTCTTAAGCTCCTTTTGATCGAAATTTATTATAATTATTAATAATAATAATTTGTTTTATTTATATACTGCTATTCCAAAGATCATAGCGGTGAACAGCAAGTAAGCTAATTTGCAAGTAAGCTAATTTGCCCCCAACAGTCTGGGTACTCATTTTAGCGACCTTGGAAGGATGCAAGCCTGAGTCGAGCTTATGTCTTTCCCAAGAAGACTGATGTATGTGTAACCTGATAAAAACAGAATTCATCGAAAATTCTGATTTATCTCACAAGTCATGCAGAAAAATCAGATTGCACTAATTTGCATTTCATCAGTTGATCAATATAAACCTCAGTTTCATCTTCTTCCTTTGTCAGTTATCATTCATGTCCTAATCATGCGTGAGCAGTTATGTTCAACTGCTAACTTTTCATAGTACAGAGTCAGGGGAGCAAGAAAATAGGTGGGGCACCTGTCCTGAATGCCAGCATAAACTAAGGAGTGCAACATAGTCTGTCATCAGCCTCATTCATTACTTTCATTCTTATTTATTCTCTATTTTTGAAGCCCCATAATTAAAAGTGATAATCACCCCTGCAGTTGCCTGTAGAGTTGCCCAAATAATTGACTACAAGCTGTGTGGCTGTTATGTTTCACATTTCTTAGGCAAGAAGAGAAGTCAGAGGAATGAAATTTGATATGAGGAAGAAGGGGAGAGTAAGAAATGTACAACAGTACTGAAAAATGTATGCAGTGTATAGTAGTGTGAATCCATTCAAACACTGTTAGAATCCTGGTATATCAACCCATATCTGACCCTGAACAGGGGTCCTTACATGCAGAAATAGTGGGGTATGATATTACAGTGTTAAATCCTGTGCCTTCATTGGATGAATAATCTTACTGGCTTGAGTGAGAGCACAGAAAAAAAAAAAAAAGGATCTATCCAGCTTAAGAGCTTCTACTTCATAATATAGGGAGTTTGCTAAAACAATCTGAAAGACATGTCAGCTGCAAAGCTAGATGGACCAGCTTTCCAACCATATAATGTAATAATATTAATAGTATTTATTTATAACCCACCTGTCCCTGTGTTGGATCAAGGCGGGTAACAGCATATAAAAAAGAGAAAAACAATAATGTCAAAGGCATTCGAATCAGTCTGAAGAGAACAATTTAGGCACGTGGAGAGTGAAATTAGGGGATCAATTTGGAAAGGCCCGCCAGAAGAGATCTGTTTTTATTGCCTTCTTAAAGGCCTCAAAAGATGTTAGTTGGCGGATCTCGTCCAGCAGATCATTCCAGATTTTTGGAGTGGCAGCAGAAAACGTCCTCTAGGAAGTAGTTACCTGTCTAGTTCTCTGTGACTGTGGTGGGTTATAGACCGCCGCTTTGAGGCGGTCTGCCGCTGCCGCTTGCTCCATGCGGGAGCCATAGCAGCCACACCACGCGGCTCCCGAGCGGAGCAAAAAAGGAGCTCCAAAATGGAGCTCCTTCTTGCGGCGCCTCTATGACGTCGCGAGGCACCGCTGGCGCATTTGCAACGTCATAGGCGCCGCGACATGTTCGGACTCTATGCGTCCGATATGTAAAGATGGCACCGGCCGTGTGGAACGGCCGGTGCCATATTGTACAGACAGAGTCCGTATTAGACCCAGGGGCGTCTAGAAGAGACGCCTCTTTTTAAAAATGGGATGTCCTGCGGACGTCCCAAGTGCCGGTGTGTAACCGGCCTGTAACAGGTTCTTCCCTGAGGACCTGAGAGTGCAGGAAGATAATTTAAGATAATGTATAATTTAAGATAAGATAATGTAGTCTGCCAGTTTTTACTGTACACACAAGCATGAGAGGTGGGAAGAGGAAAGGGTGTATATTGAACCCTTGGTGGGCTGCTGTCAGTTGCAGGTAGGCTGTGTTCAGATTTGCAGGTTTCATATAGAGATGGACACATCCATTAAGTTCATTCTCATCAAGGTTCTAATTTTTTCCACCACAAAGTTCATTCTGTCCAGATGCTGTACAGCTCCTATCCCCAGATATGAAATGCATAAGCATTTTACATGCTCTTTTTGAACTTACATCTTCTTGGATGCATGCAAACATTGACTAAATTTTATCTGTGCACATTTAAGATATGTAGACCGGTTGCTTTGCACAGTTTTTAAGTGTGTGCTGTTGTCAAACATATTTCTTTCTTTTTGTTGCAAAATACATTGCAAGTTCAGAGTTGTAGAGCTTTCCCTTTGTGAATTGTGTCCTATTCACTTTCAATTCCAGAAGCTGAACTGAGTAAAATTATTTTTAAAAATATATGAACTAATTTCTTATCCATTCCTAGTATTATATGGAGTGTGTATACACACACACACACACACACACACACACACAAATCTGACATAGAGATGGGAAACCTTGTTAAGTAAGTAGTCCATTTCTGTGTGCATGTACCTTTAAGTCATCTGTTGACATATGTGGAGCCTATGAATTTTTCATAAGGTTTTCTCATAGAAGGAATACTCAACCCTGAAAAAGAATCAGCAAAATTTTCATCACTTGCTTATGTCCAAGAAACTAGTAGAAAATTACACACACAGACACACATATATTTTTATTTTTATTTTGCTCCAAGAGCCTATTTCAGGAAACTAATTCAAGTAATGTGCCCCAACCAGCCAACTTTACTGTTGAACAAATGAAAAGCCACTAGGTATGGGCAAATCTGATATCAGTGCAAATAAGCCAGGCTACACACCAAAGAGAGGAGAATCCACAATTTTATTTGCTGCAGCAAAAAGATGCCAGCAGTCTAGTGACCAAAACGTCTGATACAAAGGAAAAGAATAGACATCCAAGCATGGATACATTTCCATATGATAATCACAAAGCACTCTATCTCTGCATAGATACTATGTCACTAATTAGCTAGCCATATTTCTCGAATGTGCATACTAGACAAATCACATACTATCCCATAATGACCCCCCCATCAGCATGGTAACCCTAAAAGAGATGAGGTGTGTTTTGGCCCTGTGATGTCAATAGGGCATAAAAAGTTACACTTTCTATGACCTTAGAGCTGTCAGGAGGGTGGCTCCAGTTGGTACTCTTATCTATATGTGGCTTCCATTAGGCTTTAAAGTTGACCATTTTTGCTTTTCACTATATTCCAACCTATGTTGACATTATCCAGGTACAATACAATGCATTTTGCTATGGCTATGGAGAAAAGGAATACACACATACATTTTTCTATCTATAGTAGCATTTTCACCCAACATCATACTGGTAGCTCATTCTGGTTTCTTCAGTTTCTCCAGTTTGCCTTATTAAAAATTGTCAATTTCATTCCTTTGTCTCCTTTCAAATCGTACTGGGCCACCTCCCCAACACCCATTTTTAACAAAAACTAAAAATAGATAACTATTTTATGTGGTTATTTTTGCTTAAATGTATTTGAGTTTCTTGCAGATTTTTCAAACATGCACACACATTGTCGAGCACTTTATTCACTCCGCCATAATGCACTATAAGCAGATTTCTGGACAAAAATTGTTCCCTATTATTATTATTATTATTATTATTATTATTAACCTTTATTTATAAAGCACTGTAAATTTACACAGCGCTGTACATACAATCTTTTACTTAGACGGTTCCCTGCCCTCAGGCTTACAATCTAAGAAGACACGACACAAAAGGAGAAGGGAGTGGTGGTGGACAATGGGATCAGGTCCAGCAGTTCTCCACCTCTGAGGCCTGGACCAAGGCAGATGGACTAGAGGAAGTGCTTGGCTTCTTAATTAATGGTTAAAAGGAGGCTTCCTGGGTCAGAGAGGGCTAGCCTCTGGGAATGCTTCTCTAAACAATATAGTCTTTAACTCAGTTTTGAAACTGGGTAGAGAAGTGATGAGGTGTGCATGTGGGGGAAGAAGGTTCCAGGAGTAAGGGGCAGCAAGCGAGAAGGGACGAATTCGATAGGGGGCAGTGGTAGTCCTGCACTGTGACAGGAGACCTTGACTACAAGAGCTGAGGGTGCGAGTAGGAATGTAAGGAGAAAGAAGGTCAGATAAGTAAGGAGGGGCCAATCCATAGAGGGCTTTGAAAATCAATAAAAAAAACTTGTACTGGATGCGGAAGGGAAAGGGGAGCCAATGAAGGGAGGATAAAAGAGGTGAAACATGGTCAAAGCGGCGAGCGGATGTGACAATACGGATGTGACAAAACTGTGTCCAGTTTAAGTTATAGAACTGCAAGGTTTACCAAAGAAAGGCGCATTGAATGATACCTAAAATCTACTGGTACTACCGTTATATTCTTGCTAGACAGCCCACTCAGCACTATGTTATATTTTTTCCTTCTCCTCAGTCATGATTCTCTTAGAAAGGATGTCACAGGAGGGCAGGAAGTTTAACTCTGCATGCTGAGCTTCAAGATCAGTTAGCTGTATGATCAACAGTCTCTAATATCGCCCTTAATAGATCCAGCAAAACCTCTATTTTCTGTGTCTATCCCAAAGGATAGTATTCTTCACCAGGAGATTATGGTCTTTTAGCAGCATCTCTGCATGACAAATTGCCAGAATCTTATCACACCTGACATCAAGAAACTACCACTATCTTCAACTATAAAGCATCCCTTCCCCTGCTGCCACTCTGCTGGCAGATTGTCCTGAAACTATACTTGTGGTTTAGACCAAGCATGATTATCCCCAAAATAATTATTTATCTCTCTGTCTTTCCAAAAAGAAAAATACAGTGTCTCAAGTTTTATTTTGAACAGGATATTTTTTTTGAAATGCATAAATATACTTTCGTGTTCAGGGAGTGGAAAATAGTTTGCCTACATTAAGGTCTTTTGCTTGCTTGAGAATGCCAAAGAGTCTAAGAATAAAACAGTTTCCAAAGCATTGCTATCAATCATGATGGTTTTTATAGCTGATATCAGTATGTTTAGAAGTCTGTTTTTTAATCAGCCCTGTGAAAATTGGAGTCAAACAGACAGTGTGTAAAGAAAGAAAGAAACTCTGAATGGTGCTAAAAGGGAAAAACAACCCTAACCATTAGGAGATCAAGTAATTTTGTCTTTCAGTCTGCTTCATTTAACGGTAATATAGGGAGGGAGGTTGGCATCTTCCCAAATTGTTGTATTAAAACAAAACAAAACAAAAAACTTCAAATACAGCTACAAAAATATCCCTGTTGACAGAGAATTGGGTATTTTATGCTGGAAATAATAGCTCAATTACAGGTTTTAAATGGATTTCGGTCAGATAATTACTATGAAAATTTCCTAGCATTAGAGATTTTTGTGAAGGCAGAGAGTTTCATTTATGTATTAGTGGCTGCAGTGTTGTTCATGATAACTAGAAAACTGGAGAGATTATGATTTTTAGGATTGCCTCTGAATTGCCAGAGATTAGGTTCTAATCCCTGTTCCTATGTAGATCTCTCTCTTTGCATGCCAGTACATCCATAAAACCATCTAATTCTCATGCCCAAACTCTCAGAGCAGACCAGTCATAGCTCCTAGTGCAGTGATTCTCAGCCTTTTTTTCCTCCATATGTTTGGATTTTATCTCCCAGAACTCCTAGACAGCAATGGCCAAAACTCATTGCTCTGGGAGTTGAAGTCCAAAACAGCTGGGAGACCAAAGTTTGAGAATTACTCTCCTGGAGCATCATGAGAATTGCAATATTCTGCTCCACTAGGTTGGAAGCTTTGAGACATTGGCGGTGGCATGTCCTGACCATTCCCATGTGATTTCCCATCTGCCCCTGAACTTCCCTAGGGCCTGTCAAAAAGAAACAGATCCCAGTTCTAGTCTGGAAATGCTTAAACCAAAACTGAAGTCTGTCATTTCAACATGGAGTCTGGCTAGGGCTTTGCATATAGATATGTAAAAAGGATATGTAGGGGGTGTCTCCTTTGTGTTGGAACAATGGATTTGAAAAGAGACTAATTGAGACAAAGTACTATAAAAAGGCTTTATCTATAAATACTCAAAAGGATAACAAACAATATATATAACAGAATCATACAAAACCCATATATATAAAAGATACAAAATAAATCATAGTAGTAATGGCAAACATAATGATAACAAATAGCAAATAATAATACAAACTATATAATACAATCAAATAACATAAGTATAATGCAACAGAAAAAAAGGCTGAGAATAAAGTGAGCAAAAGAGGGAGAAAGGAAGGCACACTACAAAGCTAGCCTTATTAAGGCTCAAAAGTTAATTAGAGCTATGTATATACAGGTGTAAGTCATCTGTGTTATCAGTCCATTAACCCTGTAATGGTTATTAACCTTATAATGGCTCAAGTATAGAGCTTGTTACTATTCCAACACTTTGTTCCATAGAGAAGTTCAGCATCCAGCTTGCAAAGACTCTAAGCTCAACTTATCCCCAAAACCCACTACCTATGGTTATGGAAGGTGTTGAGAAGGAATCCAAATTTTTATCTCCTTTTAGTGATCAAAGATAACTGTGGCCATACCATCTGTTCTCTCTTGCAAGTGAGTGCAATCTGCAAAGTCATGAATAGTCAGATAATATTTGTAGGCACTGCCCCAGGCTCAGTGGGACTGTTAATGCATGGATGAGAGTGCATGGTTCCTCCTCTCTCTTCTCTGAATGCATAATAATAATAATAATAATAATAATAATAATAATAACAACAACAACAACAATAATAATAATACATTTTATTTATAGACCGCTATTCCGCAATGATCATAGCAGTGTACAGTAAAAAATTGCAATACAATACAAAATACAATGTGACAGTTAAAGGAGGGAGAAGTCTCATCCTTCAGGCAGTCCCTGATGTTGCTGGGTCTGCCTGATCGCTCCCTCTGAGGCCAAGATGACAGGTAAGGAGGGAGGGGCCTCTTCCTTCAGGCAGTCCCTGATGTTGCTGGGTCTGCCTGATTGCTCCCTCTGAGGCCAAGATGACAGTTAAGGAGGGAGGGGCCTCTTCCTTAAGGCAATCCACGATGTTGCTGGGTCTGCCTGATCGCTCCCTCTGAGGCCAAGATGACAGTTAAGGAGGGAGGGGCCTCTTCCTTCAGGCAGTCCCTGATGTTGCTGGGTCTGCCTGATCGCTGAAAGCGAACAAAGCTATCCTCTGCCAATATTCACAAGCCCCAAAGACAGTGGTTTGGTCCTTCTCCCTCTTCACTACTGTAGGAATGTGAGAGAGGAAGAGCAAATTTACCATAGCTTTCTTGTTCAGAAAATGGGTAGAAATACTTCAGTCAGGGACTCAATAATGTAAGGGAGTATCTGTATTTCTTGGCATCATCAGATCAGGATAGGATCTGCTATTAGGCCATAGTCTATAATAGACAATGTGCAACCTAGACCTGCCTACTCCTCAGCAAAGAGGTCCAGTTGGTTACACCAACTTCACTAGCAGCCACATAACTGAATTTCATTGACTGACTAGTGACAAAAGAGGATGGAAACTTGTTTAGCAAATGCTATGCACACAGACACACACACACACAAACAAAATGTAATCACACAGGTATTTGCCTTGTGTATTAGAGAAATATCTTATTCCACACCTGAAATGTTAAACATTTTACAAAGATAATCCCAGTTTTAAAATATCAGAGTTTAATGTCTTTGTCTGAAATGTCTGTGTGAACTGTCAACACTCCACTGTATTTTGTTCTAAAATTATTACTGCCATGTGACTTTGTCAATTTCCCCCAGAATTTAGTTGACAGGTGTAGCACTGTTAAAATAAATGATGACAACTTATTTGAATGCAATTGATTCAGTTTCTTTTGTATATTTTCCTCAACTCTTTAAGATTCAAGTTGAAGTGAAATCCTGATGGCATGAGGTGAAAAGGAGTGAATTTTGCAATTAAAACTAAAAGCATATTGATTCAGAACAATTGCATTGAGAGGAGGAAAGAACCTTTTTCTCTTGGAAAACAAACAAGAAATCCATTTACTCATTTGCTACTCTAAAGAGTAAAGGCAGATGCCAGAGAAAGGTTTCCATTTACCTAGAGCAGTGTTTCTCAGATTGTAAACTGGAACCACCTGGGGGCATAAGTCCACTTTCAGATAGACTCCGGGTCACAGTAAACCCACATTCTCTCCTCTCTTGCCTGGCCTACAGCTATGCCATAGCCCAGTGATTCTCAAACTGGAAGGCTGGACCCCCCAAGGGGGCACAGAAGTTGCTCAAAAGGGGGCACAAGAGTTGGAGCTCTGATTCTTCCTCCTTTTCCCAATTTTTTTTGTCCTGGAGGGGAAGAGAAAAACAAGGAGTGCACTTGGAGCAGACACTCTGCCTGAGGGAGGAAGACAGCAGGAAAGCTTGCTAGATCATGGTCTCTGGCAGGGCCCATCTCAATCCACTACTACTTCTTCCCCCACCCATCTCATCAGTGCCCTAGTTCTCAGCACAAGATGCTGTTGCAGCCTCAACCAGTACCCCCTCTCAGTACAGTGTGCCCTAGGTGCAGGGCAGCTATAGAAGAGCTAGCATCTGTGATGGCCTCTAGCAGAGAATGAAGCTAGCAATGCTTCCTGCTCAGGGCCACCACCATCACCAGGCTCTGGCTGGGCCCCCTCAGTGGTAAAGGAGGATCAACTGTGTGTGAAACAACATGTGTAAAATCTACACATATGTTAATTATCAAATATATTTTTTAAAAGTTGTTCTGATTTTAATGATGTTATGTTTTTTAAAAAATGAAATATGAATATACATGAATGTGCAAATGAATATATGCACACTAAAGAAACAAAGTATTTTTATTCATATACTATGTTGAGCAGAGGAAGGGGCACAACATCAGAATGCAAATGTAAAGGAGGTCACAGGGGTAAAAAGTTTGAGAACCACTGCCACAGTCTGTTGGTTAGAATGGAGTGCCAAATCCTTGCAAATTCAACAGATGGAAAGACTATTCATTGCTATTTGTTTTCTGTTCAAGAAATATGTCTCCTGAATTTCAAGGAAGTCCATTTTGGGGAGATTTCTGCACAGTTTCCTGCCAATATTCACATATGGGAAAGTACCCTAGAATATTATTCTGCACAGAAATACAGATTGTTATTTTTCAGTATTTTTAGTGGGGGTTTTTAAATATAGATTTTCCATTGCTGTACATAAAATATAGTTTCTGAGCAGAAAACTGTATTTTGTGCAGAAAACACCATTTCCTACATAGAAAATGTATTTTGCACACAGATTAAAATGGCCATTACATAGAAAAACCACATTTTTCGCAAGATGCAGAATAATTCCCCATAACACTTTGCGGTGTGTGGTTTGTAAGAGAATACAAGGGGAAAATTTTCATTTTCTCCCACAGCAGGAAGAAAACTATGGAAATTATTTGGATTAAGTCGCATGTGAAGATACTTTTGCCTGTGAGAGCCAGCATGGGGTAGGGATTTGAATTTAGGAGTAGGACAAATTTTGGTTCCTTGTTCAGCCATGGCAACCCACTGGGTGACCTTGGGCAAGTCACACACCCTCAGCCCAGAAAACTCCATGACAGGGTCATTTTAGGGTCTCCGTAAGTCAACAATTGCTTAAAGGCACAGAACAAAGACAACATAAGACAAGTGCAGATTCAAACACCTCCTCTATATACTATCTATAGAAATGTGTGGGATTAGAGTTGGGGAGCAAGATAAGATGAAATGGAGGAACCAGACAATGGATGAGCAGAATTGTTGGCTGATGGTGAGAGACAAAAGAAGAGAGGGGATTGAAAGAAATACAGGAAAAGCAGAGTCCGGAGCTTTTGCAGCACCTCCTGGCTGTTTTAATAATAATAATAATAATAATAATAATAATAATAATAATACATTTTATTTATAGACCGCTATTCCGCAATGATCATAGCGGTGTACAGAACAAAAAATGCAATACAATACAATCTCTCTCCCTCAAGAAGGTGGCTGAAGGGAGGGCTTGTCTTCTTCCAGGCAGGCCTGGTGGAGCTAGCCTGCCTCTCTCTCCTTCAAGATGGAGGCTGAAGGGAGGGCTTGTCTTCTTCCAGGCAGGCCTGGTGGAGCTTGCCTGCCTCTCTCTCCCTCAAGATGGAGGATAAAGGGAGGGCTTGTCTTCTTCTAGGCAGGCCTGGTGGAGCTAGCCTGCCTCTCTTTCCCTCAAGATTGCATCCCTGGACCTGCTAGCTCAAACACTGGAGGGGAAAGGATAACCTCCCTGGCCCAAAAGGAAAGGAGACTAGTTGTAAATGTCCAGCCTTGCTCAGTGAGCTGTCATAATTAAGGAAGTCAGAGTATGGAGGCTTATAACACACGTTTTCCATCAAAGGCACTTGGTCCACTCACCGACCTACTGTATGTTACACTTCAGTTCAGTGTAACATTGTTGGTTGGCCTGGGGCAAATAGGAATTTTTCTCTCCTTTTTCCAGATGGCAGCAGTATACTCTCTCTCCCTTCCCCTTCCACTGCCCACCACCTGCCCAGACCTGGAGAGGGCTGCTGTGGGTGAGCAGATGGGCAGGCAGCAAGATTAATGAAGCAGTGGGAGGGAGGACTTCTCATTTAGACTTCGCTGTGGCCCTTGGTCATAATGGGATATGCCCACCCCTTCTCCACTGCCTTGTTTCCCTTCATTGAGAGACCTACAGCAGATGAGAAGCTGGAATGGGCATTGTCCACCCATTCTCCTTCAGTAGCTTGGCTCCCTCTGCTGAGAGATCCATAGATGAACAAGAAGGATCCATGGTTGAACACTGGTGGTGCCATTGCAAGATCATCCATTTGGGCCTCCTGACAGCCATGGCTGTCAGCCAAAACAGCAGAAAAGAAAGGATGGGCACTGGTGGCTGCAGTGATCTGTTGGTGCTACCCAGCAGTCAGCTGGATGGAAAAGGGAAGCAATGTGGGCAACAGCACCACAACTCCCTCCACACACAGAAAGTGAGGGACCCAATAGGGAGTCACCACCCCCTGGAGTGTCAGCCAGTGTGGTCCACACTCCTTGCACTCCCCAGTTACCACTGGGAGGTCAGTCCTTCTCACAAAAAAGCTGACCTGGGAGGCACCAGGTCATCCTGAATTACTCCCTAGGGCTAGGTGGTTCATGAAGGATTGCTGAGGAGGAGCAGGGACATAGCCAAGGGGGGGGGGTCCTTGGGGTCCAGAACCACCCCCCTTCCATTAGATAAAATGAATGGTGCATGCTGCTGCGCCACCACACCCAAGCCCCATTATAATGGTGGCACTTAGTCTGGCCCCCCCCCCCCTTCCCAAAACCCTGGCTACATCCCTGGGAGGAGATCAGAGGCAGTGGAATCCCACACTGATACCTCCTCCCCCAGCTCATGTTTAAAGTTGAGAGTTAAATGGATAATAAAAGTGGCCCCATTCAATTCAGAGACTCAAAGATCCTGTCAGCTGACAGTCAAGAGCATGGTGAAGCTATTCCAACCATTATCTAATATACAGCTGGGCATATTTTGTGTAGCAGGAAAATAAATTGCACAGAAAGAAATAGGGTTTAATGTGCAGTTTGCAAATATGGGCTTTAATGAGGAGCTAAATTATTTTTCACAAGCAATAAGATGAGAAAAAGATCAGATCAGATTAATGTACTGTATTAGTGTATTGGCCATTTCAAGCAATTAAAAATAATAAAACAATACAATTATAAATATTACAATACAATTAAACTAAAAACATTGCTTTGTCATATTATGATAAGGCTACACTGAACCAAAATAAAAGTATATCATCCAGTAAACTAAACACTAATCTTGCTTTTAATTTCATTTTTCTTTAAATTGCCAGCCTTAGATGCAACGAGGACAACCCTCTGGTACACACAATAGTTTGAACGACTACAAAAAGGTGAGTTTGTGCACCACAGACCAATTTCTCATGTGAGTCAAAAAAGGGCCTGGATAATGATTCCTACAGTTTGAATATAAATGACACTCAAGGAGATAATGTGCCACGTCCTCTGTTACTAGGGCACCATATACACACAGACCACCTGAGAGGGAAAGTGAGAAAAAGAAAGAAATTGGAAGTGAAAATGACAGTTGTTACCTTTCAACCTTAAGACAAACTCCCTGGCTGCTCCACCTGTGACCAAGAAAGATATAGGCATGAAAACTTGTCTAGATACTTTGGTTCTGGCTGTATTGTTGTAAGTTTGTCAGCTGATCCAACACTTCTTTTATACCACAGCTACAAGGGCTAATGGCACCTGATTGCCAACATCCTAGATTGGCCAGCATAGTGTAAGAGTTCAACATGCAGAACTCTGCTATAGGTCCTCAGTCATCATCCCTATGACTCATGGTTTTCCTGAAATAGCTGGTTGAAAGCAGGGGAGAGATTGAAAGAGACAGAGACACAAATTTATAACATCTTTTATGGATCACTGCCAAGACGCAGGCAAATTATGTACCTATGTATGTGGCATAACCAGATGCTTTCCATCTCTCACCCTTTGGAGCAACCACGGAGTGGGGAACTATCACAGTAAAACAGTGAGTCCTATAAATCCAGTTTTTAATCCAGGAATTAAAGGAACTGTTCAAGTTGTTGAACCTATTTGGGGGTTGATGTGGTGGTGGTTGTATGCCTTCAAGTCATTTTTCTTTTTACTTATGGCAACCCTATGGCATGGGGTTTTCTTGGCAAGATTTGTTCAGAAGAAGTTTGCCATTGCTTTCCATCTGAGGCTGAGAGCATGTGGCTTGCCCAAGGTCACCCAGTGGGTTTCATGGCTAAGCTGGGAATTCCAGAGGCATAGACCAACTCTCAAACCACCATCCCATGCTGGCTCTCATCTATAAGATAGTATTCATGTCTGCTTATGTTCCTGTGGACTGTCATGCAGGAAAGGATAAAATTGCCCTGTAAGTCTAGCTCTAATACATGATCCTGGGGCATAATGTCCAGACATAGATGTTAAACATTGCCGATTTTGCATTCATTCATTACAGGAATTTGCCCAGGAGTAGATTTTTGTGTTTTTTTTTAAATGATCAAGACCAGCTACTCTCCATTTGTTCCCTTGCTTGGGTGATAACTTTAGTGACATAGCAATGTTTGTGATCTGATGTAACAGTGGCACTTTATGAGGTTGCTACATTATTTCATAAAAACATCATTTTGCCTTTGTTACAAAAAAAAAAAGCCATGCATTACAGGCAACATCATTACTGTTAGCATGTTACTTCCGAGCTCTGATATCTTTCTACCAAACTGATTTAATTAGAGATGTTCATGAACCACATAAAGCTTTCATCCTATTGCTTGACTGGATAATTTGGCAATAAACCTTTTATAACTTTTTAGAACTGACACATTCCATTAAAGCCTAATATTGATAGCTGATGTATCACTGACCCATCTAAAAAACATCCAACATTATGGAATGGATTATTATTCCTGTCCCCCCCCCCCCACACACACACAAGCCTGTGATTGCCAAATGTGAGGCGGATGGCAGCTGATTTTATAGTATGTGCTCTAATTGCCTCCTTTAAGGTCTCTGCCTTTCGGCTTCTATTGATTTCAGCTGCTGTTGCAAATTATTCAGGATATTTTCAATCTTTTTGCAATTTATCTTTTCTCATGCACTTTTCATTGTGCCCCAATCCTTCACAAGTGTCTTAATTGGCAGATCTAGAGAGTTTGGTCTTTAGCCACTTTCCTTACTTCCAGTTTGAACTTTCCTGACACATCTCTGCAGCAAGGGCAAGGCTCAACTAGTGAGCTGTGATTTGCACCTCCCCTCACAGTCTCATTGAAGATTTCATGTACTGCAGTGAAATTCACACAAAGAGAAAAACCAAAGATTCTTAAGCAATGTTTTTGTTTCAGTTTTTTTCTTTTTCTGGAAAATTCATTATTTTTAATTGCATCTGTCTGAGGTTGCTAAAAACACAGCAAACAGAAGTAACAGTGGGTGAGTGTAGGCACCACCATGGCAATTAATCAGAGGCCAACAAAAGTTGTTAAGCTGGACAAACCATTACTGACAGCTAAAAATATCAGCAATTCACATTCTATGGTTTTTATTAGGTGGAGGACCTGTGCAGATCTCCAGAAGCTGTTGAACTGCAAAATCCCAACAGAGCTAGACATCATATGTTGTGGAATCCTGAGAACTACAGTCCAGTGCTCCAAAATCAGCAGTCTTGCACAAAACAACAGTGGGAACAAAAACAAAACAAAACATGATTCTCATGCTGTGTGTGTGTGTGTGTGTGTGTGTGTGTGTGTGTTTCTGAGTTGAATAATTTCCTGAAAAACTTTAGGCTTTTGAATACCAGGTGAGAACTGTGCAGAAATATTCATTTTCCTGCACAAGGGAAAAAAAGTAAAGCTGTTTCTAGGTGGCCATTTTGACTGGGGGCTTGTGTAGGGCTTATGCACAGAGGAGGTGAGTGAGAGACTTGCCTCCAGAAAGAGATAGCAGACAGGAGCTCTCTAAATATCTAGAGACTCAGTTGATTGAGCTTGGGGACAAAGGCCAGGCCAACAGGGGTCCTTTATGTGGGTGTTTAAAGGGGACTTTTAAGGGGGAAGAACACAGACCTGTTTCAGTGCCTCCTCAATATGGACACTGACAGAGCTGCTGCAGTCACCTGCAACACTTATGGGATGTTTGTCTTCTTGCTTATGGATGTGGGGCACAGCTGCAGCAAGTGCAAGTTGCTAGTTATAGAATCATAGAGTTGGAAGAGACCACAAGGACCATCCAGTCCAACCCCCTGCCATGCAAGAACTCTCAATCAAAGCATCTCTGACAGATGGCCATTGGGAAGAGAAGGTCATGCAGCTGGAGGCCCAAGTATCTACACTTCAGCATATCAGGGAGCAAGAGGCTTTCCTGAACATAATTGGAATGGAATGGAATGGACAATCTTGGATGGGGAACACACAGAGGAGGTTGCTGGGGAACAAGTCACTTCACATACACAGGAGGTAGATGGTTGGAGGAATGGCACACAGAAGTAGGGAAACCAGGGATTGTTCTGGGAGCTTGCAGCTACAAAATCAATTTGAAGCTCTCTCCCTTATGAGGGATAATGAGGAAGAACAGCAGGGACAGTCCTCAGAGACAATTCAGGGAACCCTGGGAGTACCACCACAGGGAATAGTTGCTGCTAACCCTCAGCGGAGGCATGGGGTGGTGCTGGTGGGTCTTCTTGCGGAAGGATACAATGGTTTGTGGGCCTGACAAGATGTCTCAGGAGGTGTGTTGTCTCCCTGGTGCAAAAATCCGTGATGTGACAGTCAGGCTGACAAGACTTGTCAAGCCTACTGACCATTATCCCTTCCTTTTGGTCCACCTGGGAAACAATAATACTGCAAGGCACAGCCTTAAGAATATCAGAAGGGATTATGAGGCTTTGGGTAGGAAGCTGAAAGAGATGGATGCACAGATGGTCATCTCATCTCTTCTCCCAGTTGAAGGGCCTGTTCTAGGAAGGGAGAGCAAAATAGCAGATGTGAACAACTGGCTCTGCAGATGGTACCACCAAGAACGATTTGGATTCTTGACTCATGGTCTGTGGTTCCATGAGGGGGTCTTCTGGCAAGAGTTGGGTTGCTTCTCATGCCAGTTGGCAGGAACATTTTTGCCAATAGTCTCAATAGTCCCAGGAGGGCTTTAAACTGAGTTATGTCAGAGAGGGAGATAGTATTTGGAAGGCAAAAGTACATGAAGCTCTGGAGATAATAATAAACTGTCATAGAGGGAACAAGGCAAAAAGTGCAAGAACCCAACAGTGGGAGGGGGGGAAAAATACACAAGCAGCTAGGGGAAGGACTGATGGTCTTAGATGTCTCTAAACTAATGCACAGAGCATGAGAAATAAACAAGATAAATGTGAACTCCTAATACAACAAAACAAATACAGTGGGCCCTCCATATCCACAGACTTGCCATCCATGGGAGGCAAAATAGGAGGAGAAGGAAGAAGGAGCAGGAAGGAGAGGGCGAGGAGGCAGAAAGAAGAAAGAAGAGGCAGGAGGAGGAGAAAGGAAGAAGCCGTGGAGGAGGAAAAGAAGGAAGAAGGAAGAAGAGAGCTAAGGAGGCAGCAAGAGGTGGGAGGAGGTGGGTGCAGTGGTGTCCCTGGGGGGTGCAGGCCTTCTGACTCCACAGACACTCCTTGGGGCTGCTCGGGTGCCACTCCAGGCCCAGGGAGGGTCTCTGAGCCTCAGGGGGTTTCCAACCTGGGCGGGCAGCAAGCGTCCATTTCTGCAGCCCACATGGCAGTTCCCCCACCCATGTGACTATTTTCACAGGCCCTTCCCGCAGTGCACATTGCCCTTTCACTGCCCACACAGCCATTTCTCTGGCCTCAGATATCCCAGCCCACCCCTCGCACAGGTGTGGGAGCCCCAGTGGGTGAGAGGAAGCTGAGGAGCAGGGGGGCACAGGACGAAGCAGTGGTGATGGTGGAGGTCCCTCCAGCTGTCCCCTGACTCAGCTGAAAGAAGGGAGGGAGGGAGGGAGGATGCAGCAGGTGAAGTCCCATTGTACTCCATGGTGGTGTGTCCATGCTACCATTGACAATAATGGGACTTGAGCATCCATGGATTTTGGTATCCACGGGGGGGGGGGGAGGATACCAAGGTCACACTGTACGATGTAATAGGCATCACTGAAACCTGGTGGGATGAGTCTTATGATGGAATGTAGTAATAGAAGGCTATAACCTTTTTAAGAGAAACAGGCCAAATGGGAAAGGAGGAGGAATAGCATTATATGTTAGAGTTGTTTACACCTGTGAAGACATCCGGGACTTAAATCCCGGAAGCCAGGTGGAGAGCATCTGGATAAAAATTAAAGGGGAAGGAAACAACAGGGATGTCATTGTGGAAGTCTACCATAGACCCCCCAAGTCAGATGGAGGAATTAGATGATGTCTTTCTAGAACAGATGACCACACACTCAGAAAGGAGAGATTTAGTAGTAATGGGTAACTTCAACTGTCTTGATATTTACTGGAAGACAAACTCAGATGCCTGCCAGCTCTATCAGTCCTGGCCTAAAGAAAGAAGCAGAGCCCTCTCTCCAGTCCACCTACCTTGGTCCAGGCCTCAAAGGGAGTGAAGAACTGTCGGACCTGATTCCCTTCCCTACTACCATTCCCTTCTCCTTTTGTGTTGTGTCTTTTTAGATTGTAAGCCTGAGGGCAGGGAACTGTCTAATTAAAAATAATAATAATTGTAAGCAGCTCTGAGAGCCTCTAGGGTATAAGTACTACTACTACTACTACTACTACTAATAATAATAATAATAATAATAATAAGCCAACACTTTAAGGTCTAGCAAATCGCTCACTTGCCTCAAAGACAATATTATTGTCCAAAAGGTGGAAGAGGCAACAAGAGGATCTGATCCTAACTAACAAGGATGACCTGGTAAGTGGGATGCATTTGCTGGGGTCCTTAGGTGGGAGTGATGATGTTCTCCTGTAGTTTGTTATACAGTGGAAAAGAAAAGCCAGGCATAGTCAGATATGCATTCTAGACTTAAGGAAAGTTGATTTCAATAAATGTAGGGAAATACTGGGGGTGATCCCATGGTCAGGAATACTAAAAGAAGGGAGGGAGACAGTATTCTGGAAGGCAAAAAGGCTGGAGAAAATAGTCAAATTGTCATAGAGGGAACAAGGCAAACAGTGCAAGGACCCAAAAGTGGGAGGCAAAAAAACTTGCACAGGCAGCAAGTAAAGGGAACAAATGGTCTTAAATGTCTCTACACTAATGCACAGAGCATGGGAAATAAGCACGATGAACTTGAATTCCTAGTACAACAAAGCAAATATGATATAATTGGCCTCACTGAAACCTGGTGGGATGAGTCTCATGATTGGAATGTAGAAATAGAAGACTATAACCTTTTTAAGAGAAACAGGCCAAAAAAGAAAAGAGGAGGAATAGCACTATATGTCAGGGACATTTACACCAGTGAAGAGATCCAGGACATCAATCCTGGAAGCCAGGTGGAGAACATCTGGATAAAAATTAAAGGGGAGGGAAACAACAAGGACATTATGGTGGGAGTCTACTACAGACCCCCAAGTCAGACTGAGGAATTGGATGATGCCTTTCTAGAACAGATGACCACACACTCAGAAAGGAGAGATGTAGTAGTGATGGGTGACTTCAACTACCCTGATATTTGTTGGAAGTCAAACTCAGCCAAATCCTCAAGGTCTAGTAAATTCCTCACTTGCCTCAAAGACAATTTCATTGTCCAAAAGGTGGAAGAGGCAACAAGGGGGTCAGCTATTTTAGATCTGATCCTAACCAACAAGGATGATTTGGTTAATGGGGTGCAAGTGGTGGGATCCTTAGGTGGAAGTGACCATGTTCTCCTGGAGTTTGTTATACAGTGGAAAGGAGAAGCCAGGCATAGTCAAACATGCATTCTAGACTTTAGGAGAGCAGATTTCAGTAAACTTAGAGACGTATTGAGGGTGATCCCGTGGTTAGAAATACTAAAAGAGAAGGGAGTTCAAGATTGATGGGAGTTTCTCAAAAGGGAGATTAAACAGTTCCAGTGAGAAAGAAAAATGGGAGATGTCGCAAGAACCCAGGATGGATGATCAAGGAACTTTCAGCTCAGCTAAATTTTAAACGGAACATGTATAAGAAATGGAAAAATGGGAAAATCACCAAAGAGGAATTCAAACAAATAGCTAGCAAGTGTAGAGATAAGGTCAGTAAAGCTAAAGCACAGAATGAACTCAGGCTTGCTAGAAAGGTTAAGAATAACAAAAAGGGCTTTTATGGATATGTCCGCAGCAAAAGGAAGAAGGAAACGGTAGGACCACTGAGTGGAGAAGATGGCAAAATGCTAACAGAGGACAGAGAAAAGGCAGAATTACTCAACACTTTCTTTACCTCAGTCTTCTCAGAAAAGGCAAAGGGAACTCAACCTGAGGATAAAGGAGCAGAGGACAGAATAGGGGAATTTCAGCACAAAATAAGTAAAGAGATAGTACAGGAATTCCTTGTTAATCTAAATGAATTTAAGTCGCCAGGACAACTACATCCAAGGGTATTAAAAGAACTGGCAAATGTAATATTGGAGCCATTGGCAATAATCCTTGAAAATGGTGAAGGGTCTGGAAACCTTGCCCTATGAGGAACGTCTTAGGGAGCTGGGGATGTTTAGCCTGGAGAAAAGAAGGTTAAGAGGTGATATGATAGCTCTGTTTAAATATTTGAAGGGATGTCATATTGAGGAGGGAGCAAGCTTGTTTTCTGCTACTCCAGAAACTAGGACCCGGAGCAATGCATGCAAGCTGCAGGAAAAGAGATTCCACCTCAACATTAGGAGGAACTTCTAATAATAAGGAGGAAAAATTGGAAATCCAAGTTAATGCCATCTCTAGAGGAATGGACCACAAGATTATATAATTACCATGTAATGGACAGACTGACAATGCTATCGGCAAACAGAATGGTACAAGAACATGCTAGTAAATGGGAAAACATAACTAAGCTTTGGCAAATATAGTTGAAGTTTTGTAACAGGGAGATATTGGAAAATGAATTTACTAGGTTGATGGACAATGCAATGATTTATGTTACTCAAATCGTGCAATTCATATGTATACTGTAACATACGTTGTATATACTTTTTTTTCTTTTATCTTTTTCTTTTTTCTTACTATTTACTTCTTTTCTTTCTCTCTCCGATGTACATACAAAACTCTCAATAAAAATAATTTAAAAAAAAACATTAGGAGGAACTTCCTGACAGTAATGGCTGTTCGACAGTGGAACACACTTCCTTGAAGTGTAGTGGAGTCTCTCTCCTTGGAGGTCTTCAAATGGAGGCTGGATGGCCATCTGTCGGGGATGTTTTGATTTGGATTTCCTGCATGGCAGGGGGTTGGACTGGATGGCCCTTGTGGTCTCTTCCAACTCTATGATTCTATGATTCTATGAAAAGAGAAGATAGTTCAGGACAGATGGGAGTTTCTCAAAATGGAGATACTGAAGGCACAATTTAAAACAGTTCCAATGAGGAGAAAAAATGGGAGGTGTCTCAAGAAACCAGCATGGATGATTAAAGAACTTTCAACTGAATTAAGTTTTAAACGGAACAATTAGAAGACATGAGATAAAGGGGGGAAATCACCAAAGGGGAATTCAAACAAATAGTTAGCATGTGTAGGGGTAAAGTCAGAAAAGCTAAAGCACAGAAAGAGCTCAGGCTTGCTAGAAAGATTAAGAACAATAAAAAGGGTTTTGGGATATGTCTGTAGCCAAAGGAAGAACAGGGAAATGGTAGGGCCTCTGAAGGCAAAATGCTAACAGGGGACAGAGACAAGGCAGAACTGTTCAACACTTTCTTTGCCTCAGTCTTCTCACAAAAGGAAAAAGGATGCTTAAACTGAGAAACTACATCCAAAGGTATTAAAAGAACTGGCAAATGAGAGCCATTGGCAATCATCTTTGAGAACTCCTGGAGAACTGGAGAGGTCCCAGCAAACTGGAGGAGAGCAAACATTGTCTCCATCTTCAAAAAGGGGGGGGAAAGAGAATCCCAACAATTATCATCCAGTTAGTCTGACATCAATACCAGGAAAGATTCTAGAACAGATAATTAATCAGGGTCCGTGAACAATTAGAAGGCAGTGCCATAATAAAAAAAAAATCAACATGTGTTTCAGAGAAGCAAGTCATGCCAGACTAATCTGATCACTTTTTTTGATCAAACTATCAGTTTGGAAGATGAAGGAAATGCTGTGGATATAGCATATCTCGATTTTAGAAAGGCCTTTGGCAAGGTTCCCCATGACATTCTTGCAAACAAACTAGTTAAATGTGGGCTAGACAATGCAACTGTTAAATGGATTTGTAATTGGTTGACCAGCCAAACCCAAAGGGTGCAAAAGGAAGAAGAGCGAAATGGTAAGGCCACTGCATGGAGAAGATGGCAAAATGCTAACAGAGACAAGGCAGAACTACTTCTTTCCATCAGTCTTCTCACAAAAGGAAAAGGGTGCTTAAACTGAGGAAAATGGAGTAGATGCCACAATAGGGGGAATACAGTACAGAATAAGTAAAGATTTAGTACAGGAATATCTGGGTAAACTAAATGAAATTAAGACTCTGGGATCAGATGAACTACATCCAAGGGTATGTTTAAATATTTGAAAGGATGTTATATTGAGGATGGAGCAAGCTTGTTTTCTGCAAGCCAGAGAACAGGACCCAGAACAATGGATGTGAGATTCAGGAAAAGAGATTCCACCTATTACAAGGAACGTCTTGAGTAATTGCTTTTCAACAGTGGAACACACTCGCTCAGACTGTAATGGAGTCTCCTTTGCAAGTCTTTAAACAGAGGCTGGAAGGCCATCTGTCAGGATGTTTTGATTGTGAGTTCCTGTATAGTGGGAGGTTGGACTGGATGGCCCTTCTGGTATCTTCCAAATCTATGATTCTATTATTTTCTCTGCATTAGGAAGAAAACTGGACAGTATATGTCTTCACTTGCAACCATAGTTCAATATTTATCTCCCTCCTGAACATAGGAATTTCTGTTAGAGACTATAGTACATTTTTTGCATTCACTGCAAGTATGAAGTCAGATGCTGTTCAGGTCTCCTCAACCATCCTCCATCCACTAAACAGTCAAAGGTATATGCCCTTGAAAAGGGAAGAAAAAAGGAAAGTTCTGTGGAAGAGAAGCCACACAGAAGTCCACCTGCAGAGCTTTGTGCCCCACAGCATGATGCAGAGCCATGGGAACTTTTTTTTATGATTTATCAATAATAATGGTGGTGTCATGACGATGATGATGTACCTGCTGCATTTCATGCTCTCAATTTTAGAAATCAAAAGTCTCAAAAAGTTAGTTATCTGGTGTAAAGATAAGGAAATATTAAATGCATATTTAAATGTATATTAAAGGCATAGCTGCATATTTGAAATCTAACATCAGGGAAGAAAACAAATGTCAGTCTTGGATTATCAACTGTAGTTCCCAGAGAATAGAAATGGGGGGAAATGCCATGTAAGGGTAGTAGGAAGCCTGGACAGAAAGCCAAGTTTGATATGGTTCATTTCTCCCAAAAAAGAGAAGTCTTGTTTAAGAAGCAAAGTTGACTCCAATCTCCATTTTGTTTAATAACAAAATTCATGCTTTTACCAATTTATAGGAAATCTCAGAGTCTACATTACCCACTTGAAAGTTATGTAAATAATCTGTGGTCATTACTTTCATTTTCTTAACATTCATTATGTAACCCATCATTTCCACATTCTTCAACAACTTTTATTAACACTTATTCCAAGTCTTTCCTAGATTCTTAAAGTAATATTGTGTCATCTACATATCTTACATTGTTGATGTTCTTTCCCAAAGTTCTCACATTTCTTTCCTCTGAGTCTAATCCCCGTTTTATATGATGATTGTAAATTAAACAGATTGAGTGATAGAATGCAATTTGCCTATACAAATGAGTAAATCTGTGAATTTCCCTATACATATGTGTAAATGCATCAATAGGAATCCTTAAAACTGAAGAACGAAAATGAAGAACAATGGTTTCTGCTTCTGTGTGGTGAGTGCCAAGAAGTCCCATTTTCCTTTCAAAGATGACATGATAAACACAGGATATTGAATCATTACCTCTGTGTTTTTAAAAAAATCCATTAGTGCAGTGATAGGCTCTATCTCCTTGCTATAGAGGAGCAGTTAATGCACCAATTATTTCAAGATGATAAAACCTCCCTTCTTTCATTATTCTTTGTGAATTGCCCATTAAAAATCTCAGATGCTTCAGAAATTAAAATATATTAATATGAACATAATTAAGTTCTTATTGCTTTTGTCATTTAAAGTAAGTTAGCCAAATGGTGAGAAAGCCTCAAAAAGTGCCTTTCAATGAGCAATTTAAATTTAATTAATATACAGTAACAAGCTCATTAAACCTAAGTTGAATGCTTGTTTCAGACAAATTGTATCCTTTTTCCTTGGCTTAAAGCTTCCATTTACCTCAACTGGGGGAGCAACAAATTACACTTTTGAAAACCAACAAAGAAAGCTTTCTGGCTTCTGTTTACACGAGTAGGAGATGGCTTCTTCCAACGAGCAAGAATGAGGATAAAACCTTACATGCAAGTATTCTTGAATGCCATACCTTTGTACAAAACAGGAATGTTCATTTGAGTTCATGTTTAAAAATAGCCACAAATGGACATGGACAAATATGTGAATTGGAGAAAGTTTATTCTTCCATTTTGTGCTTCACCAGACCTTGTGATACAGGAAAAGGTACCAAAATGTACTAAACAACACACATTTTAACATGAAATAAATATGAAATGCAGTTTTAAAATAAAATATGTATTAAAATGCATACAAAATGCTTTTAAGTGCACTTTCTCTTTGAAAATTTTGCAATCTTTTTGTTTTATTTTTTTCAATTGCAGGCTGATGCCAAAATGTGGTGAATATGAGAATGAATATATAACAAACCAGCTCTGGTCAGAAGTAGACTGAGCTGTCCAACCCTAACACAAAACAATTTTGAGATTGACAGATGTGAGTTTAATCCCACATTCAAACTACAGTCTGTATTTCAGGAAGGGACTTTATCTGATGCTTATGACAATAGGAGGGAGATGATGCATTTTAGATTGCCAAGGGCCTCACCACAGAATCTCTTGATGTTGCTTGGGTATTCCAGACTGTATCAATATTTCTTTTGATAAAATTACCAACTTGGAAGATGAAGGGATCACTGTGGCTATTCTATATCTTGAGTCCAGTAAGACCTTTGATAAGGTCTCCAATGACATTCTTCCAAACAAGCTAGTAAAATGTGGGTAAGATAATGCAAATGTTAAATGGATTTGTAACTGGTTGACCAGCCAAACCTGATGGGTGCTCAGCAATGGCTCCTCTTCATCCTGGAGAGAAGTTACCAGTAGGGTGTCACAGTTTTCTGTCCTGTGCCCAGTGTTATTCAATGTATTTATGAATGACCTGGATGAAAAATAGGGGCATGATAATCAAATTTGCATATCACACCAAATTAGGAGGAATAGCTAAAACCCCAAAGGAGATGAACAAAATTCAAAATGACCTGAATAGAATAGAAAGCTGAGGCAAAGCTAACAAAATGAATTTCAACACAGAGAAATGTAAGGTACATTTTTAGGGCAAAAAAAATGCATAGACATAGGATGGGGGACAATTCGCTTAATGAGACTACACGTGAAAAGGGCCTAGGAGTCTTGGTAAGCCACAGGTTGAACATCAGACAACAGTATGATGTGGCAGCTAAAAAGGCCAATGCAATTCTAGGCTGCATCGATAGAAGTATAGTGTCTAGGTCAAGGGAAGTAATACTGCCATTCTGTTCTGCTTTGTCCAGGACTCACCTGGTATACTGTGAGTTCTGGGCACCACAATTCAAAAAGGATGTTGAGAAGCTGGAGCGTGTCCAGAGGATGGCAACCAAAATCTTGAAGGGTCTGGAAACCATGCCCTATGAAGATAGACTTAGGAAGCTGGGTATGTTTAGCCTGGAGAAGAGACGGCTAAGAGAAAATATGATAGCCTCATTTAAATATTTGAAGGGATGTCATATTGAGGATGGACCAAGTTTGTTTTCTGCTGCTCCAGAGAACAGGACACAGAACAATGGATACAAGCTACAGGAAAAGAGATTCCACCTCAACATTAGGAGGAAGTTCCTGACAGTAGGAGCTGTTTGACAGTGGAATGTGGTTACCCTGGAATGTGGTGGAGTCCTCCTTCCTTGGAGGTCTTTAAACAGAGGCTGGATGACCATCTGTTGGGGTGCTTTTATTGTGAGTTCCTGGATGGCAGGGAGTTGGACTGGATGGTCCATGAGGTCTCTTCCAACTCTATAATTCTATGATTCTATGATATGAAGAGTGCAGGAATAGGATTAGCTATGACCATTTCTACTCACCCACCCCGATTATTCATGTTCCTCTGTTTGTTCTATCCTGTATCATACTCCTCTTGAGTTCTGTTTAAAGTAGAAGAATTTCTAAACTCTATTCTAAAAATACAAGGTACAAAGTGTTTTTTAAAGCCCTGAATGGTTTGGTTCCAATTTATGTATGGGTAGAATTGTCATAATTCTCTTCTACAAAACTGGGGCAAAAGTATACTGGACTGTATTTGGTGGATTAGCAACAACACTCCACCCCCATATTTTGCTTTAATATTGCTTTATTGTATATTTCAGTTGTTACTATTGTTGTTGTTGTTTATGTATATAGCACCACCAATTTATGTGGTGCTTTACAACAAGCAAAATCAGTGGGTCCCACTAAGGAGGAGAGTGGGATAAAGAGAAAGAAACTGGGCCATTTTAAAAGCAGCACAAAAGTGGAAAAAACAAGGATTAATCAGAATTGCTCTGGCCAAATCAGAACATTTAAGGGCATGAAATCATCAGTTACTTTCTTCACCACATTCCCAAACTTGCTTTAATTGCTTGTATAAAGCTAAACAGCAGTGGTTTCATATCTCAAACATATAGCGTTTTTGTTTTTATGGGCATTATGCATCTCTAAATAATTCTTTTTCCTTTGCTATGCATAACATGATCACATTTTGAACTCTGTATACTAATGAAAACAATTAAGTTGAATAATTACTATAATTAATTTGCTGCTGCTGCTGCTGTTGCTGCTGCTGCTGTTGTTGTTGTTGTTGTGTGCCTTCAAGTAATTTCTGACTTATGGTGACCCTAAGGTAAATCTATCATGTGGTTTTTATGGCAGGTTTCTTCAGAGGCAGTTTGCCATTGTCATCCTCTGAGACTGAGGGAGTATGGTTTGCCCAAGGTCACCTGGTGGGTTTCCATGGTCAAGCCAGGATTAGAACCCTGGTTCCCATAGTCATAGTGCAATGCTCAAACCACTCCACCTTGCTGGCTCAAATAATATGGAAACAGCCCACTTTGAACAAATGTTTTAGAGGCAAATAAAATCCTGGACACTCAGAAATCTTCAAACCTACACATGTATACCAATTCATGTCATTTTATCTTAATTTATCAAGACGAGTTACTGACTCTTTTAGTGTAAAATCACCAATCTAAATTATGGCACCCATTTCACCCACAAATATTTATAATAACAGTGGTAAGATTCCAATCTCTTTGTAATGTTTAACCTACATTCTTAAATACTACAGTTGGCTAAAGTACTGGGCAATAAAATCATAAATACAGTGGACCCTTGTTATACGCTGGGGTTTGGTTCCAAGATTCCCCGTGGATAACAAAATCTGTGGATGCTCAAGTCTCATTAGATATAATGACATAGCAAAATGACATCCCTTATAAAAATTGGAAAATCAAGGTTTGCTATTTGAAATTTATACTTTTTCTGAACATTTTCAAAATGTGGATGCTTGAATCCGTGTATAAAAACATCAGTGTATAAGAAGGGCAGACTGTATGAGAGCCGAGGCTTAATTTGAGTCATGTTCAGCCAGAGTTGCTGGTTGCAATTGTTGTTCAAACCAGAGGAACAGACTGCAGCTGCTGCTCTATCAAGGTTTCATTTTCACAGCAGGACTCTTCCATTTTATCATGGAGTAGGGAAACAGAGGGAGAGGGGGAGACAGAGAAAGGGGGGAGAGTGCTGTTGTGGAAGAGAAGACTCCTGTTATACTTTCACCGCCTCCACCTCCTTAATCAGCTGTTTGTGAATGCATTTGGTTTTCCTCTTTCCTGTGTTCTGCAATAAAGGAGGAATATGTGATCTACTTCTTCAACTGGCTAAGACAGCCAGCACATTTTTAATCCATTTAATCTGTGATTTTCCTGGTTTTCTGGGACAAAGGACAAACCTACTTTTGGGATCCTCTTCTCTCATATAGCCGTCCTGTGCACTCAGGTCCTTTGAGAGACATTTACTTCAGTCATCCAAAACTAGGCTGTCAACTGTTACCCAGAGGAAATGTTTTCACATGGTTGTGGAATCACCTGCCAGAGGAGATTTGTCAGTTGGATTCATTTTCTGAGTTCAAAACAGCAGTAAAGACTAGTGTATTCTGCTATGCTTAACCAGATTATTTTTAAATCAACAACTTTAAAGTATGTCTTTATTCTGTATGCTCTTTTAACTGGTATGTGTGTAATCCATTGTTGTTCCCCACATCAATCTATTGGGAGAGGTGGATAAGAAGTAATGATGATAAGAATAATGATGATGATGATAATTAGTGGTGGTGATGTCACTATTGTTGGCTGAGATCTATTACTTAAGTAGATCTACTACTAGATCTACTTAAGCTGTATCTGCACTGCAGAAGTAATGCAGTTTGACTCCACTTCAACTGCCATGGCTCAATGCTATGGACCTTTGGGATTCATATTTTTACAAGGACTTTAATCTTCTCTTTTCAAAGAACTCTTGGTGCTACATATCCTAGGATTCCATAGCATTGAGCCAGGGCAATTATAGCAGTGTCAAACTGCATTATTTCTGCAGTGCATATGCAGCCTAGTTGCATAACTAGCTAAATAGTGTCTCCTGGCCCAACAGGAATTGGAACATTCTCCACTGGACTTCCTCCTTGCACTGGAGATCACTTATGGGAGGGGATGGAAACCTCAATATACTGCATCCCAATCAACAAGAAAGCAGGTTTCTATCCTGAGCTGTGGCTGCTGCCTGATAAATCAGGACTGGAGGAGTTTTATGATCCCCGTATGCTCCCTAAGCAATTGAATGCATAGGGATCATGAACACGAACGTTAAAAATGCATAGTATTTGTAACTGAGATTGTGAATTTCAGTCCTTATTAGAAATGGAGCATGTTTCAGTTTGCAGCATTTTTACATTCCTGAGGTTCTCTGGCATATCCTATCTAGCCCTGCCACCATGTTAACAATATAGACAGGAGCACTGCAAAGCAGCAATTATAATGGGACTATATAAATGGGTGCATGTACTTCTACATGCCTCAAGAAAACTGTGTGAATGATCAAAACATCTTACCTTCCTACTTGGAGATGGGGTAGAGTTATATGAATGTGATGCTGCCAGTACAAAGATGAGAAAAACATATAAGGGAACTGAGAACCATGTTACAGATAATGGCTACAAAGCATTCTGTGTATTGTTTAGATGTTTTTAAATGGAATAGTGGAAAGTACCTAATGTTTTAGTTCCACTAAAGAAGGGAGAGCAGATAAGGTATCTCTTCCAATCTGCTACCTGAAATTTTTTCAGCTTCATGGGATGACTACCCTTGACAGGGGCCTTCATCAGAGATGGAAGTATTTATAACACTCTACTTCCAAAATGCTTCATACTGATGTTCTTCATAGATTTTGCAGTCCTGAATTACATGCCAGGTACTGCAATGACTGCTTGAATAACAATGCCGGTCCCTTTTCCAATATGACAGAGGCCAAAATAGTAGAGTAGGCAATGCAGATTTTCAAAACAGCCACCTTCCAAAGGCTTCCTCTGAGGTGCCCCATTGGACTGAGGCATCAGACAGTGGGGGGAGGTCTCAAGAGCCCCCATCCAGCCAATGTTTTCCTCTGAGGAGCACTAAAAGAGACTTTATGTGGACACCTGCACCAGAAAGCCTTCCATATCTTCTCCTGGGGGAGCTATAGAAAGCAAAAAGTGCAGGTCTTCAGAGAACCACCCAGCCTCAAATGGCTCAGTCTCAAACAATGCTTCCTCAGATTGAGGTACTGTGTGTGTGTGGGGGGGGGACAACTATAGGTTGTCTCTATAGTCACTATGTCCACAGAACCTTGGTGTGAGGAAGAACTTGGATGATGGTGGATCACGGGAGGTGGCAGGGATGGAGGTCAATGGCATGTGGTCTCTTACCTTATTTCGTCACTCGCCCTTGCACTGATACACTCTAAACTGATTGTCATATTTCCAGGTTTCTATAATAGGGACCTTTCTGCAATCCAGATTCTCTGGAGCTTTCAGGTATAAGTATGGAAAGATTTTTAAAAAACATCAAAAGTGGTTATTTAAATTATCAAAAGATTAAGAGGGAACACCTTGATTAAGATAAAGTCTTGTAAAGAGATGTTAGGTCACTTATTTGTGATGAGTAAAAAAAGCACCTCATTGTGATCCCATTATCTCTTTTCTTTTCCCTTCTCCAAACTATTACTGTAATACCATTGGCACTAACATGGGAAGATGTGTGCAAGTTTAGGTAGGCAATTTAGTTTTTCAGCCTGCCTGTTAATCCAGTTATATTGTGCACTCCTCAAATTGGCTGTGTAATGCTGTGTGATGCAATTTTGTTACACACTGTGGGAAAAAGCTATTTTACAGATACAAACTGGTCTGCTACATTTTCCTTTCCCTACATATACTGCAAACTGATGCTTTTCAAGACTGGATTATAAACCTCTGTTGGAAAAAATAATTTTTTTAACAGATACAAATCTGTATGTAGTAGAAATATGTCTACTTCGTGTCACCTGTGAACTTATGATGACAGCATCATATGACTTGGGGCCAGGCTATTTGAAGCACTGTATCTCCCTGTACAAGCCCTCCAGAACATTGAGATCGTTGGGAGAGGCTCTTCTCTCTGTCCCACCACCCTCTCAGGCATGTTTGGTGGGAAGAAGAGAGAGGGCCTTCTCAGTGGCTGCTCCCAAGCTTTGGAACTCCCTCCGTAGAGAGGCCAGGGTGGCTCCACCCTTGCTGTCATTCCAGCAGCTAGTAAAGATATTCTTGTGCCAAGAGGGCTTTGCGAACTGAGAAGGGCTGGGATTTTAATGTTATATATGTTATAAATTTTAATGGTTTTTATTCTAACATGTTATATTTTAATTTATAACTGTTTTAACTCCTTAAATTGTTTGAAATTTTATATTTATATGTATTAATATTCTTAATATACTGTTTTTAACTGTATTGTTTTATACATGTTGTTCACTGTCTTGAGTCCCTATGTTGGGAGAAAGGCAGGATATAAGAAAATAATAATAATAATAATAATAATAATAATAATAATAATAATAATAATAATGATGATGAATTTAATAGAAATACCTCTGAATTGTTTAACTTAATCAGTGAGCGTAACATGCCTTCTTTTGTTTTTGTTTTTCCCTACTTCCCTGCTGGAATTCAGTTATGTCTCCTGGTGTTGCTGGGTTTTTTTCTTCTGAGAAATCAACCAATATATTGCTGTGTGTTGCAGAAATACTTAAAGATTTCCTAGAGCCAGTCATTTGTATGAATATCTGTTAGATAACTATTAAAATGATAATTCACTTGCCTTCTAGCTGCATACTATGAGTTTGGTGTTATTTTTGGTGTTGAAGACTTCATTCACTCTTGCAGGTGGATTTCTCTGCCTGAGAGCGGCTGGACATATGTTGCTGCCATCTGCACAGGAGCACCAAATGATATTCTGGGGATGGATGACAGCTTGAGGGAAACAAATGGAGAATTTGTTTGCTTAGTTTTATATACAGAACAATTCTGTAGATGTTTACATGGAAGCAGGACTCATTTAGTTCAATGGGGCTTAATCCCTAGCAAGTGTGTACAGTATAACAGCCCTAGTGTTTTTTGTATATTTAGTATTTTTGGAAACTTTAGTTTAGGATGAGAAGGAGAAAAATAGTGTCATAGATTCTGTACTTCCATTGTTATAAACACTCCAAACTGATTCTCAAAGGATGATTGTTCATATGGTAGAAAACACTGTATTGTATTCAATTTTGTGAAGTTGGGTCACTCCACTGCCAATAATAGAATGAGGACCTATCTGTGATCCAAATTCTCTGGGGCTTTCAGGTGTAAGGTAGGGCAAGATTAAAGAAGAATAAGAGATGTGTTCCTTTAAAAAGTCAAGAGATTAAGAAAGAAAGTCTTGATTATGAGAAAGGCACACACAGGTTTGTATTTCAGCTACCTCTATGGATAACATCGAAGTCAGATGGCTAATTAGAACGACTGGTGATGTATTATCACTATATGAGTCATCATGATTTCCTTTTAGGGTTTGCTCTCTGTACTGGACATGTAATAAGGGATGTACAATTTTATTATAAACTATACTAAGTGTTTCTGAGTAAATGTAGGAACCTGAAATTTTAAAAACATACAAAAGATTTGCAAGATCAATGGAATAAACCAGGATGTTAGTCTGAAGAGTGACCATTACCCACTTGGAAAACCAAGCTCAAGGAATTTGAAGAATTGTCCAGACAGTGTCCATTGTAAACAAAATGTTTGAATGAGAGGATGTCACTTAGGAAGCTGGTGTGAGAAGACCTCCTCTGGTTGCTCAAATGAATGTGATATGTATTATCCAGGAAGCTTTTACCAGGGACAAATAGGAAGTGTCACATATTAAGTCCTATCCAATGAGAATCTGTTGGATGAAAGTGACAATGTTGTACTTTTCTCCTTTCCAGTTCCTTTCTATAATCCTAGGTAGTGACAGAGAACTTACGGTAGGTCCTCACTGGAAAATGTAGAATTTGCATTTAGAGCCTAATCTAAAATATTTGAATAAAATGTTAGCATAAAAGCCTGTTCTGATCCCATTTGGATGAGGGAATGAGAAGCTTGTTCTCATTAGAACAAGGCACTGTATTTCCCACAGTGGCCAACTAGGTGACTATGAAAAATCCATAAGCAGGGCTTATGGGGAGAATAGAACTCCAGAAGCAGGACATGAGGGCAATGAGGACATTCCTCCTTCAGAGGAATGATACTTTTAGGTAGCATATAATAATCACAGCAAGTAGTCATTGGTTGCATTCTCATCCATGAATTTGTGCAATCCACTTTTAAAGCCATCCAAGACCATTTCATTCATTTAGAGTATTTATACCCCACTCTTCTGCCACAAATGAACTCAGAGCAGCTTACAAATTATTAATTAGACAGTTCCCTGGCCTCAGGCTTACAACCTAAAAAAGGCATGATACAAAAGGTGAAGGAAATGGCAATGGGGAAGAGGATCAGGTCCAGCAGATAGTGCTGGTTCTTCTCTCTCTCCAAGGCCGGGGCAAAGAAAATTGGAATGGAGGAAGGGCCTTTCATCTGTCTCTTGGTTAGGCATGGTGGAGCTGTGCCTGCCTCTTTCCTCTCTTCAAGGCCAGTCACCATAACCATCATCTCATCTGGAGAAAGCAAATCCCTAACTGTGCATTGTGCATAAAGTACTATTTTTTTGTCTGTCCCGTATGTCTCACAATTTAGATTCATTTGATGATGCCAAGTTCAATCACTGTGAGAATGAGAAAACTTTCTATGGCCCATTCTGCACAGGCGTAAAGTACATCCCCAGGACGTACTAGAGTTAGGAAAGGGCATCATTTACGGACTCCCCTAACCCTAGTACGTCCTGGGGACGTACAAAATGGTGCCGCCATCTTGACGTCGTGGACGCATAGCATCCACACATCCTGCAACAGAAGTGAAGTAGCGAGTGTGCCTTTGGCCACTCGCAGCGCCACTTCCGGGGCGCAAAAAGAAGCCACTTTTTGTAACTTCTTTTCGTTATATCCTGGAACTGCACGGTTTGACCACTGCAGTTCCCGGATGCAGCAACCGGCAGCGCCGGCAGAGCGCCCATTTTGGGCGCTCTGTAATGCGCCTCTCTACCTACTTCCAGAGAGAAGGGAAAATTCCACTTTCTCCAAGTCCTTGGCATTATTATAGTGTTTAGAAAGTAATTTGTTGCTGTTACTCATTACAATGATGAAAAAGATAACTTGCTACATGACACATTACACTGCTTGTTACGTTTCCACTACTTTGTCTTAATTTTTGAGAGGATTGATGAAAGAATGCCATAAAATTTGAAAAAGGGGTCACAACCCACAGGTTAAGAACCGCTGCTTTAGAAATTAACAAGTTTTATTTGGAACAGGTTTTCATGGATTGTGTGGCACATGAAAGTTGATGCCAAATAATATGTGTTAGTACTTAAGGTGCCACTAGACTTTGTTAAAGGTACTATTGGCACCTTTAAAAAAAATGGATTAAGTCTATTCTGTCCACCCCTAGTTCCAACTCATTAGCTCTGAAGTCAAAATTATTATTTTCTTGCCTGAAGCCCTTTGCACTGGTTTCAGTGAAATTCATTTTCCATTTCATTACTCATTCTCCCAGTTTGGAGAGTTCATTTGGGAATGCTTCACAGTTTGCTTGCAATTCATCCTAAGAAAATTGGTTTCATATGATAACTTGGCTCTGCCTTTATTTATATAAAATATTCCAAAAATATTCCAAATATTCCAAAAAAAGTATAAATTCCAAATAGCAAACTTTGATTTTTCATTTTATATAAGGGACACCATTTTGCCCTGCCATTAAATTTAATGGGACTTGAGCATCCATGGATTTTGTTATCCATGGGGGATCCTGGAACCAAACCCCAGCAAAAGTGCAGCCAAGGAGGCCAAGGCAGTAGAGTAAGCCCCAGTCCTTCCCCAGTCCCCAGTGAAGCCTCACTAGGCTCACCTGCTTTATCTTAACTCAGCCCCTCTGCCATCCTCCAGTGCCTCTGCAATCTTCCTTGCCATGGCAGCCTCCCTCCTGGGGTCTAGGTGGCTGGCTGAGGCCCCACATGGCTCTGCCACCACTGGAAGAGAGGCTTTGCCATGGCAGCCTCCTTCTTTGGAGGCTAGCCAGCTGGCTGATGCCCAACACGGCAAGTGGTGGTGGAGGCCCTGGCCCGAGCTCCCTTGACCCCAATGAGGCCTAGCAAGACAGCTAGGCCTTGCATGCCGTTGCTGCTGCATTAAAAGTGCTGCAGGAAGCAACAGTGGAGGAGAAGGAGACAGGAGCCAGGACTGGTTCCAAACTCAGGCCAGGACATTCACAAACTGTTAAAAACATGAATGTCCCAGCAAAAACTGGGATATGACAATCCTAGCTAAAGCTGACTTGTGGCAAATAGTAACAACAAAGAGCTACATAAACCTTTACCTGTATCCTGCCTGGCATCTCTAGTAAAGGTATAGCTTTCCCTTTGACATGATTATCTAGTCATGTCCAACTGTAGGGAGCGGTGCTCATCTTCGTTACTAAGCTGAGGCAGCCAGCATTATCATGTGGCCAGCATGACTGCACTGAATGCTGTTACCTTCCCAATGAAGTGGTACCTATTTATCTACTTTCACTTCGACATGCTTTTAGACTGCTAGGTTGGCAGAAGTTGGGACTAGTGATGGGAGCTCACTCCATCAGGCGATGCTTGGGTCTTGAACTGCTGACCTGCCAACCATGTGGTCGTCAGAGTCAGCATCTTAACTGCTAAGCCACTGCATCCAAAGTCCACACATATGGACTAGTACATATCTAGTACATATGTACAATTTCTGTATTTAGCAGAAACAGACCATCTAGGACTGCCTTTAAGCAACAGTTTTAATAGTTCTGTGTGGACTTTGGGTAGGCAGCAGGATGCTAGTTTGAACTAAAACTTCACAGTGTGTGGTGTTGAAGTGAATGAATTTTTCTGCTATAATAGAAAGCTATAGAAAGATGGAGTCACCGTGGTCAGTAAGGGAAATAGTTTTTAGAGTGAGGCCTAGCAAACTAGAGCAAAGGGGTAGAAAGTGCATCTTGACCTGGTAGGAAGCTGGCACCAGCGAGCAGACATAATTTAAGATAAGGAGACATCTGGTGAAGGCTACTGAATGCCTAAGGGAGGGGTAAGGAGTTAGGAATGCAATTTTAATGTATGCATGTATCTCTGTTCTGATTGTAAAAATTCTGTATGTTTAGATTTTAAATTAGCCAGTAAGGTGTATTGAAGAAGCTTCCTTGTCTAAAATAGTATAAAAGAGCCATTTTGTTTTCTTTCTTTGCCTCAGTCTCTGGAGTGTTAATCCACTGAGGACATTATTCTTTTACTGATGTTAAGCAACAAACTTTGGAATTCTCAGTTTTCTGGGTCCCCTGCTTATCTTGTTTCGTCAAATAACCTTGGCTTTGTGAGAGGCATGTTTCTGTAGCTACTACATGCTTAATATAGTATAATGGTAGGTCTAATAGAGTGTAGTTTCATCAGAACAATTATGTTTTTGCTTGGAAAACACTAAAATCTTCCCTTTAACTTAGAAAGAATGTTTGAGGGAATTACTGACCAAGCAACATGATATTAGAATTCGCAAGAGTATAGCAGCTGAACTTTGACACATCTACCCACAGGTTCCAGGAACAATGCAAGATAATTCATGCTTTGCATAGATATTTCCTCTCTGAAATAATTATGCTACATTTTAAACCAGGGAGGAAACAAAACAGCCTTCATCAGTGAGCTTTGTAAAGGATTACCTTCAATGTTCATATTTGCACTTCAAATTGCTTAGTAGGCTGAACCTAGAGGGCAGGGTTGGAGAAAGGGTGAGCACAGTTTTCACTAAGCTACACAAATGAGGTTTGTGTTTGAATGTATGCCAGCAGAATTACAGGGGAGTTCATGGCTTGTGGGAAGGGAGAAATATTTTGGCAGCCTGAGTAAAGAACTAGTGTTGTTTGAGAATTATGTGGAATTAAATAGCTATACTTCACAAATATTTTCAGGAGGTATACAGAGAACCATGAACTTTGGTCTAATCCATCCCATCAGATAAATCAAGTGTTAAAGTTACAAGTAGAAGATAGCTACATCAGAGATGTAACTATATGGGTGGGCAAAATGAGAGCATTGACAATCAAATAAGAATCTGCCCCACAATGAAATTTTCTTCCAGCCCCCAAATTTCTAGTGCTGCAATAATTTAAAATTCAAAGACATAGCTATGTTAGTCTGGAAAATCAGTATGTCTAATACCACTCAGAATATGCTGATTTAAAATGATGTCCCAAAATGCAGTTAATCAGTGAGGAAGACATGATTGCTGTTATCCATCCAGTAGTGCAAATACAGATTTACATTTCCCCTGAGGCTGTTTATTCATTGCATGCTTACTTAACACTTATGCTTGAACTAAAATGCACTGAAATGAATTCATAAATTAATGTTAGTACGTGATTACATTGTTTTTAAATTTGACATACGACGCTGCCTTGTATTGGTTAAAGTGTGTCTATATTTTGATATGTTTATTGGTGTTACATGCCTTCAAATAAATCTGACTTATTGTGACCCTATTATAGGGTTCTCTGCAAGAATTCTTCACAGAGGATTAGCCATCACCTTTCCCTAAGGCTGCAACAGTATGACTTGTCCAGTGACTTGTAGGATGGGGCATGAAATCTCTGAGTGAGCAATTGGGGTAGGGGGAGAAGGAATGTGCATATTCTATTCACTGAAATAAAAACAAAGACCTGGGAATACACAACAATGATTTTGCCGGCACGGATCAAAGTGAGAGGAAGATGTTCTGGTTAAAAGGTGACTTTTTAGAAATTGGAATTAAGCCCTGTAAGCCATATTTCCTGAGAATTTGCAGCAGTTTCCTTAAGAATTGTCAAGAACATGTGCCTGGCTTGTGGTCACTGTGAGGTCAGTACCTTTTTTTGTCAGTGTAAACAAGCCTCACTATAGACATTCTCTGGTGACTTCCCATACAAGTACAAACCAGATAGGACCTGGTTAGCTTCCAACTTGGGAAAAATCCTAGCTGGCATGATATTTACAGCTATAGTGTAAATTTATTGGTATTTATTCTTGATTGCTTCCATCAGTAATAAAATTTGAGATATGCTTTGTGTAGTGCATATTCCTTTATATATTTCTCTCCTTAGCTCTTTTCCTTTCCAGTTATTTAGGATGGAAAGAGATTAATATTAAATAAGATTTATGTTACTAATGCATCCATTTTATCTTGTTTGAGACTTAAGAGAAATGTCCATGCCTTTAAGTCTTTTGTCATTGATTGAAAACTGTGTACAAATTTTCTTCTCCCCTCCCTCCCACCAAATTATACCCTAGTAAAAGGACATGACTAAAATATGTTCCCTTGCAAAATATAAACACATTTTAGTGAAGTGTTAAATGGATTGAATGTATGCATTAATACAAAGCTGCCTCAACTGTTCTGCAGAGACAGGATACAAATAAAAATTATTATTTTTATTATGAAAACTGAGTTAAAATGTATAAATTTTTGAAAAGTATATTCCAGAATACATACAAATTTCCATAAGGAAAGAAGAAATGTCTTGCAATCCAGTATGGAACTGATGGGATTTTGAGAGACATATCTGGAAATAAATTGAGAGATTTTCAGATCTCTACCAAAACAAATTAGCTACACAAAGTTTTGTTTTGTTTTCACATTGTCCTTCTAATGCTTCTCCCTGACCTTGTCGTCTGGGGAGGAGTTTTTGATGGCCTCTCAGTGGAGAGATCAGCATTTTAAACATAAACAGTGTACTCAGCAGGCTGTTAGGAGGGGGGGGCTTAGCCTGCTTGAGGATTGCCTCTTCGGCCCCCTCTCAGTGTACCTCAATGCTGGACCAGAAAGGCATCATCAGCCTCACCTGCCCTAGCACTCTGTTTGCAGCCTGGGAAGGATCTTGGGCCAGAGTAGATCCGGCATCCCCAAAGAACTGGCTTGCTCCTGTGGATGCTGCTGATTGCTTGGGTCAAGTGGCGCAGAGCATTATATTCTGTTTTGAATACATTTTTTCTAATTCTTAGCAATAAGTGTCATCACTGGATGACACAAAACATTTTAGATCTACCAAGTTGGCAAATGTCATCTCTGGTAATCTAGCATAAGTAACAGTGACCAAATTATCAATGGGGAATTTAATTAGCTCAAAGTCACAAGAGGAGGCATGTTACTACACCTCAGGGATGGCCCCTTCGATCTGTATACCAGGAACTAGAAATCCAGAAACGAGGCAGAGGATCTAAGTACAACCAATCTCTCTTTTATTGGAAACAGGGATTCAAACATGCAGGCACATACGCTCATACATTCATACAAGACTCAGGAAATAACGTAGTAAATGTGAGATAGATATTAGTCTTTCTAATGGAAATACTCACCTGATGTAGAAGTTTTATCTTGGTATGTCCAATTTGTGTGTGGGTTTGCAGGTCTGCTTAATATGTAAGGTTTAGCAGACAAGTCAGAGAGAGACTCTGACTTCAAACTGACATAGCTGCTTTCCTGTCAGCAGTGAGAGTGGCTAGTAGCAGCCTGTGGCTGGTAGCAGCACATTCCTAAATTTGGGAGACCCTTTAAGGGTTTAACAGGGTCTCTAGACAAAAGGCAATCAAAGGAAACTGTTTGAAGTGTATTTCACATCTTAGGTCCATGTTTTGATCTCACCAAATGTTTCCGACAGAGCAGGGACCTAAATGGCTATGCAAATGCCATTCCTTTGATTCAAATGGTTCCCCCTCAATCACAAAGAGAGACACTTCCTTGATACACATGATAGCATCTTTAAGGCAGCTCCTGGCATGATCTCATCAAAGCTGGGAAAAGAAATTGGTTTACATATCAAAACCCACGGTTTCCCCTTGTTTCAGTGGGAACCTGTTCTTTTCAGATCACATGCTAGGGCCATATAGCTACTCAGGTCAAGATGCACTTTTTGATATCAAGATGCAGGTCAGAGATTATCATTTGGATATATTAAAAAGGTGTAGATCAATGCCTATCACATATTAGGCAGGAGATTTACTGTTGTTTCCCTCCTGGGCCACATGGTGTGCCCATCAATGAATTCTATATACCAGGTGCATTTCTCCACAACAGCTAATAATTCTTCAGTTTATGTTTGTAGCCAACATTCCATTCATTCATATGATTATGCATACAAAGGGTATAATGTTTGTATAATAAAATTCTTGTTCAGTTTTCATTTATTATTTATTATCAAGTAATGACAATTGCATTCTGCTATCAAAATAAGCTCCTTCTTCCTTTCTTCTGGTGTTGCATTCATCCTTCATTTCTTGGCCAGAGCAGACATAATTCACACATCCTTCACTTTACATACACTATATTATAGCACTATGATCCCAATTTAGCTGACATTCAATTGCCATAGTCTCATCCTATGCAATCCTGGTAATTTTGTTCATTTAATGAGACACTAGTGCTCTCTAGCTGAGAATTCTAAATACTTCTCTCTAAAATATTAATTGCAGGATTCCATAGGAATCATGAAATGATGGACGGTCATGGGATCATAGTGTTATAACTGTGTATTTTGGAAGGGTCTACATTGACAAATGCTGAAATTACAAAAATCCAAAAAAAAAAAAAAAGTTGAGAGAATCAATCTCCCTCTCAATCTCTTCTTCCTCTCCACCCTGCAACAGTCCAAATCCCTTCTTAGATTATTTGAATCCCCCCCCCCACCGAACTTTTTAAAGGTGATTTTAAGGGCCAAAGGAGAAGCCAAAAGTCCCAAGACTCATTATGTTGGATTTAAGGCAGACTGATTCCATTCTCCTCCTGTCAATAAGTATAGTAACTAAACAAACAGAATGAATGGAATAGAATAGAATGGAATGGAATGGAATTAGTGGTGAGAACTAGAATCTTATTTTCTCTCTTTATAACAAGAATATTTTTATTCAATATATATACTCATGTATAAGTCTAGAAATTTTAATCAAAAAATTAACCTAAAAAACCTGGGTCAACTTATCCACGGCTTACTGTAATTATTATAGTTTAACTCATATATATATATATATATATATATATATATATACACCTTCTTTGACTGACTAAAGGCAAGAGTTTAATCCATTTTAGGAGCATCCACAAGAAACACCAACCCCCCTCTATTCTTTCTGCTGTGCTGCCACTTCTGATCTTTTTGAATGCATAAATGGGAAAATGGTGGTGGTGGTAGCACTTTGGTGTGCCAAGAAGCATAGGGCTCTTAAGGATTTGAATAAGACCTCTGTGAATGTTTGTCAGGTTTTCTGGGTTAAAATCAGGCAAAGTTATCACATTAACATTAAAGGCTATGATCACTGCTAATGTAGGGGTTATGGAGATGGGTAGGAAAAAGTGATCACCCAGGGACCATGGCAACCACATGGCCCACTCTTAATTGGTCTGCTGGCAAGGAGCAGCTTTTTCCTTCCATGAAGTTTGGGGGTGTGCGTCATGTGAATGCCACATCCCCAAAGAGCCCAGAAGGTGCTTTATTTTGTCCATTTGTTTCAGGTCATAGTTGTCATTTTCTTTGCCTTGCCTTTTCAACCTTTGTGACATTTGTGTGTTTTCTTAGCTCCACCCACACCTGGTTGTCTCGCCTACACATCACAGAGCCACCATTTATCATACTCTCTTCCTCACCCATCCAGCGTTTAGGGTGAGCACAAATAGTTATGACTGCTGGAATTTTGTAAGTTCTTTGGCGTTTGTTTTTCTTTGCTTCATTCTTTACATCCTTTGTTACATGCACCTACATTTTACCATTGATTTATCCACAGGCCATAGCAAAATCCATACCTTTGGCCCCAAAACCTGGCTCCAACTTATACATAGAAGGTTATCGCATGGGGGCAAAACCGTCCCCTGATGTGTTCTAATGAGCACGAGCGCGGGCGCGCACGGAGCGTGATGGGAACCCGATGGGGCCCAGAACGCTAGTTTACCGCACGGTGGAACGCCACCGCTGCCGCCACCGTTCCCATCAGGTTCCCGATGTGTTCCAGGAGGCGCCATTTCTGGGAACAGTTTCAAAAGCATTCCCAGAAATGGCGCCTCCTACACATCGGGGGAACCCGAGGGAACCCCGGCGGCAGCGGCGGCATTCCACCGTGCGGTAAATTCTGGGCCCCATCGGGTTCCCATCACGCTCCGTGCGCGCCCGCGCTCGTGCTCGTTAGAACACATCGGGGGACGGTTTTGCCCCCATGCGATAACCTTCATAATGTCAACACATCTTTCAATATATATTGCATGTATACTACCTTTCTCCTAGTGTGGGCCCAAGGCAGCTCCCAAAGACAGTCACACAGAATATGCTGGACTGCAACTCTTAGTATTCCTCACAAGGCTTCAAAGATTTCAGGGGTCTGGACCCTATTCATCAGGGTGGAGGAATTTCAGAGCAAGAGTGTTGCCCTGAAAGGAAAAAAAATGTGATTTTGACTATATGTTGCTGTCCTCTGCTGCTACGGGTTGGTTCAAATGGCTATTGTAGACCCTCAAGGATACCCTTAGCCACATCCTCTCCTTCTTCTTCCCCATGTCAAAGTTTCTCAAACTATAGCTGACATAAGGAGACAAAAAGAGGAAATATCACAATGGAACTGGCTTGGTATTTGCTGGCTCAGGAGGTTAATACAGGATTGCTGCTTTGTCAATCTTCCTATCTTGTTAACTTTTCCAGTTCTCTTCCCTTTTTCTTCATGTTACCCTACATGTTTGAAGCCACAGTGAAATTCTATTTTTTGGTCGAAAGCAATGCTTCTTGAGCTATCTAATGTGGATAACCAGCAATTATTTCTTTTTCATGTGCCAGGGATTAGCACCATATTTGGACTGGTTGGATCCAATTGTTTCTTTCTTTCTTAGAAGCCTTCCAGGGACCAGCAGCCAATGACTCAGTCTAGGTACCACCACTTTGGGTGGCACTCTTCTGAGGCACACATGGGTTGCACTTTTATTAACAAAAAGACTGGTTAGCAAAAAGATCTACTCCCTAAATGGCTTGGGCCCAGGGTACTTGGAGGACCGCCTCTCCCCATATAATCCGCCCCGCACTCTCAGATCGGCCAGGAAGCATTTGTTAAGGGTTCCTAAGTCAAAATACACCTTGACTGCACAAAGGGCGTTTTCCATCTCAGCCCCACAGCTCTGGAACTCTCTTCCCGACGAGCTCCGCTCCATCACCTCTCTTGATCTCTATAGGAAGGAATTAAAGACCTTTCTCTTCTGACAAGCTTTCCCTCATGTGTCCTGACTTCATGCTGTTCTCCCCCGTTGTACAATGGTTTCATTCAGCTAGTCTGTTTTTTCTGGTTTTTTATGCTGCTGTATTTTTATAGTGTTTTTAAATGTAATCAGCTGTTTTTATGATGTTTATATTGTATGTTTTGTATTCTGTTTTGTATTTCTTTTGCCTTGTTGTAACCCACTTTGATCTACCCTGGAAAAGTGGGCTATAAATAAAAAATATTATTATTATTATTATTATTATTATTATTATTACAAAGTGTTGGTTATCACCTATAAAGCCCTAAATGGCTTGGGCTCAGGGTACTTGGAGGACCGCCTCTCCCCATACAATCTGCCCCGCACTCTCAGATCGGGTGAGAAACATCTTTTAAGAGTTCCGGATGCTAGGTATGTTTTATCTCGAAGGGCCTTTTCTGTTGTAGCCCCACAGCTCTGGAACTCCCTCCCAAACGAGCTCCGTACTTCCACCTCCCTTGATGTCTTCAAGAAGAGCCTGAAGACTTATTTGTTCCGCCAGGCTTTCCCTCCGTGAGCCTTGTTGTTATGCTTCCCCTCTGCAATGTTGTTGTATTCCATTCTACAGAGCAACTTGTATTGTTGTTGTTGTTTATAAATGTTTTATTGCTAGTTTTGTGATATTGTTGGGGTAGGGGGTTGTGATGTGATATTTTTATCTGTTTTTATCCTTGCTGTACACCGCTGTGATCTTTGGAACAGCGGTATAGAAATAAAATTTTATTATTATTTATTATTATTATTATTTCTTCAGTTCACTTCCTCCTGTGGCCTCCATAAAAGTAGGGCAGCATCCCCATACATCTGCTGCTGCCACCTCCTTTGCTGTGCATCCCATGTGTTGACCCCTTTCTTCCTCGTGCCTGGATTCAGCCTTGCCTCTGCAATACCCCATTCTCTCTTCTTTGCACTCTGCTGAATCGTATCCCACTCTTTCCCTTTAAACCTCACCTTATGTTACCATACCTTTCTTCTCCTTCTTCTCACTTATATTCCACCTTTCTCTCTATACAGGGACTCAAGGTGGCAAATAGCTAGTGTAAAATAATGCAATTTTAAAAAAATTCAAAAGTATTACAATGTATAATTTTTAAAAAAATTATTTTCTTAAGAAAAAAAATTAAAGCCTTTTGGGTAGATTACTATGGAATATAGAAAGAGCCATTTTGTAAGCAAAATGACATCTGCTGGGGCTTAAAACCCTGACCTATTCTGAATAAAACAGTCCATAAGGACAAAGTGAGATACACTGTATAAGTGAGTTGACTAAATAAACAAGGTACAACTTGAACTGAAATGACAGCCCTGTGGCACAAGGGAAAGGCTAGGCAAACTTCCAACTGGAAAATGAAAATCATATTTCAGAGTCTCCAAGCAAACACTTTTATTTGTTACTGACAAAGTACTTTCAATCAGATTATACAGTTTCTCCTTACAGTGTTTAGTTGAGGACTGAGTAATATATTTTATTCCAAATGAAGCTTGGATTTTGAGAAGTGCAAATACAAGAACACTCACAAAAGGTGCCTCCATCAGATTTCAGCCATTTCCCTTCTTCCTCAGGTGCTCTTTGAGTTATGTTCTAGAGGAGGTTCCTTCCACTGGTTTTTCAGACGATGCAAAGAGGAGGAATGGAGTTATTTTTTCCCCTCAATTTTCTTCCACTTGGTGTTTCTCAGGGTTCTTTCATTCTTAAGTTCTTTAACTATTTTTTCTTAAAATGCAAAACTGAATCCCAGGACTTCAGGTACAAATTCTTCTTTGAATATGCAGTTTTTTGAGACTAGGTCCTCCTCAGCAGTTACCAAGAAGAATGATAACTGATCAAAAGACCAAACTACACAGGAAAGTCATGTGCACATTTTTGTTAATGTTTTCACATTCTGCAATAGCCAGTTGCAGATATGGTGAGATAATTCACACAACATATAAGATAGGCATAAAATCATACAAAAGTGCAAGTATTAAAGTGTCCAAGACTGTAAAATCAGATATAAAGATATAAAGAAACAGAGAGATGCTGGACCAGAGATGTTAATTTGGCCATCGGTTTTCCTTTGCTCCAAAAACTACTTTGAGCTGAAAATATATACATAATGCATACATACTGAAATAGGCTTTTCTCCCACCCAGAAACAGAATTTATGTGGAATTTATTTTAGAGCACAGAAAAAAGAAACTAAAGAGGGCATTTGTTACTATTATGCTTTTATAGTTAATTGCCCTTCTCAGCATGTTTTTCCCCACTGTGTAAAACAAGTAATTAGGAGTATTTACCATAATTAAAGACCAATTAAATAATTTCTGTCTTACCCTTGATGTGAGGCAAGTGGCTAATTAACCCAAAGTTGGCTGTTATCCACAATCCAGTTACTTCAAAGTACCACCACTGATGTCAATGGGTTTACGTTAAGGTAAATGTGGACTTCAACATAATGTTGAGACCTTGGCATCTCTCTTTTAAGCTGGGAGGGAAATGAGGGAGATCCTCAGATGATGTCCCAGCAGGGATTTAAAAGTAATGGCTGCCTTAATTAGTGTTGCAGCTGGATGTAATTTCAGCAGTATTTACATCAATTATTAGCAAATGATCATATCCCAGGAGCACTGTGGATGGAATGACACACTGCTAGAAGAGGATGGAGATAGGGGCTCAGGTGGTGTTCATTTTAGTTGGGGCCAATGAACATGTTCTCCTGTTTCTGAGAGGCAGAATTCTGATGCTACATGTGATGCCTATACTGAAAACATAAGAGGGCAAATGACTCAAGGTCACTGATTCCAATCCCTCAGATTAAAACAGAATAGTTCTTTTAATCTATACTTATGAAGCAACAATGTTCTTTTCAGTGGATAATTTGAGTATGCCTGTGGAGTAGCATCATAATGTCCAGTATAACATGATGGTGCTGTCTCTTAACAAGATTACACCAGCAGGCACCATGCTGAGAATGGTAGTATATTAAATGAATAAATAAACAAATAGTGCAAGAAAAATTTGCCAGATTTTTTACTGGTGAGAATTCATTGTCACTTTCATTATGAAAGAAGAAGCCATAGATCTGGCCTTGAGACTTATATTTTTTGACCTGCTCCATAATAGTAGGGTGGGCTGGCAGGTTCTGGAGAACCAAAATACTATGTTTATTTCACTATCACAAGATGTGGGCATAGCTACTAGATACCTTTCAAAAAGGGCTAAACAAATTCATGTTGAGCTATTATTACTGAGCTCTGGCTATTAGCTATTGGTGTTGCTGTGTGCCTTCAAAATATTTCTGATTTATGGCAAGCCTAAGGTGAAACTATCATGGTGTTTTCTGGGCTGGAAGTATATGACTTGCCCAAGCTCATCCACTGGATTTCCATAGCCACTGGGGACGTAAATATTTTACTGTTTCACCCTTACATGTCAGAACAGTTTCCAGTGTTTTCTCCCCATTGTGGGGAAAAAACAAATAAATAGTTCTTGCCTGGTTTTCACACATTCTGAAGTTTTTCAGAAAATTGTTTTGCAAAGAAATACATATGGGAGTTTGGTACTATGACCTGTTTTTTCACACAAAAAGCAGCCATAAAAGGGTTTTGTTCAAGAATACCTTTCTTGCATGCAAAAACCAGCAATCTTCCACCAAAAATGAGGTTCTCTTAAACTGCTTTTTTGCTTTAAAAAATGTTTCTCATGCAAAAAATAATTTCGTATGCAGAAAACACTATTACCAGATAGCCACATGCTTTTGTACACATTGCTGGTTGTTGTGTGCCTTCAAGTAATTTCTGAGGTGAACCTATCATGGGTTTTTCTTGGCAAAGGAGGTTTTGCCTTTGCCAACCTCTAAGGTTGAGAGAATATGACTTGCCCAAATTCCTCAGCCGATTTCCATGGCCAAGCAGGGATTCAAACCTGGTCTCCAGATATAATAATAATAAATAATAATAATAAATTTTATTTATATCTCCCGCTTCTCCCTTCAGATCGAAGTGGGATTACAATAGTAAAAACATCATAAAATACAGTGGGCCCTTGCCTTACACGGGGATCCGTTCCGGATCCCTCCGCGTAAGGCAAATTCCGCCAATGCTCAAGCCCCATTGGAAACAATGGGGCTCGTGCACGCCGGCGCGGCAGCGCACGGGGCGCAACGTGCACGCGCGCCCATTCAATTGAATGGGATGCGCCGCCCCTTCCGCCCCGCGCGCACCCCGCGGCTTGATCGCATATGCTCAAGCCGCATAAAGCGCGCCCGCGTATGACGTGGGCGCACTGTACATATAAAATACATCAATCAAAAATAAAAAGGGGAAGAGATGTTACAGTATTGCTCACAGTCATAAGAATTGAGTCATCATATTCAGATGTTCAAAATCAGATTAGAGGAGATCCGTCAGATAGGCCCACCGGAAGAATCCATCTTCAATGCCCTTTTGAAGGCTTGCAAAGAAGGTATCAGACGGATCTCTTCCGGTAAGTTGTTTCAAAGTCTAGGGTCCATTGCAGAAAATGTTTTACAAGAGGTGGTTTTCAACCTGATTTTGGGGTGTTCTAATATTTTGTGCCAGATGTCCTGAGAGTGTGGGGTGGATTATGTAGGAAGAGGCGTTCCCTCAGGGCACCATTCTGTTCCCCATGCTGTTTAATATTTACATGAAGCTGCTGGGAGAGATCATCTGGAGACATGGAGCATGGTGTTATCAGTAGTGATTTGACAAGCCAAGGTTTTTCTTCTCGTTCATTGAGAACTTGATGAGAATTTGTTTAAAAACTATTTGTTCCACAAGTCTCCCTTTCAAAAGGTGATTTCTTCTCTCCCTTTCAGCAGCTAGAGAAATATTTTTCACAGATTTCTCGAATGACAATAAAAGACAAGTGGAATAATTACACTAATTACTTTGCATTTCAAACTCAATTGCCATGTCAAAAGGAAGTTTGGCAGATGTTTAAAGAACATTCCTATGCTTAAAAAAACCTGAAGGCACACACACACACAGAAAAAAAACCCAGTCTCAACAAATAAACTTTGATTGAAGCCCCAACAAGAATTGGTAGAGTTGGGGGGATCCTCAAAGACCATCCAGTCCAACCCCCTTCTGCTATGAAGTAATACATAGGAATACATGGGATCCTAGAGGACATTTAGTCTGACCCCTGTTCAACATCAGGATGGCATTGGAAGATGGGACAAACTGAGGGTTTTCTTGGCATAAAGAGGAGTTTTGCCATGGGCTTCCCCTGAAGCTGAGACAGTGTGACCCTCACAGATGAGGAGGAGAGGGGTGGGGTGCCAAGTGGCAATGCTCTTCTGCCAAGCAGGAATTCTCAAGAAGGAGTGCGGTGCAATGGCAGGAATTCTGCCATGGATAAAGCCTAGCATTCAAAGGGATTTCAAGAGGTCATCCACCTCCCCTTCTACCATGAAGGAATCCCTAGGAGTTGCAGTTGAAGTTGAGAGCAAGTGACTTGTCCAAGGTCACCCAATGAATTTCTGTGGTGAACTAGGAGGCTAGAGTGCTAATCCCAGCTCAGCCATCCTGTCTCAAAAGTCTTCTCAGCTATTAGCTAATCCCTCATATGTATACATAATATTTACACTATTTTTTTATTTGTATGCCTTCCCTCCCCAGGAATGGTGTCTTATTTTTAATTGGTTTTCCCGGGGCTGAAGAATCCTGTTATGCTCTTTCTTGCACACAGCTTTGACATATTAGGGGACTGGACCACATGACCCTTGGGGATCCCTGTATTTCTCTATAGACAGGCATGCAAAATATTACTTTAGCACTCTAATTATTATTATTATTATTATTATTATTATTACCTGCTCTTCAGCCAAAAGGTTATCAGAGTAGCTTACAAATTGTTAATTAGACATTTCCCTGCCCTAAGGCTTGCAATCTAAAGAGACAAGAGACAAAAGGAGAAGGGAATGGCAGTGGGGAAGGGGGAAAGTTCAGCAGATCTTCATTCTCCCACTTTACCATAGGAACATCATATAAAAACAGTTTAAAATCTCACAATCACAGGTTAAACATCTTGAGGTACGCTTCAAACAGAACATGTATAAGAAATGGAAAAATGGGGAAATCACCAAAGAGGAATTCAAAGAAATAGCTAGCATGTGTAGAGATAAGGTCAGAAAAGCTAAAGCACAGAATGAACTCAGGCTTGCTAGACAGGTTAAGAACAACAAAAAGGGCTTTTATGGATATGTGCACAGCAAAAGGAAGAAGGAAAAGGTAGGGCCACTGCGTGAAGAAGATGGTAAAATGCTAACAGAAGACAGAGAAAAGTCAGAATTACTCAACACTTTCTTTGCCTCAGTCTTCTCAGAAAAGGCAAAGGGTGCTTAACTTGAGGATAATGGAGCAGAGGACAGAATAGGAGAATTTCAGTACAAAATAAGAAAAGAGATAGTACAGGAATACCTGTTTAACCTAAATGAATTTAAGTCTCCAGGACCAGATGAACTACATCCAAGGGTATTAAAAGAACTGGCAAATGTAATATCAGAGCCATTGGCAATAATCTTTGAAAACTTGCTAATTAGCTTACTTGCTGTTCACCGCTATGATCTTTGGAATAGCGGTATATAAATAAAACAAATTATTATTATTATTAAAACTCCTGGAGAACAGGAGAAGTCCCAGCAGACTGGAAGAGGGCAAACGTTGTCCCTATCTTCAAAAAGGGGAAGAAAGAGGATCCAAACAATTATCGTCCAGTAAGTCTGACATCAATACCAGGAAAGATTCTGGAGCAGATCATTAAAAAGAGAGTCTGTGAACATCTAGAAAGCAATGCCATAATCACAAAAAGTCAACCCGGGTTTCAGAGAAAGTAGTCATGCCAAACAAATCTTATCTCATTCGTTGTTAAAGTTACCACCTTGTTAGATGAAGGGAATGCTGTGGATATAATATATTTTGATTTCAGTAAGGCCTTTGACAAAGTTCCCCATGACATTCTTGCAAACAAACTTGTAAAATGTGGGCTAGACAAGGCAACTGTTATGTGGATTTGTAACTGGTTGACCGGACGAACCCAAACGGTGCTCAACAATAGCACCTTTTCATACTGGAGAGAAGTGACCAGTGGGGTCCCACAAGGCTCTGTCCTGGGCCCAGTACTGCTCAACATCTTTATCAATGACTTGGAGCAAAAAATTGGGGGAATACTTATCAAATTTGCAGATGACACCAAATTAGGAGGAATAGCTAATACTCCAGAGGACAGGATCAAAATTCAAAATGACCTGAATAGACTAGAAAGCTGGGCCACAGCTAACAAAATGAACTTCAATAGGGAGAAATGTAAGGTACTGCACTTAGGGCGAAAAAATGAAATGCACAGATATAGGATGGGGGACACCTGCCTGAATGAAACTACATGTGAAAGGGATCTAGGAGTCCAAGTAGACCACAAGTTGAACATGAGGCAACAGCGTGATGCAGCAGCTAACAAGGCCAATGCGATTTTAGGCTGCATCAATAGAAGTATAGTGTCTAGACCAAGGGAAGTAATAGTGCCACTATATTCTGCTCTGGTCAGGCCCCACCTGGAATATTGTGTCCAGTTCTGGGCGCCACAATTCAAAAAGGACATTGAGAAAATGGAGCGTGTCCAAAGGAGGGCGACTAAAATGGTGAAGGGTCTGGAAACCGTGCCCTATGAGGAACGCCTTAGGGAGCTGGGTATGTTTAGCCTGGAGAAAAGAAGGTTAAGAGGTGATATGATAGCCCTGTTTAAATATTTTAAGGGATGTCATATTGAGGAGGGAGCAAGCTTGTTTTCTACTGCTCCAGTCTATTCATAGTGTGGAGAATTACTGCTTTGGCATTCAATGTTATATTTTATATTAAGAATATTGTTAGTTCCTTCATAGCATGCCTACAATTGCCAGTTTTCTTCTGATTTCTTGACTAGTGTCTTGATTTACGGTAAGACAAAGGCATAGAAAGGGGATGCCTGTGGTTAGTGGTTTAGATTGCCATTTGACTTTGGACGATGACGCTTGAGGCCCAAGTGCTGCATGATGGGGTGAGCTCCTGTTCACTAGTCCCAGCTTCTGCCACCTAGCCGTTTGATCGCATGCCAAATGCAAGTGCTAAAATAGGTACACTTTGGTGGACGTAAGTTAAAAACATTCTGGCAGCCCTGTGGCCCTGAACCACCGGATTTGTCTCAGACTCTTCTGGCTCTTCTGGCTTAGTAACAGAGATTAGCCCCATCCCCTATAGTCAATTACAATTAGATATCATGTAAGGGCACCTTACCTTTTCCATTTTACGGATAGAAACGGCTTAATGTCTTCATCATGAACATTAAAGTGATATATAATGATCGGATTCATTCTGTTTTCTTTTATTAATGACAGCTATGATCCAGCTTTGTTCCCTTTTTTCCTTGCCCACTGGTATTCCAAATATTTATTATTTTGACGGCAGCTGTTGGTCATCTCTGTATTAATCTGAAATCACTGATGGTCTTTCCTTCCATTTTCATGTTCCTTCCTCTGAGTCTAACACAAGTTTTCATATGCTATTTTCCATACCATTACTCTATTAGCATAACTAACATGCCGAACCTTATTTATTTATTTATTTATTTATTTATTTAGTGCTGATAGCTTTGCACAGTGCTGTTCATAAATAAAATAAATATAAAAGGTCAAACCTGCCTATGGTGTCCAATCTACGAAACTAATTAAAGACATTACATATAACACCATAGCAATACAGGACAATTGTTCAATATTTTTTTTTTTTTAAAACAGGCAACAAACAAAAAGAACATCCCTAGCAAGTGACGATTATTTTGCATGCCTAGAAGTTTCTCTTGAACAGGATGTCTTCAACTCCATTTTGAAGTGGTTTAAAAGAAGTTATGGCCCTTGCTCACAGGAAGAAGGTTCCAGGCGTGATGCGGCAACAAGTGAAAAGGGCGATTCTAGATGGGGTATGAGGAAAATTCTGCGGTGGAAGCTGACTTTGATACCAGAGCAGAGGACTGAGTGGGAAGGGGGAGAAGAAAGACGAATCTGATAACTAAGGGGGGCAGCCCATTGGGGGCTTTAAACGTCGAAGCAAGGGGAGCTTATACTTAATACGGAAAAGGGGAGGGGGAGCTAGTGAAGGGGATTTACCAACCAAAGGACGAGAGATATGGTAATGACTCATATCAAGCCTCAAATGGCTTGGGCCCAGAAGTATTGGAGGGGACCGCCTCTCACCTATAATCCGCCCCGCACTCTCAGGTTCAGGAGGGGAGACAAATTCTGAGAGTTCCTGTGACGAGATTTGTTAAATAACTGCGCAGAGTGGCTTTTTCGGTTCGCTGCCCGCAGTCCTGGACTTCTCTCCCTATCGAGTCTCCCGCTCAGCCCTCTCCCTTTGCGTCTTAGACGAATTTGAAGACCAATTTGTTTCGGCAGCTTTCCTACCATGTTCTGGAATGTTATCTGCTCCTGTTATGCTGTTTGGTCGTTGTTTTAGATAGTGCGGTTTTAATGATGTTTCATGGTTTTAAGTTAGGAAGAATGATGGTTTTATGTGTTGGTTTTATCTGGGGGGTTCTTATGTTATATCATGTATTGTGTTATTGTTTTTGTTATTATGTTAACCGCCGGATCATTGGACGTGGGTATATAAATAAAACCTCCTTCCTCTTCCTTTCCTTCTTCTTCCTTTATTCATTTCATATATTGTTTGTAATAAAACATATATACTTTGTGGTTAAAACAAAAATCCTTAAAGTGTATTTTCTTTCATTTCCCACGTAATTCTATTTTCCAGAGATCAACAACAGAGTACATAAGAATAGAAAGTTTGTAAAAGCTTTTGTTGCAGGTTTTCATTTTGAGAAAATGAAATATAAGGACACATGAGCATTGACCACTTGTCATGTGAAACAGTGAAAAATATCTGGGTCTGTTGTGCGGCAGTGCAGCAGCTGTAGCTCTCTCTGTTTCTCGGGGTTTCTTCACTCTGACTAAAATACAGCTCACAGATGTTTGAGCCATGGAGTATCTTACAGCAATATATTACAATGAATGGAAAGCAGAAAAAATCCTTACCACACTGGTGGTTTTTGTTTGTTTATTTATTTGCTTGTTTTTTAAAAAAAACTATTCCGCATTTCCTTGCCACAAAACTCCAGTTACAAGCCCCGAATTAAAAATGCCACCTTATAATTTTGACTGTGTTCAAACAGTCTGGTCTGGTTTTTTCTAAGAGCACCATAGAAATTAGCTGAAGGAAAAAAAAGTAACCTGTTTTATTACTAAGTATCTATATTGCTTACACAGTACAGCGATACACTACTTTTAAAACAAATTAAACTCTCCTTAAGCACTTTTTTAAAAACAATTAAACATAATCCTTACAAATAATGATTAAAACAAGGACATATATTTCTTGCTACTTGGCTGGAGGGAAACATCATAGACATTCAAATTGGAAGGTTCTCCAAATGAGCCCTCTCTAGTGCATTCTCTGCCTCCGGCAAGGACATCTGACTACCTATATATTCTACGGTGGCACAAATATGCTCAAAATATTCAAACTTGCAAAAAGCGGGAGCAAAGGTTATCTTAAAATGATCTCCCTGAAAACTATCAAACCTTGTTTTTTATTATCCTAGGAGGGGGCGGGAACAGGAATTTCTGAGACTTACCCGACTCACTCTCTCTTACCTGATAATCAACGTATTGATTGTCTATTTCCTTCTATGTAAGCACGCTAATAGCAGCACATAATCACCGTGACAGTTTCCCAGATAATGAAGTCAGAAGCCCGCTTACCCAATAATGTGGACTTTTGTCGGGATGATGTTCATCTGTATCCAATGAGTATACACTGACATAACCAGAATACAGCAGAGGACCAATATTTCATTCCTTTTCTACTTTTTGTGGATGTTTGTTTTCCTTGTTTCTGACAGCACTGGAATTTTGTCTTCCTTTTATTGGTGTTGAGGATTTAATCTGAAGGAAGCTGGTTACCAAACCACATTTTAAATGCTGTAGATAATGCAGATGTAGTATACGAACCAAGCTGGCACCTACCCATTTGATTCTTTAGAAGGTAGCCAGGGCATAGAACTGTAGAGTTTAAAAGAAGGCCATCAGATTAACCCCCTGCCAGGGACTTGACATGTTATATGACAATTTACAGGAACGGAGGAGCCAACGCCAGCCCATCTCTCTCCAGCGTGTGCAGTGGAGCAACTTTGGTGGGAGCGCCAGCTTCAAAAAGCCATGTCAGACATCTCTCCCTTAGCACAGCACCGTGGAGTAAATGTGGCAGCGGCTTCCAAGCCACACCCAGCCTATCTCTCCCCCCGCACAGTCGCAGTGAGTAAATGTGCCAGGCCTTCAAACCCCAGGCACGCTGGACCCAATCTCTCCCCCAGCACAGCGCAGTTGATCAAAGTGCGACAGAAGAGGCATTATTCACGCTGCGCCATGACATGCTGGCCAAGTATGGTAGCCAGAAGTCATTTTTATTTTTTAATTTTTTTTAAAATAAGAGTCAGACAGATGGGAAGAGATGGAGGACCGATGGGGGATATTCCTCTTGACCGGCGCTTGACCCACAACTTGTAGTGATAACGATATGGAGCGGCCATTCAGATTGTACAGGGAAAGGAAGATATGGCGTACCAGAGGAAAAACACTGTTACCAGGGAAGCGCGATTCAGTATTGAAACGCTATCTCACTTCAGGTCTCCTGTTACCCATTATGGGCTGGGAGAAGCGAACCCAACTCTATCAAGAACTTTCCCTGTTTTGTGCAATCCATGTAGATTAACAATAACAAACACTTCTAATTCTATGATCATCTTATAGAAGAGGAAGCTTACCTGCATGCTTTACAAAAACCTTGGCTGGGAGACAATAGTGTTCAACTTCGCTTTCACGCCCTACCAGCATGTATTGTTAGTAATGCGGGTGTAAAAGGAAGTGGGCGAGGAGGTGGTGTGGCTTTGGTCCACAATAAAATTACCTTTGACCAGGATATCTGTCTGGACAACATACCCTTTGGACTGATTTACCAAGCCTGAAGACAAAGGATCGTTCGGGATTCTGTTAGTATTACCGTTCCAACAGGCTCCCTAACTGAGCTGGACCAAACTGGTTCTCAGCATTAGTGTGGAGTTGCCTAGGTATGGTCCTGGGTGGTGACTCAACATTCCACTTGCGGCCCCGCTTGACAAAATTCACCAAGTGTGGCTTGGCGCGTTCATGGTATACATACAAACATAGGCCTATCTCAATTAGTATCTGAGCTGACTGCTGTGCCAGTCATACCCTCGATTATGGTCTCTTTATTACGGACAGGTATATCCATGGGAAGAGGTAATTGGTAACTTAGTATTTCCCCATTGTCATGGAACAGATCATTTCCTGGTCAATGTTGACTGAAACACTGTTCACCCCATGGGTGGCGGGGCGAAACCCATAGAATGGTCTGCCAAGAAGGGCTACTTCCGGAAAGCTCTAGAGGATTTAATGGTTGGGACTGCTAGTATTCTGTCGAAGCTTGGTGACTCCTTGAAAATAGTTGATCTTACCATGCCTATGACCACAGTCACTCCCCACTCTCTTTCCAGGACCGCTACTCATCATAACTTGGTTAACCAAAAGAAATTAGAAAGCTGAACGCGGGCTAGACAATGGACTAGGGGACAGGCGAAACCTCGACTATTTGACAAGGCAATCCATAGAAAATTTCTTCTTCTATGGAGTGCATACATGCAGCGAAGAAAGAGAAAGAAGACAGTTTTCTCCTCTTCATGCATTGCGCCTTGCAAACTCTCATCTAGTTAGAGCGTCCGGGTGTTAAGGGACCCCTGACCCAGATACCCGCTGCCAGAATCATTTTAGTCGACCCTACAGTGAGCATTTAAATACTCACTTTGCATGATAAAAAATCTCTGACAATACGAATGAACTTACTTGACATATTTATGACGCACCTTTAGGGGAAGGCAGTTCCAATTTTGTCTAAGGAAGCCAGTTGTAAGAACCACACTTCTGAAAAAAGCCTCTTCGACCTTTGGACCGGCTAGGCCAGTTTCACATCGCCATTATTGACCAAAGTGTTCAGCTAGACGGTGGTGACCATATAACACCTAATTTAAATCGAGCTTCACAGTTTCCAGGCCCAGTAAAAGGTGTTGGTGAGAACTTTTACAGCCCCATCAGGCCTTAGTCCAAACCTATTTGTGGGCTCACCTTCATACATTTCCACCCATGCGCTTAGGTCTTGGGAACAATTTACTGGGAGCCACAAAGACCAGGATGTTTGTAGTTACCGAGGACCTCTTTCATATGCTGTTACCATTAGGAATGGTTTCTTGCTTCTTTTTCCTTCCTTTTCTTTCTTTTTTTTTCAGAGATCTGAAACTTCTTAATCTTCGACAGCTTCACAACGGGCTGTCAAGATGGTCTTTCGACAGGCCTTCCTGAGTATGCACTTGGTCACACGCTGATATGGACCATCACAAGGACCACCCCAGGATGCTATCTCTCTGTCATTTAGATGCTTGTTTTAATAACCTCGATGTATTTTATTTATTCTCTTGTGAGGAATTTATGTTGTTGTTTGGGGGGGAGGGATACTGAGTTTTAATTGAATTTGTATTGTTTGCCTTTTATTGTATTTAGCCACCTCTGATCCTATTGGAGATGTGGGACAAAATAAAATTTTATATATTATTGATGGGTTAACACTGCCAAAATGCATTGCTTGCAGCTGGGTGTACTCCTGGAAGGCTTTTTTTTTTTCGGGGTACTTTGCGTGGCAGAAGAGTTCTTTGCAGATTTGATGCTTCTGCACTAAGTTGTGTACATGACTCAGATTAGGGATTTCCCCAGTTCTCCGTTCATGGATCATCTCCAGGGGGGAAATAGCATGCAGGATTTTCTAGTTTCAATGGACTCAGCTCCATGCACGAGGGACGAGCAAATTTTCTGCCCATCTCTGGCGGGATAAGACCTGCCAATTGGGGCGGTCTGGACCCGCCCCTTTCCCGATCTATCGGGGCTACCGCGGCTAAACCATCAGCGCTTAGGGCCCCGATCCGCCATTTCGGGCTGCGGGAAGCAGCAAAACGGCGCTTCCCCGCAGCCAAGAAGAAAAGGGGTGTTCCCTGGGCTTGAAGCCCCAAGCCACCCGCGGCGGCCGGGGAGCAGCGAGAGAAAGGGCCGCTTGGCCTTTCTTGTTTAGTCCGCTGGAGCAGCCTTCAGATGGCTGAGACCAGCGGAATAAACACGGTAAGGAGCTCCGAACGGAGCTCTTCTGCTCTGTGTCAAGGGCGCACCTAAGCGCCCCCTGGCGAGGAGCTAATACTGTCTGGAGCGCCGCCCGTCAAGGCGGCGCGGCCCATGACGTACTCACGGTGTTTTTTTCGACGGCCTTCGCAAAGGGCCGCCGCCGTTAGTGCTGTTCGCCACACACTATGGTTAGGGCGGTGCGGATCCCGCCTTTCGTAACCTCGGCGTGGCGAACACGCACTAAACTGCCGGTCTGTAACCGGCCTCTATCTCAGCTAGTGACCAGCCGCTTCTTACCATTGCCAGGCTTAATGATTTGGGCTGTGAAGCTGACAAAGACTAGTGGGATGGGGGTGGAGTCTATGTATTTACTTAGCTAGCTTCCCACGCCCACCCCCGTGGCAATGGGCTATCTCCTCTGCTACTGCTTGGCATACATTTCTGTCTAGAGGCACGTAAGTTAGATTAAATTTTCCTTATCCCTTATCTGTGCCATTATGATTTATTTGTTGCCTAGGATTCTGGCGATAGGGTTCACAATCTCCGTTTGGCCATGAAAACCACTGAGTGAACCTGTGCACTCATTACTCTCTCAGCATCAGAGGGATGGAAGGGCAAACCCCCCTCTGAAGGAAGCTTGCCAAAGAAAAAAAACCCATGATAGGTTACCTTAGGGTCAACCATACAGGGAAAATGACTTGAAGGCACACAACAACACACAACACCAACAACAACAACACAAATCCTGTGGTCTCTCAAAATAAGTGAGAAGGACACAACCCCTTCTTTCACCTTGATTTGAGCACAGCCCCTTTAGCTATGATTTCGTCTTAATTTGTATGCAGGGAAATATATTCTTGTGTCTGTGTTTGACTGCCATGTCTGGCAAACTGTGGCTGTTATTTAAGCTGTGAATTTAATTGTACATTAACCAGAGGCTATTAAAAAAAACACAACATGTCTTTGCAGACAGATTGCTCATACTGTGCCTGATGTCTATTTTGTTTCTTTTCTGTTTTATGGACACCACCTTTATTTTGTTGATAGACTTCATTCAATTTTAACTTTTAGTAAATATTTTCGGGGCCGCTTATTAAATGACTGGGCGTATAAGACGGTCCCCAACTTTTCCAGTTAAATAGAGAGTTTGCGATATACTCGCATTATAAGACTACTCCCTCTTCCAACGCCCACAAATTAAATAAAACTAAAATAACCCCATCAGATTTGATTTTCAATACTTGTTATTAATTAAAATTGCTTATGACATGCAGGTACTTGCAGGAAAACTTGTGTATACAACGCCCTGCTTGGATTGTAAGGTCTTCCTGCCTGCCAAGCCTCCCTGTCTCCAAGACTATCAGAGCCACTATTGCAAACATGGCTCTTTTTTCCATACCAGGGTCCAAGGATGCCTCAGCTTGCTGCCCTTCACTTACACCTTCCGGTTCGCCGCCCCTCCCTTGTCATTTGGGGACTGCGTTTAAGTCCACTTCTTTCCCCCTGAATACTTGTGAGTGAATTTTCTTCTACTGAGTTTACAGTGCCACCCTTGCTGTTCATACGTTTGCTGGATACCGTGGGGATGCGCCGCAGCCGTTTTAGCTCCCCCACCATATACGGCGACCGCAGATTCTCCAGTCTGGCTCGGGAGTTTTTCCGCACCTTATCCATAAGTACACAACGCCCAGTGTATTAAGACCGACCCGACTTTTGAGGCAGATTTTTATGGGTTAAAAAGTCGTCTTTTACAACAGAACTACAGTCGGTTTACCGTAGCTGTGTCGGCCCTGCTGGATTAAGGTGGAGACACAACAAAGAAAAAACAACAAAAAAACTTGCAATTTCCTATTTAGTAGGTTATTGGGTTATTCAGCGGGCCCCCTTGGCAACAGGTGGGCTGCTGGACTTGATTTAACTCGCATTCAACATACTTGCTGGAACAACATGTCCACTATTCACCTTTTAGGCCCCCCTTATGTGCATGGCCTAGGGTGCCACAAAAATCGCCACAATTATCTCATCCCGTTGGCGTTTTGCGGTATTTAAAATGGATGCTCTTGGATGTTGAAATTTGGCACTATCAGCTTTATGCCCACGGTAACACAAGTTTGGGGATCAGAAACCTGAAAACAAACAAACATTTTGTAGGGGACTAAAGGCACCAAATCTACATGACCATGTACCTAAGTAATTTTGACGGTGTGGTCCTAAAAAGGTAATTGCTTTCCCGCTTTCTTACGTTGCTCAGACCATAGTCGAATTTTCTTTGACACTTTGACATATGTTAATTCTCTGACGAGGATAGCATCTTTTTGCCAAGTCAACGGGACTGAAGAAACTGTGGTAGAGCTGGGTAGAACATTTTCCACTTTTCATTTTTATTCAAGTTTAGAACCGGCTTTTCTGCCAGGAAATTCTCCTGCTTCTATTGTAACTCCCTGTAATGAAGGGGGTACATGAGGTCTACCAGGCATAAATTCCATGTATCTATTATGGATTTATAACCAGAATTATAAATTACAACTCTTTTTTAGGAAAATTTAAGACAATTCACATATTAGACGATTCATCTTCATTTCCCCCCCAGTTTTTGCGATAATTCTAAAATGCAATTTTTATAGTGGGCCCTGGTGTCGCTGGTGCTTGGTTCCAGGATTTGCACCTGTTAATAACACACAAATCTGTGGATGCGCAAGCCCATTACTACAATGGGTAGTTAACATTGTATCCCTTATAGAGAAACCGGCACAAATCAGGTTTGCTTTTTGGAATTATTGATATATCTAATATATATATATATATATATCTTATACCATGGATATTCAATCTGGTGGAGACCGAATGTATGGAAATGGAAGGCTGCTGCATATGAGAATGTTTACTAGGACTTGAGAAATCTTAATTTATAATCGCCAATAAGCACTACCTCACAAATTTGTTGTGATGCGGCTAAGTAAGACAGCAGGAACTGGCGGCTTGTGTGTGGCACAGCGCATCCACTGGTGGAAAGGCAGGATATAAATGTAACTCCGCTTAAAAACTATAATTTATCTTTTAAATTGTCTCATTGAACTATCGTATGGCAAAGGAATCTATAGCACCTTTGAGACTAATGAGACAAGAAGTTGGTAGTTATTACACTTGCATAGGTTAAGGTGCGAGTGAAAAGCTTTGCCAAAAAGCCCGGGTGAGTAGATACCGTCTAAATGCTGAGGGAATGGAATATCGTCTGGGCTGGCCTGGGACCAGAACTGAGATGTGATAAAATGTGTATGAAAACCCTCATGAAGCTGGTTGTATAATTAATATTCTTAGCAATAGCCGCTTAATTTAATATATTGCTTCATTCCCAACTAAAGCAAATTCTAAGTGGTTAAACTATTAAGATCATTGCTGCCAACAAGTCTTGAACTTATTTAGCAACTTTGGCAGGATGCTAGGATGGTGTCCCTGAGCCCTGGCTGTGAATGTGAACTTACACCTTGTGGTTTGTGAGTGAGTGGCTGCGAGTACAACATTTAACTACTGCCACACGGGCTTCATTCATCGGTATAAATGTTTGTCTCTAGGAGCACTGATTCCATGCATCTGAAGACGAAGTAGCGTAGGCTGTAACTACATTGCAAAAACGAAGAAGTTGATCCATTTTAACTATCATGGCCCCATCCTATGGAACCTTGGATTTTTCGTTTGTTTTTGGCACCAGAGCTCTCTGCCAGCGAGAACGCTAAATACCTCACAAAAAAAACAAAATCCCAGAATTCATATGTCAATTGACACAAGGGACGTTAGTGGTCTGTCAAAACTGTAGGCTATTTGCCGTAGTGTAGATGCAGCTCTTCGCTGAGCGAGAGCTTATGCTACAACTTCTTTCTCTCCGTCTTAAGAGGTGATACAAGATCCTTTGCATACTGATCCATGATTAACATGGCTAGTTGTCTTTGAATTCTCTAACCTTGGTGGATGGTGATTTCCTTTAATGGATCAATTTAAAAACATCATGTCTGGGAATTTCACTAATAATTTACTAATAATCTAATAATAATAATAATAATAATATTTATATCACTTAATCCTTGGAATCCAAGCAGCTACAAAAACAATAAAAGAGGAGGATACTGTTAAAATTATAAAACCCCTATCCTCTCCCAGTTTCTTTCAGAGCCATATATATTCATTCAAAGAAAACAAATTGATAGCAGTGCGTACAAAAGAAGCTTTGTTTTGGTATTATAGGCATGTCCTTCGGTTATTGGTTTAGAATAAAGAAGAGCAAATTTTTGAATGTAAGAAAGTGGCGTTGCCTTTAAAGATATTCTTCTTTACCTGCATGTGGTCTCTTTTTGAAGCCTTACAGCAATCATCCTGGTGTCATAGTTCAGGTTGCTGGTAAACTGGTAAAGATTCAGGGGAGAGCTTTTCCAAAGCTTATAAAAGGAGGGACTATTACAACTAATGGATATTATCTAAATCCACAAAACCAGCAACAACAAACGTATCGGGAGAGAAATATGAGGCTAATGAATTTAACTGAATCTAGACCCTAAAATAGGGAACTGGCCAAAATGCGGGGTGAACTGCTGTCTCGTCCACAGGTGGATAAGAAACAATAACTGCAGTACTGTCAGCTGAGTTTTAAATCTCTTTACATAACCTTCTCAGGCTCTTTGTTTGTGAAACATACTGCCCCGCTACAGAATGCAGTATAGCGAGGGGTAAAGGTGCATCTGCTAATTTCACCCAGATTTACTTTTGGCATTGTGATGACAAACAATCATTCCTAGGTGGGAAATTTAGTTGGAGGAAACTGTCAATGTTTGGAACTCATTTCGTAGTCTTTGTTTCGCATGGTTAGGACTAGGATACCTCGACTTTAAACAAAGTCCCATATTCAGTCCCTGTAAATCTCCAGGCATCTAGAATTCAGATGGGGAGCAAATGCTTGAATCAAACTTTCTATAGTACCTTCAGTTTTACCAGTATAGGCCTAAATAGTGAAGGACCCTAAACCTGCTCCTGTTCTTGGAAAACTAACAGGGTCATACCTGGTTTATTACTTGCATGGGGGGAAGAAGCCAAAGGAGGAAATTCCAGATTGCAGTCGGCCTTTCTTTTCAAAGGAATGCAATGACAACCACCTTGAGATCCTTGGCTAAAAAAAACACCCAAAAAATCATGAGATGCCATACATGACAGGTTAATCAAGCATGTATATGACACAATAGGTTACTAGTAGAGAAGGGTGGATGACATATTCTCGCAATATTTGTTTTGCAAGACTTAACCCTGCCGACTCCCCTTATGTCAGTTTGTAAGTGACCATGCAAACAAACAAAACAAAACAAAAAAACCAAAACAATCCAAAGAACTGAACTTTTAACATATGAAAAACTGTCAGTGTTGAAAGCGGCTAAATGCTAACCTTGGCCTAGTACAGACCAGTGTTACTTTTAAAAAAAAACAAATGAACAAAAACTAGCTGGGAAGAAACATTTCCGTTTGTTTAATTATCAAACAAATTTTTCTCTTCTTCTCCTTTCTTCCAGGCTCCCTTTACCACATTCCAGGGAACTAAGTATCCGGGTGAACTCGAGGAAGATGGTCATCAGCTATGTCTGTTCCCTGTATTTATCATCAGGTGGGTTGCGAGGGCAGACCAGTGCTTATGCACCATTTTATTCCATTGCCAGTTTTTCTTCTGCTTCACCTATCACCAGAATCCTCTTGGAAGTAGTGCTGGAGTTTTTTTTCTTCTTTTTCAGTATCCATTGGTACGGCCAATTGTTGAGATTGGTCTCAGTGCTGGATTCCTATTCTCATGGGTATTCTGGCCCCATCCTTTGGTAGGCACGTTTTGGACCTGTGTTTATGTGCTGCATGGTGTTGTAAGCGGGTGCAGAGAGTTTGCTGTATTTCTGTGCCATGGAACATAACACTACCTGATATTTGTCTGAATTTACTGAGCCATCTTGGAGCAATCTGCAGTATGACAAAACCATATTAATTCCATTGCAAGAGAAGAAAAGATAATTTATTTCTGGGGAAAAAAATAAATCTGCTAAAATATTCTGCCAAATCTACTTATTAGGGAAAAACAAAAAATACTGAAGCGGGGTAGTATGATTTCTTTTAAGAATGGGTACGTAATCGTATGGCTATTACTGTACTTCCATTACTAAAGCCAATTCACAAAACAGCAATCAGTTCAATCAAATCAAAATTGGCTAGGGTGAGAATGTTTTGAGGTTGCTTTTTTCACCGTCATTGTACCTAAAGACAACCGCTTAATCAAAAATCAGAATAACCAAAGGCAGGGAAGATAAACAACGCTACCTTTTCTCTGTAACATTATGAACCATTTATGCTTTTTTTAGTTAATTGAGATGAGCTATTCAGTGATAACATTGACTTTGTTGGGGGTTTTTGTTTTGCTTACAAAGCACTATATAGCAGCTTATTAGACACATACATTGTTCATGGACTATGACCGTCTCTTCCTGGGAAGAGCAAACACTATGGATACAATAAGGAGCTTTTAAAAACATGCTGCAGATAAATCGGGAAGTCATAGATTATAACTGGATTTGACATCACTAGAAAACATGCTTTCTGGACTTACTCGAATCTTCCATCTTGGTTTCCCTCCAGAGGGACGCCACTGCAGCTAAATTGTGGCCGCATCCCTCTGACCAAAAAGAACCAGAAAAACGGATTCTTCTTGTTTTTTTTTTCTCCCACAGGAACACCATCATCATGCGTCATGTCCAAACGCGGCACCTGGAGATATTGATTGCAGAGCCACCCTTGCATCTCATGCACGCATGGCCTGTATGGACAGCGCTTGTTGTAAAGATGTGCCTCCAACGTTCTAAGGCTGCTGTATGCTTCTGGAAACTCTAGAATGGCCCCAGGACTGGTCCTTAATTTAGCCAATCAAGGGCTAAAAGGAATGAAATAATATTTTGACTTATGAAATTTTACCTGAAAAATCTGCAAAACACTTGAGCCACAGCATGAGAGAATAACATAGTGCAGGAATTTTGAGTTTTTGTTCGTTACATATAGATCCCAAAGTATTTCCGGGCAATTTCTTGAGAAATTACATATGGAGTATTTTGCATGAAAAAAAAAGGGGATTATGCAACAAGTATGTTTCTCCACACATCACACACTCCCCACTGTTTGCAGAAAGCCACATTTTTCTCTGTGGTGCACGATTTTCCTCTTTTTTGTAAAACCCTCTCAGCACGTGTGGAGAGCCAGCATGGTTGCAGTGGTTCCGCCTAAGACTACACCGCCTCGAAGGCTGATGGAACCAAACAGGTTCCAGGAAGCCCTAGAGGGTTTATGGTTGGAACTGACCGTGATTCTGTTGCGCCCTGGTTGAATCTGGGCTAAAAGACCTAAACAGGGCTATAGCCACGCATCGCTCCCGAGCGTCCTCTCCAACTCGCTTCAATAATAACAAACATGGTACACTGAAGAATCTCCGAAAATGAAAGCGAGGAGCTGGCGACGACTAGACCGCCACTGGGACGGGAGGGAAACACCAATGCTTATCGACAAGATGCTCCTAGGAAACCTTTAGTTTCCTATGGAGCGCAATCAGCAGCAAGAACTTGTTCTGGCTGCACGTATTGCATTCCGCAAAGTCTCGTCCAACAGAGCTATTCAGGGTGGTTAGAGAGCTATTACTTAAACCAACAATGGCTGCTTTGTGACGCATCAATGACTTCTTTGCCAATAGACTCTTTCAGCAAGGGTCAATCTGGATGCCGGCATTACAACAGAGACTATGAAAGAGGTATCCAGTGACTCTGTAGATGTGTAGACTGGATCATTTTGAGGTTGTGAATACCGATGAAGTGGGACAAGCTCCTTGGATGTGTAAGGAAGACGGACTTGCCTCTTGATTCCTGCCGTTTGGCTGACTGTTCAGGGAGGGGATGCTTGTAACATCACTGCTTCAGACTATAATAATGCATCCCTTAGGAGAGGGGAAATCAATCATACTTAAAACATTGCAGTGGTTACGCCCACTCTTTAAAGGCAACCCTTTCTAGGACCCCCGATGCGGACTAACATCGGCCGTCTCTTATTACCATTTTGCGGCACAAGGTGATTCAAAGAGGGCAGTTGCCTTCCATCAGGGCTGTCTTGGATGAGCCGATTATCGGACCCATTTCAAACTGGCTTCTTCTTAGGGCAGGATTATGAGTTGAGACCAGTCCGGCTGCCTTAGTCGATGATATCGTCGGGCATCGACAGGGGAAGTGGACCTGTGGTGCTCTTGGGACATTTCTACCATTGACCATGGTATCCTTCTGGAAACGCTGAGCGGGTTAGGATTGGGGGCACTGCGCTCCAGTGGTTCAATCCTACCTCTCGGGCAGGATTCCAGATTGTGATGTGGGAGACATGTTGTTCTCGTAAAAGAAAACTGACATCGGCTCCCTCGGGTTGCCATTTTTCCCACCTGCTTTTAACATTTCTGAAGCTTCTGAGAGCGATTTCCTATGGAGACATGGGTGGCCCCGGTGTTCTCAATTATGCCAATGACACCCAAATCCACTTCTCTATGTCTCTGACTGTTTGCAGTGACTAAGGCTGGCAAATCAAGCTGAATCCCAGAGAAAACGGATTGGTGTTGTGTAGGGCCCTTGTCCGGGGAAGGAGATTTCCAACCAATCTTGACGGGGCTCACACTTCCCCTGCAGAATGAAGTTCACAGTTTGGGAGGTACTCTGGACTCATCTATTTACAGTTGACATCCCCGGTGGAGGCATAGCCCGGAGTGCATGGTGTCAACTAGGTTGATTAACCAATGCGTCACTTGGCTCAGGGGGGACCTTGAAACAGTAGTACATGCACTGGTAACCTTCGTTAGATTTCTGTAATGCGCTCTACATGGGGCCTACTTGTCAAAGTTTGGAAGCTCCTTGATTCAGAAGCTGCAGCCAGGACTGATCACAGGCCACTGAGATCAGAAAACATATTACACCGGTGTTTGAAAATCTCTCATGGCTGCCGCTTAGTTTCAGGTGCAATACAACGGTCGGTTCTACCTTATAAAGCCTACATGGCCTGGGCCTGCGTTACATCCTCCTCATAATCATATAATAATAATAATACTATCATATCTTCTTCTCTACTGCTTTTCCTGGGAGACAAAGCGGTTTACACTTCAGAAATAGATATTACATCACACATATTATGCATACAAATACAATAAAAAATACCCACTCCATAACAAACCTGATGCTAATGTCCTGCCATAATAATAATAAGGGCAAGGGGAGAGTACACAACTCTCTCAGCTCAGAGGCAGGGCATGGCAATGTTATCTGCACCCTTCCATGGGTTGATGGTAATTGTCATTCAATATACTAATAACAACAACCACACCAACAACAATAATAATAATTGGCCAAGGAGGAGTGCACACTCATCAGCTCCGAGGCAGGGCAGGCCCATTCTCTCTCTCTGCACCTCTCCGGTGATGCTAAGGTTCATGCAAAATATATAATAATAATAATAATATAATACTAAAAGACTAATACTACTCATAATAGGCAAGGAGGTGTACCCCACTCTTCAGCCTCAGAGGTCAGGGCATGACAAAACCTCTCTCTCCAGCTCTCTCCCCTGTGATGCTAAGGCAAACCTACTTTTATTTTGCATTTCTCTATATATATATCTTTATTTGGCAAGGAGAGTCAAGATATCCCCTAAATAAGGTGTATGATGATCCAAAAGCGGGGTGGATTGGAGTGATCCAAAGCTAGGATTTCACCTTCTTCTCTTCTGTGCGGCATTTTTGAATTGGCGAGATGAAATGAACGGCAGAAGGTTTATTTATCCACACCAACACACAAAATGCCTCCCTTTTGTTCTCTTTTGTTTTTCACAGCAAAGCATGTGAGGGCAAAGATGGGGCGGGGAATCACCCTAAACCAAAAGGAAATAGGCTGGTAAAACCCCAGGTGCTGGAGCTTTTCTATGCAAAATACCCCAAATCCTGACCTAGAATTGTCGCTGAAAGTCTCGTCTTTCACTTTATTTGGAAATGATTAAAAATCAAAATTCTTTACCTTATTTGATGAGAAGTGCTCAGAATTTTTTCTCTCTAAAATGCTTTCGAAATTTTCAATTAGACATATTTCTACCAATGTTTGATTTGGAGAATCTTCTTTATCACTAGTAACAGTACACGGTGACACCCAGATCTCTCTCTCCCTGTCTCCAACTGCCTCAGTGACTAAGGGATGGCACCTCCTCCTTCGAGATGCCTGCCGGAGTAGAATGGGCTGCATGAGGAAACACAAATTCAGGTTGAATTCCAAAGACACAGGGGTACTCGTCGATAGTACCCAGATCCATACAGAGGAATTTGTCACCTGGTCCTGGATGGGGTCCACCCTTCTCCTAAAGGACAATAGTTCCCATTTGGATTACTACTGATTCATCCCTACGTCTCACCCAAGTGGTGTGATGGCCAGGAGTGCTTGGTTACCAGCTTTGGCGATACCCAACTGCGCCTTGTCTGGACGAAAGGACCTTTAACCAGTAGTACACTCACTTGTCACTCTCCCTTGGATTTCTGTATGGCTCTTACATGGGGCTACCTTTGTGTACCAGGTTCGGACGCTGCACCTAGTTCAAAACGCTTTGCCAGCCAGATTGTCACTGGAAACTCCAAGGTCAGACCATATAACACCACTGTCTTAAGAATTTTCTGGCAGCCAATTAGCTTCCCGGCTCAATACAAAGTGTTGGTTTATTACCTATAACGACCAATGGTTGGGGCCGAGTTACTTGAGGAACACCTTCTCCTTACATCATCCACCTCGCACTCTCAGAACAACAGGCAAGTACTGCTTGAGTACTCCAGGGTGAGATGTTTGTAAACTCACCAAAAGCATTTACAGCTCCAGCTTCCTGTTGTAAATGGACTAAACTCCCTGAAGAGATTCGACTCCAGTTTTCCCTGTATGCCTTCACGAACAGCGTGAAAACCATCTTTTCCGTTTAGCATACCCTCCTGACTCTTTATTAGAGAAAAAGTTATCCTCTATTGAATCATAAAATCTAGCGTGGAAGAGCCCGCAAGGCCTCAGTCCAAACCTTGCCATGAGGACCATCCGCTCAAGCATCCGCGGACTAGATGGCATGAGCCTCGTTTTATGCCCTCTGAGGACGGTGTCCACTGTCGAACAGGCCCTTACGTTCAGAAGTCCCTACTAATGTGGAGGTGGCATCTCTTTCCTGCACGCTTGCATCCCTTGCTCTGAGCGTCCTAGTCT
>NC_056522.1:60932618-60934704 GCF_019175285.1 Sceloporus undulatus
CATCAATAGAAGTATAGTGCCTAGATCAAGGGAAGTAATAGTGCCACCCTTATTCTGCTTTGGTCAGGCCTCACCTGGAATATTGCGCCCAGTTCTGGGCACCACAAGTCAAAAGGGATGTTCAGAAAATGGAGCGTGTCCAAAGGAGGGCGACTAAAATGGTGAAGGGTCTGGAAACCGTGCCCTATGAGGAACGCCTTAGGGAGCTGGGTATGTTTAGCCTGGAGAAAAGAAGGTTAAGAGGTGATATGATAGCCCTGTTTAAATATTTTAAGGGATGTCATATTGAGGAGGGAGCAAGCTTGTTTTCTACTGCTCCAGAGACTAGGACCCAGAGCAATGGATGCAAGCTGCAGGAAAAGAGATTCCACCTCCACATTAGGAGGAACTTCCTGACAGTAAGGGCTGTTCGACAGTGGAACACACTTCCTCAGAGGTCATCAAACGGAGGCTCGATGGCCATCTGTCGCGGATGCTTTGATCTGGATGTCCTGCATGGCAGGGGTTTGGACTGGATGGCCCTTGCGGTCTCTTCCAGCTCTATGATTTTATGATTCAATTAGAGGATAACTTTCTCTATAAAGAGTCAGGAGGGTATGCTAAGCGGAAAAGATGGGTTTTCAACGCTTTCTTGAAGGCATACAGGGAAGAACTGAGTCGAATCTCTTCAGGGAGTTTATTCCATTACACAGGAGCTATAGCTGTAAATGCTTGTTGGTGAGTTACAGACAATCTCACCCTGGAGTACTCAAGTACTTGCCTGTTGTTCTGAGAGTGCGAGGTGGATTATGTAAGGAGAGGTGTTCCCTCAAGTAACTCGGGCCCAACCATATAGGTCTTTATAGGTAATAACCAACACTTTGTATTGAGCCCGGAAGCTAATTGGCTGCCAGTGAAGAGATCTTAATACAGGTGTTATATGGTCTGACCTTGGAGTTCCAGTGACCAATCTGGCTGCAGCATTTTGAACTAGTTGCAGCTTCCGAACCTGGTACAAAGGTAGCCCCATGTAGAGCACATTACAGAAATCCAAGTGAGAGGTTACCAGTGAGTGTACTACTGTTTCAAGGTCCTTTCGGTCCAGACAGGGCGCAGTTGGTGTATCAGCCAAAGCTGGTACCAAGCACTCCTGGCCATCACATCCACTTGGGATGATAACTGTAGGGATGAATCCAGGAGTACTCCCAAACTGTGAACTTTGTCCTTTAGGGGAAGTGTGACCCCATCCAGGACCAGGTGACAAATTCCTCTGTCTGGATCTGGGGTACCTATCACGAGTACCCCTGTTTTCTTTGGATTCAACCTGAATTTGTTTTCCCTCATGCAGCCCATTACTGACTCCAGGCAGGCATCTAGAGGAGAGGTGCCATCCTTAGTCACTGAGTCAGTTGGAGACATGGAGAGATAGATCTGGGTGTCATCAGTGTACTGTTAACTAGTGATGTAAAGAATATTCTCCAAAATTCAAACATTGGTAGAAATATGTCTAATTTGAAAATTTCGAAAGCATTTTAGAGAGAAGAAATTCTGAGCACTTCTCAATCAATAAGTAAGAATTTTGATTTTTAATCATTTCCAAATAAAGTGAAGAGACGAGACTTTCAGCTGACAATTCTATGGTCAGGATTTGGGTATTTTGCATAAGAAAAGCTACCATTCATCCTGGGTTTTACCAGAGGCTATTTCCTTTGTTAGGGTGATTCCCCTCCCCATCTTTGCTCACTCACAGCTTTGCTGTGAAAAACAAAAGAGAACAAAAGGGGAGGCATTTTGTGTGTTGGTGGTGGATAATAAGACCTTCTGCCCTTTATGTCATGCTCTGCCATTCAAATGCTCACAGAAGAGAAGAAGGGTGAAATCCTAGCATTGGATCATCTCATCCAACCCCCTTTTTGGATACATCATACACTCTTATTCATGGATATTTTGAACTCTCCTTGCCAAATAAATATATATATATAATAAAATGCAAAATAAAAGTAGGTTTGCCTTAGCATCACCTTGAGAGAGCTGGAGAGAGAGGTTTGTCATGCCCTGACTCTGAGGCTGAGAGAGTGTACACTCTCCTTGCCTATTATTATTATTA
>NC_056522.1:60934714-60938342 GCF_019175285.1 Sceloporus undulatus
TATTATTATTATTATTATTATTATTATTATTATTATTATTATTATTATTATTATTGCATGACCTTAGCATCACCATGGGAGAGGTGCAGAGAGAGAATTGGCCATGCCCTGCCTCTGAGGCTGAGAGAGTGTGCACTCTCCTTGCCAATTATTATTATTGTTGTTGTTGTTGTTGTTGTTGTTATTATTATTGCATGACATTACCATCACCATGGAAGAGGTGCAGAGAGACAGTTGGCCATGCCCTGCCTCTGAGGCTGAGAGAGTGTGTACTCTCCTTGCCCATTATTATTATTATTGCATGACATTAGCATCATGTTTTATGGAAGTGTATTTTTTATTGTATTTTGTATCATAATATGTTGTGATGTATATCTTTTCTGAAGTTGTAAACCGCTTTGATCTCCCAGGAAAAGCAGTATAGAAATAAAGATATTATTATTATTATTATTACTATTATTATTATTATTATTATTATTATTATTATTATTATTATTATTATTATTATGTAACTCAGGCCCAGGCCATGTAGGGCTTTATAGGTAATAACCGACACTTTGTATTGCACCTGGAAACTAATCGGCAGCCAATGTAGAGATTTCAACACCGGTGTAATATGTTCTGATCTCAGTGTCCTGGTGATCAGTCTGGCTGCAGCATTCTGAATCAATGGGAGCTTCCGAACTTGGTACAAAGGTAGCCCCATGTAGAGCGCATTACAGAAATCTAAACGAGAGGTTACCAGTGCATGTACTACTGTTTCAAGGTCCCCCTGAGCCAAGTAGGACGCAGTTGGTGTATCAGCCTAAGTTGACACCATGCACTCCTGGCTATTGCCTCCACCTGGGATGTCAACTGTAGAGATGAGTCCAGGAGTACTCCCAAACTGTGAACTTCATTCTTCAGGGGAAGTGTGACCCCGTCAAGAATGGGTTGGGAAATCTCCTTCCCCGGACCAGGGGCACCTATCACAAGCACCTCCGTTTTCTCTGGATTCAGCTTGAGTTTGCCATCCTTAGTCACTGCAACAGTCAGAGACATAGAGAAGTGGATTTGGGTGTCATTGGCATATTGATAACACCGGGCCCCATGTCTCCAGATGATCTCTCTCAGAAGCTTCATGTAAATGTTAAAAAGCATGGGGGACAAAATGGCACCCTGAGGGATGCCAGATGTCAGTTTTCTTTTACGAGAACAACTGTCTCCCAGCATCACAATCTGGAATCTGCCCGAGAGGTAGGAATGGAACCACTGGAGCGCAGTGCCCCCAATACCTAACCCTCTCAGGCTTTCCAGAAGGATACCATGGTCAATGGTAGCAAATGTCCAAGAGCACCAACAGGGTCACACTTCCCCTGTCGATGCCTAGACGGAGATCATCGACTAAGGCAGCCATGACTGTCTCAACTCCATATCCTGCCCTAAAGCCAGTTTGAAATGGGTCCAGATAATCGGCTTCATCCAAGACAGCCTGGAGTGGAAGGCAACTGCCCTCTTGATCACCTTGCCCAAAAATGGTAATAAAGAGACTGGCCTATAGTTATTCCTCATCGGGGGGTCTAGAAAGGGTTTCTTTAAGAGTGGCTTAACCACTGCATGTTTAAGTACTGATGGAAATTTCCCCTCTCTAAGGGATGCATTTATTATAGTCTGAAGCAGTGATGTTACAGCATCCCCTCCCTGAACAGTCAGCCAAGACGGGCAGGAATCAAGAGGGCAAGTCGTCTTCCTTACACATCCAAGGAGCTTGTCCACTTCATCGGTATTCACAAGCTCAAAATGATCCAGTCTAACACAATCTACAGAGTCACTGGATACCTCTTTCATAGTCTCTGTTGTAATGCCGGCATCCAGATTGACCCTTAGCTGAAAGATCTTATTGGCAAAGAAGTCATTGAATGCATCACAGCAGGCCATTGTTGGTTCTAGTAATAGCTCTCTAACCACCCTGAATAGCTCTGTTGGACGAGACTTTGCGGATGCAATACGTGCAGCACAGAACAAGTTCTTTGCTGCATTGATTGCTGCTCCATAGGAAACTAAAAGGTTTCCTAGGAGCATCTTGTCAGATAAGCGTTGGTGTTTCCGCCAGTGGCGGTCTAGTCGTCGCACAGCTCGCTTCATTTTCTGAAGATCTTCAGTGTACCATGTTTTTTTATTTGAAGCGAGTTGGAGAGGACGCTCGGGAGCGATGCTGTCTATAGCCCTGGTTAGGTCTTTATCCCAGGTATCAACCAGGGCGTCAACAGAATCGCTGTCATTTCCAACCATAAAACCCTCTAGGGCTTCCTGGAACCTTTTGGGTTCCATCAGCCTTCGAGGCTGATGTAGTCTTATGCTTGAACCACTGCACCATGCTGGCTCTCCACACATTGCTGAGGGTTTTACAAAAAAGAGGAATCTTGCACACAGAGAAAAATGTGGCTTTCTGCAAACAGTGGGAGTGTGTATGTGTGGAGAAACATACTTTTTGCATAAGTCCCATTTTTTTCATGCAAAATACTCCATATGTATTTCTCCAAAGAAATTTCCTGAAATACTTTGGGATCTATATGTACTGAACAAAAACTGCAAAATTCCTGTCACTATGTTATTCTTCCTCATTGTGTGGCTCAAGTGTTTGCAGATTTTTCAGGTAGGAATTTCATAAGGTCAAATATTATTTCCATTCCTTTTAGCCCTTGATTGCTAAATTAAGGCCCAGTCTGGGGCCAATTCTAGAGTTCCAGAGCATACAGCAGCCTTAGAACGTATGGACGGCACCATCTTTACACAGCGCTGTCCATACAGGCCATGCGTGCATGATGCAAGTGTGGCTCTGCATCCATATCTCCAGGTGCCGCGTTTGTACCAATGACGCACTGATGATGGTGTTCCTGTGCGACAAGAAGAATCCTGTTTTTCTGGGTTCTTTTTGGTCCAGAGGGATGCTGCACAATTTGACTGCTGTGGCGTCCCTCTGGAGGGAAACTGGGCGCCTCCAGACCACCTCTTTGGGGCGGTCTGGGGAGCCCCTAAAATTCCATGTTCAGAAGCAATACAATTCCAAATGTCATCTATCTGAAGAGGAAAACTTGTTCTCTCATTCCTTATGCATGGGCTTGCCAAAGGCATCTTCTGATCTAAATCAACTTTTGGTCTGGTCTTTTGGTAATCTACACTGTTGCAGTGTGCTGTTTACAGACCTGTCTCTCTACTTGACCATTTTGTTGGTACAAAATGTGGCCACTGAAGTCCTTGATATGCCGAATCATATCACAGCATTTGTGGGCCCATTTCAGTGTCCTGGATTTGACTTTGAAAGACTTAAATGGTTTGGTCCAACTTATTGGAAAGGATAACAGTATTTGTATTGACTTGTCCCATATTTTAACTTCAAATCTGGAGTTGTCTCACCACTGATGGCAATAAAGTGAACAGCCTGCCCTTCCCAAGAAATATGTGGCTATTCTCATCTCTGGCTGCTTTTAAGAGACATTTTTAAAACTCATCTGTTTTTCTGAATTTCATTTGCAAATTCCACTTGTAGTGTGAACTCAAAGGTTTTGCTGAAACTTTGTAATAGTCATTGCTGAAACTTTGAAATTGTATTTCATCTCAATTGGTTTTATTTGAAATTGTTTATATT
>NC_056522.1:60938352-60991383 GCF_019175285.1 Sceloporus undulatus
TAATAATAATAATAATAATAATAATAATAATAATAATAATAATAATAATAGTTTTCTGAACTTGATACAAAGGTAGCCCCATGTAGAGCGTGTTACAGAAATCAAAATGAGAGATTACCAGTGCGAGTACCACTGCTTCAAGGTTCTTACGGTCCAGGTAGGGACACAGTTGGCATTTCAACTGAAGTTGGTACCAGGCGCTTCTGGCCATCGCATCTACTTGAGATGATAACTGTAGAGATTGATCCAGAAGAACCTCCAAACTGCATCTTTAAGAACTTCATCCTTTAGGGGAAGTGTGACCCCATCCAGGACCAGTTGACAAATCTCCATCCCTGGACTTGGGGAACCTATCGCGAGTACCTCCGTTTTCTCTGGATTCAGCTTGAGTTTGTTTTCCCTCATCCAGCCCATTACTGACTCAAGGCAGGCGTCCAGAGGACGTCTTCCTTAGTCACTGCAGCATTTAATTGTTTATATTTAGAAAAAGTGAGGACTTAATTAATATTCTTTAACATAGCTAGACTCATGGTGAGGAATATTTTTAAAAGATTAAAGAATAATAGAATTTTAGACTTGAAAGCATATTTGAAGGTTGATCCATCCAGGCCCCTGTTCAGTGCAAATAGTCATATCTAAGGCACCCCGGACAGATGGACATCTGTTTCGTACTTAAATGCTTCTAGTATATTGATGCCCACCACCTACTAATGCAGTCTCACAGAAGTATTTATAGTAATGAAATCTAAACCTATTAGAACTGATACTGCATACAGTTTGCAAGCAACAAGAAAACTAAGATAAATAGTCCACAACATACATACATAGAAAAGCTGGCTTAGTAGAAAAGCAACAGAGACAAATGGGGGAATATACTGAGAATGTTCAGATGCTTAAAAGAGCTTCAGCAAAATCTGCAAACATCTCTGAACCAGCTTTTCCAGTATAAGTTGTGAGAGTAAACAATGAGAAGAACTCTGGGACCTAACTGTCTATTAAGATATCCCAGTACAGGTTGAGTCTCCCTTATCTGAAATACTTGGGACTGGAAGTGTTTTGGATTTTGGAGTTTGGGGGATATTGAAATATTTGTCAATACATAATGAGATATCTGAGAGACGGAACTGAAGTGTAAACATGAAATTCATTTATATTTCATTACATTTTATATACATCTTATATGCATATTTGTTCTTTCTTCCTTCTCACGCGCCCTCTCTATGGCAAAACAGAATTATTACAAATCATTGATCTCTGCCAATGAGAGGCGCCCGCAGCATTTGTTCTCCATCTTCAACTCGTTGTTTAAACCTCCCTCTCCTCCTGTCTCTTCATCATTCTCTCCTAATGACTTTGCTAATTATTTCGTCTCTAAGATTACCACCATTCGCTATGAGATAGTCCCTTCTGATTTCTCTTCTGCTCACAATCTTCTTTCGCCCTCCCCTAAAAAATTTTCTGTGTTTCCTCCTGCTTCTTTGGATGAACTATCTACACTCCTGAACTCTTGCAAACCTGCAACCTGTTCTCTTGATCCAATTCCTACTCGTCTTCTAATCTCTATAGCTCCCTCCTTTCTGCCCTCACTTCTCCATATCTTCAATCTCGCTCTCTCTACGGGCTCCTTCCCTTCGGACTTCAAACATGCTCTCATTTCCCCAATTCTGAAAAAACTTTCTCTTGACCCCTCCTCTCTGTCTAGCTATCGTCCGATTTCTCTTCTTCCTTTTCTTTCTAAGGTTTTGGAACGGGTTGTTTATTCTCGCTGTCTTGAGTTTCTTGAAGCCAACACCATCCTCGATCCCTTTCAGTCTGGTTTCCGCCCAAGGCATTCTACTGAGACAGCTCTCACTAAGATTTCGAATGACCTTTTACAGGCCAAGGCTAATGGCTTTTACTCTGTTCTCATCCTTCTTGATCTGTCTGCAGCCTTTGACACCGTTGATCACTCTCTTCTAGTTAATATACTTTCTGACCTTGGGTTCTCAGACTCTGTTCTTGACTGGTTTAGATCTTACTTGTCTGGCAGATCTTTTGCAGTGGTCAAACTTTGTCCTCTGTTCCCTTATCTGTTGGAGTGCCCCAGGGCTCTGTTCTGGGTCCCCTTCTGTTTTCTCTCTACACACTGTCCTTAGGTAAACTCATTAGCTCTTTTGGCTTTTCCTACCATCTGTATGCTGATGACACCCAGCTGTATCTTTCCGCCCCTGACCTTTCTCCAAGGCTTGAACAGCAAGTTTCGTCTTGCCTCACAGCTGTCTCGCAGTGGATGCGCCATCGGCGTTTGAAGCTCAACATGTCCAAGACAGAGCTTCTTGTCTTTCCTCCTAAGCCCACCCTTCAACACTCCTTTTCTGTCTCTGTGGACAACATTTCTATTCAACCAGTCCAGCAAGCCCGCAGTCTTGGTTTCATCTTTGACTCTTCTCTGTCATGTATCCCTCAGATCCAGACCACAGCCAAGGCTTGTAGATTCTTTTTATACAATATTGCCAAAATCCGACCATATCTCTCCGCCTCTACTGCCAAGATCCTGGTCCATGCCCTAGTGATCTCACGACTTGATTACTGTAACGTCCTCCTGGCTGGGCTTCCTCCTTCTCACCTCTGTCCTTTAATCTCTGTTCAGCATTCAGCTGCACGCATTATCACTTCCACCCAGCGCTCTGACCACATTTCTCCTGTGTTGGCATCCCTTCACTGGCTCCCCTCCCTTTCCGTATTCAGTATAAGCTCCTGCTGTCGACATTTAAAGCCCTCCATGGTCTGGCCCCTCTTTACTTATCAGACCTTCTTTCTCCTCACCTTCCCACTAGGGCCCTCCATTCTGGTAGTCAAGGTCTTCTGTCACAGCCCAGGATTTCCTCTGCCCCATCCCGGATTCGCCCCTTTTCACTTGCTGCCCCTCACTCCTGGAACCTTCTTCCCCCACAAGCAAGAGCCATCACTTCTTTAACCAGCTTCAAAACGGAGTTGAAAACCATCCTGTTCAGAGAAGCCTTCCCAGGCATTGCATAATTGTTGCTTACCATTGCATAATTGTCGCTTACTATTTGATGTTCTTTTGGTGCCTGTTTATCAAACCATTTCCTGTATTGCTATGTACTGTATATGCATTATCCTACTTGAGAGTATGTATTTTCCCTGGAAAATGATTAACCATCCATTATGAAGCCAAGCCCTCCCTCCAGTCCATCTGCCTTGGTCCAGGCCTTGGAGATAGAGAGGAACTGCTGGACCTCTTACCCTTTCCTTCCACCACTCCCTTCTCCTTCTGTGTCATGTCTTTTTAGATTGTAAGCCCGAGGGCAGGGATCCATCTAACTAAAAAGATTGTATGTACAGCGCTGTGTAAATTTGCAGTGCTTCATAAATAAAGGTTAATAATAATAATAATAATAATAATAGCCTTATACACCATAGTTTTAGTAATTTTATGCATGAAACAAAGTTTGTATACACTGAATAATCAGAAAGCAAATGTGTCAGTATCTCAGCCACCCATGTGGACTATTTTGGAACATTTCACATTTTGGAATTACAGATAAGGAAGACTCAAAATGTATTACTCTTAATTGGGAATGATTTGGCCCAGCGGGTGAGTTGGAAATACTCACCATGACACAAAAGAGGAACAACTTTTAAAAACCATTTTGGAAGAGAACATTGAACAGGATTCAGTTGATCCTAGTATTCCTGGCAATGATAATGTATGTGAATCAAGAGATCTGGAGTGGCCTAAGCAAGCTGTATTGATTCCCTCAGGGAAGAAAATCTTACCTGAATTTATCACTGAACAATAGTAATATGATAGCCTGAACCAAGTTGAAGAAACATTTGGAAAAGAAGTTGATAGTTCTTCAAGTGAACAATCAGAAGTAAATGTATTCTGCTGAGGAAAGGTTCACCAAAACAGAGATTCAGTGTTTAGGGGGTGCTGGTTATAGTATATAATATGTGTTTTAAGTATTTTAATTGTTTTAATTTTTAAAGTTTCCAAGTAGCGTTTTAACTGAATATTTGGTTTATGGATTTTAAACTTTTGTATTCCATATTGTGGTAGATATTTAGAATCCATATTGTATGAGTCAGTAGTAGCAAACAAGAGTCCTACATAGTTGAAACTGAAAACAGCCTGTTCTTCAAATAATTGAATTTTAGTATGGTTATAATCCTCTTCTTCGTTCTCTGTAGATAGGTAGGACAAAATGCTGACAAATATGCAGAGAAGAATGTGCCTCACCTGAATTGTTTCTGAGGCCTTGTAATATGTCTCTGTGGCTTCTGTAGTACATAAGAATGAAACTAATGCAGGGGTCATCATCACAATGTGTTTATCATGGTTGGGCACTGCCATAATGTCAGCGGGAAGAATTGTCAATTTGACTTCAGTCCCTGGGTCAAAGGGAAATTAAAAACAGTATGGGTGAGGCTTAAACTGCTAGTTTTCAGGAGGAAAATTAATGCTTTTGTGTGGCACTGGTGGCTAATGCATAAGAACTCTGACTTAAAAAAAAAGCTTTGGCACAAGGTAAAATAGTCTCACAGCAGACATTAGAAGATGGAACAAGCTTGTTTTCTGCTGCTCCAGAGACTAGAACACTAATGGATTCAAATTACAAGAAAATATATTCCACCTAGACTTTAGGAAGAACTTCTATACTTTATTATTTGACAGCAGAATAGACTGTCTCAGAGAGGGAAGGATTCTCCATCTTTGGAGGTCTTTAAACAGAGGTTGGCTGAGAATCTTTCAGGAGTCCTGCATGGCAGGGAGCTGGATGTGATATTGTGGTCTCTTTCAAGTTTAAGATTCTGTTATTTTATGTTCAGGAGAAAAGTGGGATAGATAATCAAATCAAAATAAATAAATATAGGATAGCAGAGAGATAGCGATAGTTTGAGCATCAACCTATATATGCATTACAAATGGACTAAGGACTTTATGTCTAACACAAGGTTGCCATAGTGTAACTACAGCAGGATAGTAGCATCTATGGCCATACCTTATCATGCAGTGCTATGTCTGTTCTGTAGCTGCTTCATCTTCCATCTGTTCCTAGAGCAGTCCTTTTCACTGACAAACAAAAAATGTCAGTGCCTCCCAATCACACTGCTTTTTCACTACTGATTCACATGTGGTAAGTTCCTTCTACTGCAGTTCTTATATATAGTCAGCCATGTGATGTGAGTGGCCATGATTATGTTCCTCTCTCCTGTCCCCCTTGCCTGAAAAGGCATGCTGGGAAGGCCACAGACCAAGAAAGCGAACTTATGAAGCCCATTGTGCAGAAGACATGACTCAAGACTATAGCAGCTTTTGAAGAGCTATGTGAAAATTATTGTCCCCAAACCAGTATATTTACATTTCCTACACTAACGTGATTGTAGTGTCTTAACAGCCTGGTGTGATAAAGTCTAAAGATTCCTGAGAAGACATCAATATCCAGCAAGAAAAGTCTACGTTCACAGAATGGACAATTCCTATTTTCTGTGAATTTCAAGACTGTGAATTATTGTTGTTGTTGTTGTTGTTTATTTATATAGTGCAGTAATTTCACACAGCTTTACATAATCATCCAGAAAAAATAAAACTGCCTATGGTATACAATCTAAAATCACATGCATGGAAATTTAAAATAAACTGATCGATTATAATAATTCAAATCTATAAACTATAAAACAAGGCACACAGTTCATACACTTAATCTGAAGTGAAGTGAGAAGCTGGGCAAACCTAGTTAGAATCAGACAATTACAGTTCATGGAATATTGTAAAGGGATCCTATGGGGGGACACTGTTCAGTCCAGTTTAAAAAATGAGTAGTTAGAGCAGTCAGACATAGTGAGGGACAGTTAGGAACAGGGGAAAGGATGAGATCTGAATAGGTTTTTTGGAAACTGAAAGTATGGAAAGAGTTTGGGGAGAAGTGCTACTTCATTTGAAATTGAAATGCTAAATATTAATTGTATGTTTCAATAAATCTTCACTCTTATTATTTTCTGCATCTCTGATTTTGCATCAAAAAAGAAAACTTTTAATGCTTTATCACATTGAACTCATGGAGCAATGCGGCCACTTGTCCAGTGTGTAATGGTCACCTTGGTACCAGATCCAGGGAGGGCTTTGACGGCAAAGTGAGTGACAAAAGCCCAAGTGTTGGAACTTTGAGGCCACTCTGGATAAGGATTCTGTCACATACATATACACTACTACTACTGCTACTACTACTACTACTACTACAGCTATTATTATTGTGGTAAGTCCTAGAGCCTGGACATGTTATTTTGTGGACTATGCTCTCAGAATCCCCACTGACACCAGTATGGCCATACCAAATGGAAGATTCTAGTAGTCCAGAAAGCAATGTTTTCTAAGTTATGTCAAATCCAGTTATAAGCTATAGACTCCCTATTTATCTGCAGCATGTTTTTAAAAGCCTCCTTATTTATCCATAGTTTCTCTCCCAGGAAAGAGACTATTCAATAGTCCATGAACCATGTATTTGTCTACTAAGCTGCTAATAATATGTGCTTTTGTAATCAAACAAAAACCCCTCAACAATTCAATGTTATCACTGAATAGCATCATCTCAATTAACTAAAAAACAGCATAAAATGTTTCATAAATGTTACAGCAGAAAATGTAGCATTTGTTATCTTCCCCTGCCTTTGGTTATTCTGATTTTGATTAGAGCTGTTGTCTTTGAGGTACAATATACTGTGAAAATAGCAACCTCAAAACAGTTCTCACCCTAGCTCAATTTGATTTGATTGAACTGATTGCATGTTTTGTGAATTGCTTTAGTAATGTATGACAGTAATAGCCAATACTATTACTTACCATTCTTTAAAAAGAAATCTAGTACTACCCCTGCTTCAGTATTTTTGTTTTTCCACTATAAAGTAGATTTGGCAGAATATTTTAGCAGATTTTTTCCCCAGAAATAAAATTATCTTTTCTTCTCTGTGCCAATGAATTAAATTGGTTGTGTCAGCCTGCAGATGCTCCAAGATGCTCAGTAAATTCAGACAATATCAGGTAGTGTTCTGTCCATGGCAACAGAAATACAGCAAACTCCTCTGCACCCAGCTTACTAACATCCCGTGCAGCACAGAAAACACAGGTCCAAAATGTGCCCTACCAAAGGAATGGGGCCAGATACCCATGGAGACTAGGAAGTCCACTGAGACCAATCTCAACAAATTTGCCTTACCATGGATACTGAAAAAGAAAGAACTCCAGCACTACTTCCAAGAGGATTCTGGTGATAAGTGAAGCAGAAGAAAACTGGCAATGGAATAAATGGTGCAGTAATGCACTGGGTTCTGCCCTCGGCACCCACCTTATGATAAATACAGGGAACAGACATAGCTGATGACCATCTTTCCTCGAGTTCACCCTATACTTTAGTCCCTGGAATGTTGTAAAGGGAGCCTGGAGAGAAAGGAGAAGAATAGAAAAATGGTTTGATAATTAAACAAACAGTGAATATGGTTTCTTCCCAGCTAGTTGTTGTTCATTTGTTTGTTTATAGAGCACTGGTCTGTACTAAGCCAAAGTTAGCAGTTATGCTCTTCAACACTTGACATTTTCAGATTTTAAAAGTTCAGTTCTTTGGATTGGTTTGTTTGTTTGTTTGTTTGCATTGGGCACTTACACTGACATAAGGGGAGTCTGGCAGGGTTAAGTCTTGCAAAACAATATTGCGAAGCATATGTCATCCAGCCCTTCTCTACTAGTACCTATGTGTGTATATACATGCCTTGAAGTAACCTGTCAATTTATGGCAATCTCATGAGTTTTGGTTGTTGTTTTTTTTAGCCAAGGAATTCTCAGAGGTGGGTTGTCATTGCATTCCTTTGAAATATGGCCTACTGCATCTGGAATTCCTTGGCTGCTTCCCATGCAAGTACTAACCAGGTATGACCCTGCTTAGTTTCCAAGAACAGGCAGGTTATGGTGCCTTCAAACTATTTAGGCCTATACTGGTAACACTGAAGGTACTATATAAATTTGATTCAAGCCATTGCTCCCATCTGGAAATTCTATATGTCTGGAGATAACAGTGACTGAATATGGGATCTTTGGTTTGTGAAGTATATGTTCTGCCTATAAGCTAACCTGTGGTTCTTCATTTCCCACTAAATTCCACCTAGGTAATGATGGTTTGTCATCACAATGCCAAAAGTAAATCTGGGTGAAATTAGCATATGCAACCTTTACCCCATCGGCTATACTGCATTCTGTAGTGGTTCAGTATTTTCCAGCAAACAGAAGAGGCTGAGAAGGGTATGTAAAGAGATTTTAACTCAGCTGACAAGTAACTGCAGTTATTGTTTCTTATCCAACCTTTGGACGATACAGCAGTTCCCCATTTTGGCCAGTTCCTTATTTTAGTCTGAGATTCAGTTAAATTCAGTAGCCTCATATTTTCTCTCCCTATACTTTTGTTGTTGCTGTTGTTGATTTATATATATCCAATTATTTTTAATATTCCTCTTTTATAATCTTTGTAGCTCTCCCCTGAATCTTTTACCATTTGACAACAGCAACCCTGAACTATGACACCCAGGAATGATTGCTGTATGCTTCAAAAAGAGACCACATGCAGGTAAAGAATAATAACTTTAAAGGCAATGCCCACTTTCTTATCATTCAAATTTGCTTCTTTATTCTAAACCAATAACCTAAGTGACATGCCCTATAAATACCAAAACAAAGCTTCTTTTGTACACACTTCTATCAATTTTTTTTCTTTTGAATGAATATATATGGCTCTGAAAAGATAAAATACAGCACTATTGGTTTGAATAAAATGCTCCATAGTCTGTATAAAGACTGCTCTTAATTAGATAAACTTTTCCCATGGTGAGTGGTAGGTAAATGTTTGTTTTGAGTTAATTAAGAAGTCATTTCAGCCTTAGCCCTTATTTTATGCTCTGCCTTTAAAATACAAATACTTTGAGAGCTCTTTATGTTCCCAAATGGCAATCTCAAAATACATGATCTGTTCCCAGGATATAAAGCCAAATATAGGAAGATTATGCCATCTGGAGTCTTTAGAGAAACTCATATTTTTTAAAGTTCGGTAAATAGTTACAAATATGTGCAAATTCATTGGTTTTTCTTTTTTCAACAGCCTTCAAAATATAAATGTAAAAGGTGCACTTCAGCTTCATTCTCTCAAGTCTTTGATTTTAACTGTGATTTTATACTACTGTTTTAATATCTGTCTGGTTTAATCTCTTTTTAGTATTACATTGGCCTGTTACAGACGGACCTGAAAATACGGACTGGGTCCGCATTAGGGTTACAGACCCAGTCTGTACAAAATGGCGGCGGCCATTCCACACGGCCGCCGCCATTACAACGTCACGACCATGCTGCCTCCAAACGAGGTGGCGCAGACGTGATGTTTTTGCGCCGCGTGAGGGCGCCTAGAGCGCCCTTTCTGCAATGCAAGAAGGGGTTTGCGTGGCTGGGAGCAGCCTTTACATGGCTGCGCCCAGCAACACAGAGGAAAAAGGGGCCAAGCGACCCCTTTCTCCTCCTCCCCACCATCGCTGGGTGTCCTTGGGGCTTGGAGCCCCAAGGACACCCCTTTCCAGGCCGCGGGGAAGCGGCCTTTTGCCACTTCCCCGCGGCCTGCAAAGTGGCGGATCGGGGCCTTGGAGGCTGCCGGTCTGGCAGCTGAGGCCCCGATACAGCGGGGAAAGGGGCGGGTGCAGGCCACCCCAAACAGGCGGTCTGTACCCCACCTATGTTTTTAAACTGGGAGGAGGGATAGGGGTTTTAGAATTTTAACAGTATCCTCTTTTATTGTTGTAAGCTGCTTGGATTCCAAGTGATTAAGTGGAATATAAATATTATTATTATTATTATTATTATTAGTGAAATTCCAGGCATGATTTTTTTTAATTGATCATTACAATGAAATCACCATCACCAATGTGATAGAATTCAAAGACATAGTCATGTTAATCTGGATCAGTATGCAAAAGGATCTTGTATCACCTCTAAGACTGAGAGAAAGAAATTGGTAGCATAAGCTCTCAGGCTATAGCTGCATCTACACTGCAGAAATAATGCTATTTGACACCACTAACTTCCTTGAGTCATTGCTATGGAATTCTGGGATTTGTTGTTTTGTGAGATATTTAGCTTTCTCTGTCAGAGAGCTCTGGTGCCACAACAAACTAAAAATCCCAGGATTCCATAGGATGGTGCCATGATAGTTAAAATGGTATCAACTGCTTCATTTTTGCAATGTATTTACAGCCTACGTCTACTTCTTCAGATGCATGGAATCAAGTGCCTAGAGACAAACATTTACACCGATGAATGAAGCCCTGGTGGTGCAGTAGTTAAATGTTGGTACTGCAGCCACTCACTCACAAACCACAAGGTTGTGAGTTCAGTCACAGCCAGGGGCTCAGGGACAACTCATCCTAGCATCCTTCCAAAGTTGCTAAAATAAGTATCCAGCTTGTTGGCAGCAATTAGCTTATAGTTGTAAACCACTTAGAATTTTCTTAGTATGGTATGAAGCAATATATAAATGAAGCTGCTATTGCTAATAATATTAATTAATACACCAGCTTCATGAGAGTTGTCTTACACATTTTATCACATCTCATTTCTGGTTCCCAGCCAGCACCATACTATATTCCATCTCCCTCTATCATTTATACGGTTATCTACTCACCCTGGCTTTTGGCAATCTTTCCTCTCACCTTAACCTATGCAAGTTTATACTACCAACTTCTTTGTCTCAGTTAGTCTCAAAGGTGCTATAAGATTCCTTTGCAGACTATATTTCAATGAGACAATTTTAAAGATAAATTAATATTTTTAAGCATTAGTTACATTTCTATCCTGCCTTTCCACCAGTGTATTCGCTGTGCCACACACAAGCCTCCAGTCTGCTTCTCTTTACTTTAGCCTCAAAACAAATTTGTGAGGTAGGGCTTGATGGCGATTAGAAATTAGATTTCTCAAGTCCTAGTAAACATTCTCATATGCAGGCAGCCTTCCATTTCCATAAATTCTGTCTCCACAGATTTAATTATCCATGGTTTCTCTCTCTCTCTCTCTCTCTCTCTCTCTCTATATATATATATATATATATATATATATATATATATATATATCAATAATTCCAAAAAGCAAACCTTGATTTTGCCGTTCTATATAAGGGATACAATTTTACTACACCATTGTATTTAATGGGACTTGCGCATCCACAGATTTTTGTATTAACAGGGGCAGAATCCTGGAACCAAACCCCAGCGGACACCAAGGGTCCACTATAATTGCATTTAGAAATTATTCCAAAAACTGGGGGGAAATGAAAATGATCTTCTAATATGTGAATTAGTCTTAAATTTTCCTAAAAACAGAATTTGTAATTTATAATTCTGGTTATAAATCCATAATCTATAACACTGGGAGACTCATTTACCCTTCATTAGCATGGAGTTAACAATAAGAAGCAGGAGATTTTCTGGCAGAAAAGCCGGTTCTAAACTTGAATAAAAAATTAAAAGGTGGAAATTTCTAACCCAGCTCTCCCACAGTTCTTCATTCCCTTTGACTTGGCAAAAAGATGCTATCCTCTTCAGAGAATTAACATATTTATAAAGGATGTCAAGGTAAAATTCTACTATGGTCTTAGCATCGTAAGAAAAGCTTGGAAACATTACCTTTTTAGACCACACCTCAAAATTACTTAGGTAACATGGCCAATGGTGAGATTTGTGGAATTTTAGTCCCATAATATAGTTTGTTTGTTTTCAACTTTGTTTACAGTGGGCATAAAGCTGAATAGTTCCATTTCACATCCAAGAGAATCATATTTAAATAAAGCAAAAAAGCCAAAGGGATGAAAATAAAGTTGTTGCTATTTTGTGCACCCTTAGTCCATGCACATAATGGATTCTAAAAGTTGATATGTTTGGACATGTTTTTCCTAGCAAGTATGTTGATGCTAGTTAAATCAAAGTCCATTCAGCCCACCTGTTGCAAAGGTGGCCAGCTGAATAACCCAATAACCTACTAAATGGGAAATTACAAAGTTTGTTTGTTTTCTTTTGTTGTTTCTCCACCTTAATCCCAGCCATGGCACAGACACAACTACAGGTACACATACTGTATTTTCTGGTGTATAAGAGTACTTTTTAACCCAGAAAAATCTTCTCAAAAGTCAGGGGTCGTCTTATACACTGGGCGCTGTCTTATAGGATAGGTGCTGAAACTTCCGAGCCAGACTGGAGAATCTGCGGTCACCGTATATGGTGGGGGGAGCTAAAAACGGCTGCGGCCGCATCCCCACTGTATGCAGCAACCGTATGAAAGCAGCAAGGGTGGCACTGTACAACTACAGTAGAAGAAAATTCACTCACAAGTATTCATGGAAAGAAGTGACTTAACGCAGTCCCAATGACAAGGTGAGGGGGCGCCTAACCGGGAAGGTGTAAGTGAAGGGCAGAGCAAGCTGAAGGCATCTGGGACACCTGGGGTATGGAAAAAAGAGCCATGTTTGCAATAGCGCTCTGATAGTCTTGGAGACAGGGAGGGCTGGGCAGGCAGGGAGACCTGACCAATCCAAGCAGGCTTTGTATACAACAAGTTTTCCTGCTAAGTACCTGCATGTCATAAGCATTTGAATTAAAAGTACCGTATTGAAATCAAATCTGATGGAGTTTTTTATTTTATTTTATTTGGTGTGCGTTGGAAGAGGGGTAGTCTTATATGGCGAGTATATCTCAAACTCTCTATTTTAACTGGAAAAGTTGGGGAGTCGTCTTATACGCCCAGTCATCTTATACGCCAGAAAATATGGTACATAAAAGTTAAAATTTAATGAATCTATCAACAAAATTAAAGGTGTGTCCATTAAAACAGAAAAGAAACTAAAATAGACAGTGCAGCACATTATGAGCAATCTGTCTGCAAAGACATGTTGTTGTTTTTAAACAGCCTCTGGTAATGTCAATAAATGTCACACATTAAATAACAGCCACAGTTGCTCATAACATGTCATTCAAACACATACACAGAGAATATATTTTCCTGCATACAAATTAAGACAGAAATCATAGCTAAAGGGGCTGTTTTCAAATCAAGGTGAAAAGAAAGGGGTTGTTCCTTCTCACTTATTTTGAGAGACAGGATTGTTGTTGTTGTTGTTGTTGTTGTTGTTGTTGTTGTTGTGTGCCTTCAAGTCATTTCCAATGTATGGTGACCCTAAGGTGAACCTATCATGGTTTTTTTCTTTGGCAAGCTTCTTCAGAGGGGGTTTGCCATTGCCATCCTCTGATGCTGAGAGAGTATGACTTGCACAAGGTCACTCAGTGGGTTTGCATGGCCAAACTGAGATTTGAACCCTGATCTCCAGAATCCTAGTCCACAAATAAAATCATAATGGCACAGAGACAGGATAAGGAACATTTAATCTAACTTACTTGCCTCTAGACAGAAAGTGTATGCCAAGCAGTGCAGAGGATATAGGCCCCATTGCCACGGGGGTGGGCAGGGGAAGCTAGCTAAGTAAATACATAGACTACCACCCCCATCCCACTAGTCTTTGTCAGCTTCAGCCACAAATCAGTTAAGCCTTGCAAATGGTAAGAAGCTGCTGATCTACTAGCTGAGATAGAGGCCGGTTACAGACCAGCAGTTTAGTGCGTGTTCGCCACGCACTAGGGTTACGAAAGGGCGGTGCTTCCGCACCGCCCTAACCCTAGTGCGTGGCGAACACGCACTAAACGGCGGCGGCCCTTCCGCACGGCCACCGCCGTGAGTACGTCATGGCCGCGCCGCCTCTAGACGGGGCGGCACGTCCATGACGTAGTAGCTCCGCGCCAGGGCGCTTAGTGCGCCCTGGACACGGAGCAGGAAGGAGCTCCGTTTCGGAGCTCCTTCCGGGTTTAGTCCGCTGGGTGCAGCCGTCTGAAGGCTGCGCCCAGCGGACTAAACGAGAAAGGGGCCAAGCAGCCCCTTTCTCTGCTCCCCGCCGCCGCGGGGTGTCCTTGGGGCTTGAAGCCCCAGGGACACCCCTTTTCTGGCTGCGGGGAAGCGGCCTTTTGCCGCTTCCCCGCAGCCCGAAAAGCGGCGGATCGGGGCCTCAGCGGCTGCCGGTATAGCCGCTGAAGCCCCGATACTCTGGGGAAAGGGGCGGGGCCAGACCGCCCCAAATTGGCGGTCTGTATCCCGCCAGAGATTGGCAGAAAATTTGCTCTTCCCTCTTGCCTGGAGCTGAGGCCATTGAAACTAGAAAATCTGCATGCTTATTTCCCGCCTGGAGATGATCCATGAAAGCTGGAGACTTGGGGAAAGCCCTAGATCTGAGTCATGTACACAACTAGTGCAGAAGCCTCAACTCTGCAAAGACTCTTCTGGCCACTCAAAGTACCCTAGCTTCCAGGAGTACACCCAAGCTGCAAGCATGCATTTTGGGGCAGTGTTAACCCATCAATAATAATAATAATAAAATTTTATTTTTGTCCCACCTCTCCAATAGGATCGAGGTGGCTTACAATACAATAAAATGCAACAATACAAATTCAATTAAAACTCATTATCCCTCCCCCCCAAACAACAACATAATAATTCTCACAATAGTAATAAAATATCATCTAGGTTATTAAAACAATCAGTCAATAAATGACAGAGAGATTAGCATCCTGGGGTGTTCCGTGTGATGGTCCATATCAGCGGGTGACCAAGTGCATTACTCAGGGAAGGCCTGTCGGAAAAGATCCATCTTGACAGCCTTTTTGAAGCTGTCAAGATTAATAATGTTTCAGATCTCTTCCAATAAACCATTCCATAATTTGGGAGCAGCAGATGAAAAGGTCCTCTGGGTAACTACAAACAGCCTGGTCTTTTTTGGCTCCAGTAAATTTTTCCCAGAGGACCTAAGCGCATGGGGTGGAATGTATGGAAGGTGATCCCACAAATAGGTTGGACTGAGGCCATGAAGGGCTGTAAAGGTCATCACCAACACCTTGTACTGTGCCTGGAAACTGTGAAGAGATTTTAAAATAGGTGTTATATGGTCACCTCTAGCTGACCACTTTGTTCAATAATGGCAGATGTGAAACTGGCCTATTCATGTCCAAAGGGTCTAAGGAAGGCTTTTTCAGAAGTGGTCTTACAACTGCTTCCTTTAAACAAATTGGAACCTGGCCTTCCCTAAGAGATGCGTCAATAATATATGTCACGTATTTCATTACATATTTCAGAGATTTTATCTGCAAAGTGATTATTTAATGCATCACATTGTAGGGTCTAATAAATGGTTCTGGGCAGCGGGTATCTGGGTCAGGTCCCTTACCACCCTGAACAGCTCTACTAGGTGAGAGTTTGCAGGCGCAATGCATGCAGAGTAGAAAACTTTCTTCGCTGCATGTATTGCCACTCCATAGGAATGAAGAAATTTTCTATGGCTTGCCTTGTCAAATAAGTCGAGGTTTCCGCCAGTGGCGCTCTAGTCATTGTCTAGCCCGCTTCAGCTTTCTAAGTTCTTTTGGGTACCAAGGTTTATGATTAGTAGCGGGCTGGAAAGGATGATTGGGAGTGACTGTGTCAATAGGCATGGTAAGATCACTATTTCAAGTATTCACCAAGGCTTCGACAGAATAACTACCATTCCCAACCATTAAATCCTCTAGAGCTTTCTGGAATTAGCCTTCTTGGGCAGACCATTCTAATGGGTTCTCCCCGCCCCCAATGGGGTGAACAGTGGCTTTCAGTCCAACCTTGACCAGGAAATGATCTGTCCATGACAATGGGGAGATACTAATTACCTCTTCCCATGGATATACCTGTTCCGTACTAAAGACCATATCGAGGGTATAACTGGCACAGCATGTCAGCTCAGAGACTAATTGAGATAGGCCTATGTTTGTTATGTATACCATGAACTCCCAAGCCACACTTGTTAATTTTGTCAAGCTGGCCTCAAGTGGAATGTTGAAGTCACCCAGGACCAATAGCCTAGGCAACTCCAACACTAATTCTGAGACCAGTTCTGTCAGCTCAGTTAGGGATCCTGGTGGACGGTATACTAACAGAATCCCTAAACTATCCTTTGTCTTCAGGCTTAGGTAAATACACTCAAAGTGGTATGTTTTCCAGACAGATATCCTGGTCAAAGTAATATTATTTTTATGGACCAAAGCCACACCACCTCCTCGCCCACTTCCTTTTACCCGCTTACTAACAGAATACCTGGCTGGTAGGGCTTGAATCTAAGTTGTAACACTATTGTCTCCCAGCCAGGTTTTTGTAAAGCATGCCAGGTAAGCTTCCTCTTCTATAAGATGATCATAGATGATAAGTGTTTTATTTTTAATCAACTTGGAATTGCACAGAAACAGGGAAAGGTTCTGTGATAGAGTTGGTTCACTCTCCAGCCCATATTGGGTAACAGGGAGACCTGAAGGTGAGATAGCTTTCAAATACTGATCTCGCCTTCCCTTGTAACAGTGTTTCCCTCTGGTATCGCCATATCTTCCTTTACCCTGTACAATCTGAATTGCCGCTCCATTATCGCTATCAGCTACATGTGGTCAAGCCCTGTCAAGGAAATACTTCCCCATCTGTCTCCATCTCTTCCCATCTGTCTGATCTCTTATTTTAAAAAAAATTAAAAAATAAATGACTTCTGTCTACCATACTTGCCACATGGTCATGGCGCAGCTTTATGAATGCCTCTTCTGTCGCATTTGCTCCACTGCGCTGTGCTGGGGGAGAGATGGTCCGGGCCTGGTTTTTGAAGGCCTCTGGCACATTTACTCCACTGCGCTGTGCTGGGGGAGAGATAGTCTGGGTGTGGCTTTTGAAGGCCTCTGCCACATTTACTCCACTGTGCTGTGCTAAGGGAGAGATGGTCTGGACATGGCTTTTGAAGGCTGCCTCCACCACATTTGCTCCACTGCACAGCGCTGGGAGAGAGACGGGCTGGGCGTGGCTACCCCTTTCTCTGTAAAATTGTCATATCGCATGTCAAGTCCCTGGCAGGGTATCTGAGGGCCTTCTTTTAAACTCTACATTTCTATGCCTGCTACCTTCTAAAGATCAAAATGGGTAGGTGCCAGCTTGTTCTATACTACATCTGCATTATCTACAGCATTTAAAATGTGTTTTAACCAGCTTCCTTCAGATGAAATCCTACAACACCAATAAAAGGAAGACAAAAATGCCAGTGCTGTCAGAAACAATGACAAACATCCACATAAAAGTAGAAAAGGAATGAAATATCGGCTCCTCCTTGCTGTATTCTGTTATTTCTAGTTATACTCATTGGATAGCAGATGAACATCATCCAGACATAAAGTCACATTTATTGTGGTAGCTGGCTGCTGACTTCATTATCTGGGAAACTGTCACTGGCTGATTATGTGCTGCTCTTAGCTTCTTAACATAGATGAAAATATACAATCAAACTTTATTATCATGTAAGAGTGAGTCTGGTAAGTCTCAGAGTAATTCCTGTCCCCTCCTCCTCCTAGGAGAATAAAAAACCAGGTTTTAGTTTTCAGGGAGATCATTTTAAGATACACCTTTTCTCCCGCTTTTTGCCAAAGTTTGAATATTTTGAGCATTTTGTCACCTAGATATAGATGTAGTCAGATGTCTTGCCTGAGGCAGAGAATGCACTAGTAGAGGGCTCATTTGGAAACCTTCCAATTTGATGTCCTATGATGTTCTCCAGCCAAGTAGCAAGAAATATATGTCCTTTTTAATCATTATTTTTAAGGATTATGTTTAGATTGTTTTAAAAAGTTCTTAAGGAGAGTTTTAATTTGTTTTAAAAGTATTTATCTCTGTACTGTGTTAAATGCAATATAGAAATACTTAAAGTAAATAAAACAGGTTACTTTTTTTCCTTCTAGCTATATTCTATTTTGCTCTTAGAAGAAACCAGACAAACTGTTTGAGACACAGTTCAAATGATTAAGGTGGCATTTTTAATTCCTGGGCTGTGGTACTGGAGTTTGTGCAAGGAAATGCTGAGATAGTTTTTTTAAAAAAACAAACAAATAAACAAACAAACAAAAACCCCAGTGTGTTAAGGATTTTCTGCTTTCCATTCATTGTATATTTAATTGCTGTAGAGACTCCATGGCTCCAAACATCTGTGAGCTGTATTTTAGGTCAGAGTGAGAAACCCCAAGAAACAGAGCTACAGCTGCTGCAGCTGCCCTCAACAACAGACCCAGATATTTTTCACTGTTTCACCATGACAAGTAGTTCACTGCATCATGTGTCCTTATATTTCATTTTCTCAAACATGAAAACCTGCACAAAAGCTTTACAAACTTTCTAGTTCTTAATGTCCTCTTTTGTTGATCTCTGGGGAAAATAGAATTACGTGGAATGAAAGAAAATACACTTTAATATTTGTTTTACCACAAAGTATATATTTTAGTACAACATATGAATGAATGAATGAAGGAAGGAAGGAAGGTTTATTTATATACCGCCGTTCCAATGATCACGGCGGTTAACAATAATAACAAAAACAATAACAATACATTATATAACATAAGAACCCCCCAAGATAAAACCAACATCATAAAAGCCATCATTCATTCCTAACTTAAAACCAATAAAAACATCAGTAAAACCCACTAGCTAAAACACGATCAAACAGCATAACAGGAGCAGATAACAATTCAAGACATGGTAGGAAAAGCTTGCCGAAACAAATGGGTCTTCACATTCTTCTTTAAGGACTCAAGGGAGAGGGCTGAGCGGAGCTTGATAGGGAGAGAGATCCAGGACTGCGGGGCAGCGACCGAAAAAGCCCTCTGCGCAGTTATTACAAATCTCGTCACAGGAACTCTCAGAAGTTGTCTCCCTCCTGATCTGAGAGTGAGGGGCGGATTATATGGGGAAAGGCGGTCCTCCAAGTACTCTGGGCCCAAGCCATTTAGGGCTTTATGAGGCATTAACCATATCTCTCCTTTGGTTGGTATCCCTTCACTGGCTCCCCCTCCCTTTCCGTATTCAGTATAAGCTCCTGCTGTCGACGTTTAAAGCCCTCCATGGGCTGCCCCCCCTTATTTATCAGATCTTCTTTCTTCTCACCTTCCCACTCAGGCCCTCTGTTCTGGTAGTCAAAGTCAGCTGTGCCAGCCCAGAATTTCCTCTACCCCATCTAGGATTCGCCCCTTTTCACTTGTTGCCCCTCACTCCTGGAACCTTCTTCCCCTGTGAGCAAGGGCCATCACTTCTTTAACCAGCTTCAAAATGGAGTTGAAGACCATCCTGTTCAGAGAAGCGTTCCTAGGCATTGCATAATCGTCACTTGCTATTTGATGTTCTTTTTTGTTGCCTGTTTTATTGAACCATTTCCTGTATTGCTATGTATTTTATATGTATTGTCTTATTATTTCTTAGATTGTACACCATAGGCAGGTTTACTCTTTTATATTTATTGTTTTTATGTACAGCACTGTGCAAATCTACAGCACTAAATAAATAAATAAATAAATAAATAAAGGTTCGGCATGTTATTTTGCTAATATAGTAGATGGTATGAACATAGCATATGAAAAGCTGTGTTAGACTCAGAGGAAGGAACATGAAAATGGAAGGAAAGACCATCAGTGATTTCAGATATACAGAGATGACAACATACTGCTGTCAGAGAATAATAAATATTTGGAATGACCAGGATGGGCAAGGAAAAAAGTGAAACAGCTGGATCATAGCTGATCATTAAGAAAAGAAACATAATGAATCCGATCATTTATATCACTTTAATGTTCATGATGAAGACATTAAAAGCCTTTCTATGCCTTAAAATGGAAAAGGTAAAGGTAGTCCCTTGACATGAATATCTAGTTGTAACTGACTATAGGGGATGGGGCTAATCTCTGTTACTAAGCAGAAGAGCCAGCAAGAGTCTGAAGACAAATCCGGTGGTCATGTGGCCAGCATGGCTGCACAGAATGTTGTTAACTTCCCACCAAAGTGGTACCTATTTATCTACTTGCATTTGCATGCTATCAAACTGCTAGGTTGGCAGAAGCTGGGACTAGTGACAGGAGCTCACCCCATCATGCAGCACTTGGGCCTCAAGCTGTCAATCTTCCAATAGTCAGAACTGGCATCTAAACCACTAAACCACTGCATCCCCTTTCTATGCCTTGTCTTACCCTTAAATCAAGACACTAGTCAAGAAATCAGAAGAAAACTGGCAATTGGTAGGGCAGCTATGAAGGAACTAAACAATATTCTTAATATAAAAATATAACATTGAATGCCAAAATCAGTATTCTCCACACTATTAATATTTCCAATTTCTATGTATGGTTGTGAAAGCTGGACAGTGAAGAAAGATGACAGGAAGACTCATTTGAAATATGGTGCTGGAGGAGAGCTCTACAGACACCATGATCTTCCAAAATGACTAATAAATGGGCCCTGTAGTGAATCAAACCTGAACTCTCCCTAGAATCCAGCATGATCAAACTGAGGCTATCATACTTTGGCCATATCAGGACATGATATGACTCATTAGAAAAGATGATAATGCTTGTTACCGTTATACAATAGGAAAAGGCAAAGATCACATTACAGGTAGATAGACTCAATCAAGGAAGTCACATGACTTCTGAGTGTGCAGGACCTGTGCAGAACTGTTGATGACAGGGTGTTTTTGCAATATATCATTGTTAGGGTCACCATAAACTGAAGCTAACCTGATAGCAGTTAGCAAGCATATACTACATTTTTTCAAATAATCTAGTCAGTGATTAAATTGAAAATAAGAGCAATCTCCATCTTATGGCCAATTCAACAGTGGGTCTCGACCACAGTTTCTTTCTTTATGTCACTGTGTCCTTCCAGTTGGATCACTCCAGAATTTTTTTTAGTCATCATCCCTTATCATCAACCTACCTGATGGTTGATGGGAGTTGTAACTGAGGGAAGACTAGAATAGATGAAGTTTTCATCCATTCTAGTGAAGCTTTTTTCATCCTTGTAATTCTAAATGTTATCTGTCAGTTAGCAAGCTGAAAGACTCATTGTCTGAAACTGAGTATTTCTGATTGTTGGTTTCAACCAAGGAGGAGAAACTTTCAGAAAAATAAGGAATTATAGACAGAAATTGCTAGTTTTCCTCTGTTTTCACTGCCAGGATATTTCATGTTTCAATAGAGATCACAGTGGAAGTTCCCTAGGTGCACACTACATCTTTTATGAACCCTGAAAGAAAATGCTGTCATTAGATAAAAGCAAAGTATGAATGGCTGCAGTATTCTAAATTGTAGAGTAACCTCAGTCTGATCATAAAAGGATGATATGAAAGCTATCAGAGGCATAGCTATCTTAACATTATTGTATCAAGAACATATTTCTGACCACTTATTTTTAGAGACATGAACCAAAATTCATTTTAGAATTCATCTGTCATGCTCCTGCCATTTGCCTATTACCTCTATAAAGTATATGTACCATAATGACCTGAGTGCATCTAGTTTGTGCAGACCTCAGAAAGTAGTAGAGAGATTACTCTATAAGTACAGTGGTGACTATCAAATCAGTAGTTTTTTCTATTGCTTTCTAGAAAAAACTATCCCTGTCTGATGTACTGGTGTAATGAAAATGATTTCCATGATGCTGTTAAAAGCCTTCACAAAGTTCAGATACCATCCTCAAATAACATAGGAACTATTAACTACAGAGATTCTTCCAAACACAAGGTTAGCTTGCATATGGAGAGGGTGGTGGATTAGGAAGGTGCTGGGAGTTTGATGAAGAATCAGTTGTAGCAGGGGTTTAGGCATGGGTGGACGAGAGCATTGCTTCATTACATACAAATTCTGATGAGAACAGACTAATCTTCTTATTAGAATGATGTCAGCAGCCTCAGCCCAACAGAAACCACCTGCACTATATATTGCAACCCCTCCTGCTTCCATGAGAAACAGAAATCCTACACAATCCTACACTTACACAATTCCTGCTGAAACTGATCATAGAATCAAAGAGCTGGAAGAGACCGCAAGGGCCATCCAATCCAACCCCCTGCCATGCAGGAAATCTCAATGAAAGCATCCCGACAGATGGCCATCCAGCCTCTGTTTAAAGACCTCCAAGGAAGGAGACTCCATTACACTCTGAGGGAGTGTGTTCCACTGCCGAAAAGCCGTTACTGTCCGGAAGTTCCTCCTAATGTTGAGGTAGAATCTCTTTTCCTGTAGCTTGCATCCATTGCTCCGGGTCCTAGTCTCTGCAGCAGTAAACAAGCTAGCTCCCTCTTCAATGTGACATCCCTTCATGTATTTACACAGGGCTATCATATCACCTCTTAATCTTCTCTTCTCCAGGCTAAACATCCCCAGCTCCCTGAGTTGTTCCTCATAGGACATGGTTTCCAGACCCTTCACCATTTTAGTCGCCCTCCTTTGGACACGCTCCAGTTTCTCAACATCCTTTTTAAATTGTGGTGCCCAGAACTGGACACAATATTCAAGGTGGGGCCCGACCAGAGCAGAAAATATAGTGGCACTATTACTTCCCTTGATCTAGACACTATACTTCTATTGATGCAGCCTAAAAGCGCATTGGCCTTGTTAGCTTCCACATTGCACTGTTGACTCATGTTCGATTTATGGTCTACTTGGACTCCCAGATCCCTATCACATGTAGTCTCATTCAGCCAGGTGTCCCCCATCCTATATCTGTGCATTTCATTTTTCTGCCCTAAGTGCAGTACCTTACATTTCTCCGTGTTGAAATTCATTTTGTTAGCTTTGGCCCAGCTTTCTAATCTATTAAGGTCATTTTGAATTTTGATCCTGTCCTCTGGGGTATTAGCTACTCCTCCTAGTTTGATGTCATCTGCAAATTTGATAAGTATGCTCCCAATTCTTTCATCCAAGTCATTGATAAAGATGTTGAATAGCACTGGGCCCAGGACAGAGCCCTGTGGAACCCCACTGGTCACTTCTCTCCAGGATGAAAAGGAGCCATTGTTGAGCACACTTTAGGTTTGTCCAGTCAACCAATTACAAATCCATGTAGCAGTTACCTTGTCAAGCTGACATTTTACAAGCTTTTTTGCAATAATATCGCAGGAACCCGTGTCAAAGGCCTTACTGATATCAAGATATGCTATATCCACAGTATTTCCTTCATCTTCCAAGCTGGTAATTTTATTTAAAAAAGAGATTAGATTTGTCTGGCATGACTTGCTTCTCTGAAACCCGTGTTAACTTCTTGTGATTATGGCATTGCTTTCTAGATGTTCACAGACTCTCTGTTTAATGATCTGCTCTAGAATCTTTCCTTGTATAGATGTCAGACTAACTGGATGATAATTGTTGGGATCCTCTTTTTTTTTTTCCTTATGGGGACAATGTTTGCCTTCCTCCAGTCTTCTGGGATGTCTCGTGTTCTCCAGGAGTTCTCCAAGATTATTGCCAAATTTGTTCATTGTGCTCACTTAAATTTTGTGCTTCTTAACAATGCCATTAAATCTGGCAACCATGGTAAACTATGCTTTATCTTAGCCAAAGACCAGGAAGCTATTCTTCTTTTGACTACGTATTTGATCACTTAATAATAACATTTAAATTGATAAACTTTGTAATGTTATCACCTTGTGATAATTTTAAAACTTTGTGATGTTACCTTTTATTGTAGTGTTTGGGTTTTTTTTAATTGACCTTTTTTGGCTATAAGGCAGTGATGGTGAACCTTTTAGAGGCCGAGTGCCCAAACTGCAACCCAAAAGCCACTTATTTATTGCAAAGTGCCATGTCCCTCTGGCTTTCTAGTAACAAACTGTGGTAAACTCTATGCTGGGGCGATGGCACATGTGCCCACAGAGAGGGCTCTGAGTGCCACCTCTGGCACGCGTGCCATAGGTTCGCCATCATTGCTATAAGGTGTGGTTGGTTCCCTAATAACAAAATTGAAACAGAATACTTTTTCCTCCCGAATAGATTTGTTTAGTACTGGGATGGAAGACTGGTAATGGATACCATGTACTATTGACTATATTTCAGAGGAAGGAACCGGCAAAACCACATCTAGATATCCCTCACCTAGGAAAACCTTATGAAATTCAAGGAGTCACCATAGGTCAACAGACAACTTAAAGGTTTGTATATATACACACTTGCACTCTCAAACATTGTTTTAATGCCCATATTTTAAAACGAGAAATGTGTTTCTGGCTATGTCCGCATTTATTTTATGCAAGAGGGTCTGAATTGTCCATACCCCATGTGATTCCTGGAGAGCCCTAGGGGCAATAAATGACCCACTGGACCTGAATGTCAGATCAATCTGCATGGTTCTGTCATGATGATATGATGTAATGATGATATCGTGGTAAGATGATGTGGTGCTATAGCATTAGGGTAAATGCTGGTTTATTGAGAGGAAAATGGGAATCCTGTGAAAGCCAAACTTGGGGAACAACAAGAGAGGCAAATGGCCAGAGGCAAGAAAGATTTGTGATTTTTATGACCCTATTGTTCCCGCTAGCAGATTGGGGCTGTAAACCAGGGATGCTCTCGTTCCTTAAGTGCAATTGAATGATAATGAAGGAAAGCAAAGAGGAAACATGAAAGGTCACTTTGATCCAGATCAAAGGCTTGGGATTGCAGTTGGGGAGGGGGGCTGGGTGATGGTAACTCTTAAGCATGATCCAGGGGGGAAAGTTTTCAGTTCCGACACAAACCCTGGACAGAAGAACATCTGTCTCAATTTCTGGAATAAATTGTTTTAATCCCATTAAGATGTTCACTTGGTTATTGGGAAGTGGGAATTGAATCCTCTGATCCTGACACTAACCCAGTTTCCCCCAAATTAATGACTATACTAAAGGAACCATGGAGGACCAACCTAGGAGCTAGTTTTCACTGACAATTTGTAGATGAAGTTGGGATTTTCAGTGGGAAAATGTCATGTAGGGAAAAATTTACCATGGTCTCTTATAAGGAAAGCAACACCTTTTCTATAGTATGGTATCTGTTCCATTGCCAAAATTACTTGCCACATTTTGCTGTAGCATTCCCTGTGCTACATGAATTTCAGCCAAGAACTAAAGCAAATACTGTATTCCAATGCTGATGAAATTCATGCAGTTAATGTAAATAAAATTCCTGAGCCAAATGTAGTGAAACCAATAAGATGTTTGTACTGCCAGTTAGATCGGCAATTGTATTACATGATCACATTTGCCCATTTCTGACTCATAGCTGTATATTGTAATTGGTAAATACAGAGTAATATTTTTGCTACTTAGCAATATTTTGCATTTATTTGGCACAGAGAAATGAGAATGTTTATAACCATTCCAATTAGAGAAGGTTTAAAGTTTTCTCAAGGTTGCACATGAGCTGCCACAATTTTAACCTTGAGAACATTTTAAATTAATCCAGATATAAGAAACCATCACATTTGGTGTAAGCTAGACTTTTATTTAAAAAAAGTCTTTGAGATGATTGCATCAAGATGTTAGCATTAATGTAACACTGTGTGGAATCTCAGCATGCTACTTTAGTCCATTTACTACCAAACCATAGGAGGCAACTTGCTTTGCTGACTGTTGTATTCTGAACAGAAGTTATGTTAAGAAGACATCTCTTTCAGTCTCAACTAAAGTTCAAGATCTTTTTCCAGATCTAATTTTTAGATATTTAAAAGTCAAAGTTATCAATGTATTGGAGGCTTAGCATTTGTAGCTATTTAGTGATTGTGTCAGAATGTGGTCACCATTTATATGTTTAATTATTTAATCTTTGATTAGCTATCCTGAATCTTTTGATTTCAAATATCCATAATAAAAATGAGACTGGAATTGCAATACAAATGCCACTCTCTGTCCAGTGGACTATACTGGTACACAGTTGCAGAGGCCATCCAATATTATGAAAACTTTGGGCAAAGCTGCAGCCTTCTATAATGCCTACTTCTATATTCCTAACAAAATGATCATCAACCAGTGCAGAGAAGCAATTTTTGAGATATGGATGCTCCATCACTCCACAAAACTATTACCTTTCAGGTATCGTAAGTTCTGGTCTGAAGAGCAAAACTCCATGGGACAGGATTTAAAGCTGTTTATATACACTCCAGACAAGTATTTGCCAAGATTTACTAGTGACACTCAATTTGATGCTGACCATGGCCAGTGATGATAAAAAAAATTGCCCTATATTTTATAAAGGTTGCACAATGCATTGAAAGAAAGGCATGATGGGAATGTTTTGCAAAGGGCAGCTGAAGAATCTTGATCGCTTAAGTTTTAGGGCCATAGATAAGTGTCAGAGAAAGTGTAACTCACAGAGGTAATTTGAAAGGATGCTGATGATCCTGCAACGTAATTATTCTCAGACTTTTAAGTACACTTTTATTTACTGGCATTGTTTTACTAACTGGCACTGTGTTTACAGCTGTTTGTTCTTTTTCTGGAGAAAAAAAAGGTAATCCACCTCTGGTAAAAAGTGATAAGCTCATTCTCCTGAACTATGAATTAAGCTTCAGTGTAATTGTAGCAGTCTGGAATTTGGAAAAACAGGATAGGATATACTTTGTAAAATAAAATAAAAACATTTTAGCCAGAGAAAATGGAATGGAATGGATGAAATAAGAAATACTGTGCAGATTTTGTTTTCTTATATTTGAGGAGATATTGTTGCATAATATAACTTTGAATTTTGGGTAAGATAAACTGGAACACAAGCTCAAGTTGAAATCTTTACTTCTTCAGATTAAATTGTGATTATCATTACCTCACAGGAGGAATAAGCAAGTACTGTACATGCTTTGGGGAGAAATAACTGAATGGTTCAAAATATAGTGCCCTTTGGAAGTACAAGCATTTGCTAGAGGAAGGAGTCAAATCTTTTCCAAAATATTTTTTTATTTGTCCCCAAGCACATGTTCTGCACCTCTTTTTAGGAAGAGTGATATGCCATAAATTAGGCCTGTAGAGCTGTACCTGTAGATTTAGATCCATCTGATGTAGGAAGCAATGGTGTAGATTTGAATCAATTGACTCAGACTCAAATCAGACTCAAGCCACTTTAATGACTCATCTTGAACTTCACTTGGCAATAAATGAAGCATTGACTTGACTTGACTCATGACTTGTATATCTTTAGCAACCGACTTGCTGGCCTTGGCTCAGTAACATAATGCCTTCGTAATATTTCTTGAAAGGAAACAACAGATGTGTTAGACAGTGGGCTCGAGACAGAAGGATGCTTCTGGCTTTTCATTCATATTTGACCAGACAGAAGGATCTTTCTAAGGCTTTTCATTCATATTTGACCACATGTCAAATATACAAGTTCTGGTAAAAAAAAAAAAAATCTAACTCTGTGCACATCTTGATTTTCTAGTTCTTGAAATTCTCCTGCACCTCCTGCCCCCCCCCTTTTTTTAATTTGACTCCCAGACTTGAACCTCTCCTTGAGACTTGACTTGAAAGTATCTTGCAAGGATTTGAGACTTGGAGACTTGGAGTAAATTGCTTGAATATATCACTAGTAAGAATTATCAGGCCTAGGCAAATGTATCCTGCCTGCTACATCCTTGTATTCAGCAGGATGTTGGGAAGAGGAGTCCAAAAGTATACAAGTGAAAATGGGAGCAGAGAGCATGTGGATATGGGCTGGGGGTAGGGGAACAGGACAAATGAAGGCCCTACTACTGTCTCCATGCATTGGCTTTGAGGGAAAAGAGATATGTTACAAGTGCCTCTCTTATTCAGCAGGGTGCCTGTTTCTTGGTACTAGTCTCCCAAAATGCAGTTTAATCAAAATTATAATAGAAATCAGTGTGTGCACATTGAGATTTCTCCTTTGCTTTTACATGTAAAACTAGTAAACCACACACACACACACACACACACACACCAGAAAAGAAACTGCACTTGTGGATTTAGTAGATGTAGATGTAGTCACTTGTGGTGACTGGCCGAACCCAAAGGGTGCTCAACAATGGCTCTTTTTCAGCCTGGAGAGAAGTGACCAGTGGGGTCCCACAGGGCTCTGTCCTGGGCCCAGTGCTATTCAACATCTTTATCAATGACCTGGATGACAGAATTGGGAGCATACTTATCAAATTTGCAGATGACACCAAATTAGGAGGAATAGCTAATACTTCAGAGGACAGGATCAAAATTCAAAATGATCTGAATAGACTAGAAAGCTGGGCCAAAGCTAACAAAATGAAATTCAACACAGAGAAATGTAAGGGATTGCACTTAGGATGGAAAAATGAAATGCATAGATACAGGATGGGGGACACCTGGCTGAATGAAACTACATGTGAAAGGGATCAGGGAGTGCAAGTAGACCACAAGTTGAACATGAGTCAACAGTGCGATGCGGCAGCTAAAAAGGCCAATGCAATTTTAGGCTGCATCAATAAAAGTATAGTGTCTAGATCAAGAGAAGTAATAGTGCCACTGTATTCTGCTCTGGTCAGGCCCCACCTGGAATATTGTGTCCAGTTCTGGACACCACAATTCAAAAAGGACATTGCGAAACTGGAGCGTGTCCAGAGGAGAGCGATTAAAATGGTGAAAGGTCTGGAAACCTTGTCCTATGAGGAACGGCTCAGGGAGCTGGGGATGTTTAGCCCGGAGAAGAGAAGGTAAAGAGGTGATATGATACCCCTGTTTTAATATTTGAAAGGATGTCATATTGAGGAGGGAGCAAGCTTGTTTTCTGCTGCTCCAGAGAACAGGACCCAGAACAATGGATGCAAGCTACAGGAAAAGAGATTCCACCTCAACATTAGGAAGAACTTCCTGACAGTAAGGGCTGTTCGACAGTGGAACACACTCCCTCGGAGTGTAGTGGCGTCTCCTTTCTTGGAGGTCTTTAAGCAGAGGCTAGATGGCCATCTGCTGGGGATGCTTTGATTTAGATTTCCTGCATGGCAGAATGGGGTTGGACTGGATGGCCCTTGTGGTCTCTTCCAACTCTATGAATCTATGATTTTATGAGTAAGACTTCCTTTTGTGGTGTGTTTCACTGAAGTCCACACACATGGCCATTGGTAGAATGCCATTAAAAGAAATCTTGAGAAATCTATATTTTTGATCCATGATTTCTAAAGTGAAGCCTGAAGACAGCAAAAATATATTCACATAGTTAATTTATGGTACTCTTAGTAAAATATGTACGCTTTTCAAAATGGCACAGTGGAAGATTTGAAATGCTAACAAAGAACTGTTAATGAAGAGTTTGATTAACAGAATTTTTGAATGCTTTCTTACTTGAGATAAGTGTCAAACAATCCACCTTTATTTAGCAATTTATCCAGATGTTAGCACTTGTTTGGGTGCTATAATATTTTCTCGCAGAGCCATCCCATCCTCCCCATTTGCCCTTGTGGTGAGAAAGAAATCGTGATAAAACTCAAACTTATTTTACACTTGCAATCTACAGAAACCTCTCTACAACATATCAAAACCACTGAAGAAAATAATTTACCTTGACTTACAAAAAGTGTATTAACTTGAAATATCTCTCTCTCCTCCTACCTACCAACTTGCTAAAATGAATATTAATGAGAACAGCCTACTTATGGGGTTTTCTATGGACATCCTGACTGACCCAACCAACTCCCTGTACTGTGTTGAGTAGGTTAATGTAGAAAATCAAAGCATCAGACCAAAGGTAAACCAACAATTGCTTCAGGTTTTTTATCAAAAGGTTTGAAAAGTAGCAGTTAGGCAACTACTATAATTATATTACTCCCCACCAATAAAAAGACAATCACACACATTTTAATCATAATTATTATTATTATTATTATTAACCTTTATTTATGAAGCGCTGTAAATTTACACAGCGCTGTACATGCAATCTTTTTAGTTAGACGGTTCCCTGCCCTCAGGCTTACAATCTAAAAAGACATGACACAGAAGGAGAAGGGAGTGGTGGAGGGAAAGGGTAAGAGGTCCAGCAGTTCCTCTCAACCTCCGAGGTCTGGACCAAGGCAGATGGACTGGAGGGAGGGCAAGGCTTCATAATGGATGGTTAATCATTATCCAGAGAAAATACATAATCACAAGTAGGATAATACATATACAGTACATAGGAATACAGGAAATGGATCGATAAACAGCCAACAACAGAACATCAGATAGTAAGCGACAATTATGCGATGCCTGGGAAAGCTTCTCTGAATAGGAAGGTTTTCAACTCCGTTTTGAAGCTGGTTAAAGAAGTGATGGCTCTTGCTTGTGGAGGAAGAAGGTTCCAGGAGTGAGGGGCAGCAAGTGAAAAGGGGCGAATCCGGGATGGGGCAGAGGAAATCCTGGGCTGAGACAGGAACCCTTGACTACCAGAACGGAGGGCCCTGGTGGGAAGGTGAAGAGAAAGAAGGTCTGATAAGTAAGGAGGGGCCAGTCCATGGAGGGCTTTGAATGTCGACAGCAGGAGCTTATACTGAATGCGGAAAGGGAGAGGGAGCCAGTGAAGGGATGCCAACACAGGAGAAATGTGGTCAGAGCGGTGGGTGGAAGTGATAATGCGTGCAGCTGAATGCTGGACAGAGATTAAAGGACGGAGGTGAGAAAGAGGAAGCCCAGCCAGGAGGACATTACAGTAATCAAGTCGTGAGATCACTAGGGCATGGACCAGGATCTTGGCAGTAGAGGCGGAGAGATATGGTCGGATTTTGGCAATATTGTACAAAAAGAATCTACAAGCCTTGGCTGTGGTCTGGATCTGAGGGATACACGACAGAGAAGAGTCAAAGATAAAGCCAAGACTGCGGGCTTGCTGGACTGGTTGAATGGAAATGTTGTCCACAGAGACAGAAAAGGAGTGTTGAAGGTTGGGCTTAGGAGGAAAGACAAGGAGCTCCGTCTTGGACATGTTGAGCTTCAAACGCCGATGGCACATCCACTGCGAGACAGCTGTAAGGCAAGATGAGACTTGCTGTTCAAGCCTTGGCGAAAAGTCAGGGGCAGAAAGATACAGCTGGGTGTCATCGGCATACAGATGGTAGGAAAAAGCAAAAGAGCTGATGAGTTTTCCTAAGGACAGTGTGTAGAGAGAAAACAGAAGGGGACCCAGAACAGAGCCCTGGGGAACTCCAACAGATAAGGGAACAGGAGAAGAAGTCAGACCCCCTGCAACTACTGCAAAAGATCTGCCAGACAAGTAAGATCTAAACCAGTCGAGAACAGAGTCTGAGAACCCAAGGCCAGAGAGTATGTCAATTAGGAGACAGTGATCAACAGTGTCAAAGGCTGCAGACAGATCGAGAAGAATGAGAACAGAGTAAAGGCCATTAGCCTTGGCCTGTAAAAGGTCATTCGAGATCTTAGTGAGAGCTGTCTCTGTAGAATGCCTTGGGCGGAAACCAGACTGAAAGGGATCAAGGATGGAATTGGCTTCAAGAAACTCAAGACAGCGCGAATAGACAACCCGTTCCAAAACCTTAGAAAGAAAGGGGAGAAGAGAAATCGGACGATAGCTAGACAAAGAGGAGGGGTCAAGAGAAGGTTTTTTCAGAATTGGGGAAATGAGAGCATGTGACTGATTAAGCTATGAAAATACAAGAGGGCACAAGAGAAATACACATCTATCTAGTCTGTTTCCTTAGACCTGTTAATAAAGCATTTGGCATTAGTGACTAGTCCATTAATCTTTGTTCTTTGAGAGGCTTTCAACTTATTCTGCAGCTGACTGAATGCTTGCTCCCACCATTCATATATGACAACTTTCTTGCCAAAACCTTAATCAATAGGAAAGGCAGGAGAGGTCTTGTTGAGGGTGTGTGCTAAGTTTCTGGCTATCATGATAACTATCTTTTTTGTTTCCCTTACTTTTCCTACCATGACCCAGCCAAGATGGCGAAGTGGTTTGAGATTTGGACTACAACTCTGAAGAACAGAGTTTGAATCTCTACTCAGCCATGAAAATCCACTGGGTGATCTTGGAAGTCACACCGTCTCAGCCACAGAGAGAGGCAAAGCCAAAACCTCTCTGAACAAATCTTGCCAGGAAAACCTTGTGACAGGCTCACCTTAGGGCTGCCCTAAGTCAGAAACAACCTGAAGGCACACAACAACCTTGACCCCTCATACCTTCTATGGCTTTTTGAACCTGCTGGTGAGTCTCACAACTCTAAAGGAAGTGTAAGTAGGACAACAGTGCCCCCTCGATCCTTCTCCATCATGGCTGACCACCCAGGGTGGGGATGCAGTGACAACATTACTGCAATCCATAATTAATACATCATGGGGGGGGGGGGTTTCCATCAAAATTAAAACAGGAAGTGGTTAAACTGCTTTTAAAGAAATCCTCCCTGGACCCCCTGGTGAGAAACAATTATAGACCGGTCTCCCTTTTACCATTTTTGGGCAAAATGATTGAGAGTGCAGTTGTCTTCCAGCTCCAGATAGTCTTGGATGAAGCCAGGCCCATTTCTGGACCCATTTCAAACTGGCTTCAGGGCGGGATACGAAGTGGAGACTGCCATGGTTGCCTTAGTTGATGAGCTCCATCTGGATATCAACAGGGGAAGTGTGACCCAGTTGGTGCTCTTGGACATCTCAGCGGCCTTCAATACCATTGACCATTATATCCTTCTGGAATGCCTGAGGGAATTGGGAATCAGAGGCTCTGCTTTGCAGTTGTTTCATTCTTACCTTTTGAGTAGATTCCAGATGGTGATGCTGGGGGACAGCTGCTCTTCTAAAAGAGAGCTGGCATCTGGCATCCCTCAGGGCGTCATTCTGTCCCCCATGCTGTTTGACATTTACATGAAACCGCTGGGTGAGCCACTTAGAACATCCAGGAAGAATTTGTTGGAATATGAAAACACTCAATTAACCACAACTTCCTATAGAGCATTTACTGCCACAGCCCCTAAATTGTAGAATAGTCTACTCGAAGAGATCCGTCTCATTACCACCTTAAAGAGCCTTTAAGAAGGCACTTAATACGGGTCTCTTCCCATGGGCTTATCCACCAGATTCCATATAAGAGATTATGGTTAATGCTCTATCACTGATTGTGATTGTATAACCATTTGATGACCGGATATTTTAAGGAACTAAAAAGAATGTGTAATTCAGCATTAATATTTTATAGATTGTGAAGTCAAAGGCTTTCATGGCCGGCATCCATAATTTTTTGTGGGTTTTTCGGGCTATGTGGCCATATTCTAGAAGAGTTTCTTCCTGATGTTTCGCCAGCATCTGTGGCTGGCATCTTCAGAGAATGCTTGCCTGGAAAAAAGTTGGGTGTATATATACTGTGTGAGCCTGGGAATGCAGGAGTAATTTGCATGTGTATTGTTCTGTTGCTGATGGCAGATGAACTGAAGCACCTGGACTGGGCTCTACAGGCTATAGCTCAGAGATCAGAAGCGCTGCCAGGCTCAGGAAAACCCAGAGAAGTGAAGACAAGCAGCCACCAAAAGGGAAGGTATTTTTACCATACATCAAAGGAGTCACAGACAGAATAGGCAAAATGGTGAGGAAGCACAACCTTCAAATGGTTTACAAACCGACGAAGAAAATCCAGCAAATGCCATGGTCACCTTAGTTGATGATCTCGCCATGGTCACCTTAGTTGATGATCTCCGTCTGGGCATGGACAGGGGTAGCGTGTCCCTGTTAGTGCTTTTGGACATCTCAGCGGCTTTCGATACCATCAACCATGGTATCCTTTTGGAACGCCTGAGGGAGTTGGGTATCAGGGGCACTGCGCTCCAGTGGTTCCGTTCCTACCTCTCGGAGCAGTTGGGGGACGTCTGCTCCCCTAAGAGGGAACTGACATCTGGTGTCCCTCAAGGAGCTATTTTGTCCCCCACGCTATTTAACATTTACATGAAACCGCTGGGAGAGATCATCCGGAGATACAGGGCGCGGTGTTATCAGTACACTGATGACACCCAAATTTGTTTCTCTGTGTCTCCGACTGATGCAGTGACTAGGGATGGCATCTCGCCTCTAAATGCCTGTCTGGAGTCGGTAATGGGCTGGATGAGGGAAAACATGCTCAGTCTGAATCCAGAGAAAATGGAAGTACTGGTGATAGGTTCCCCGGGTCCGGGTGGTGAGATTTGCCATCCTGTCCTGAACGGGGTCATGCTCCCCTTGAAGCTTGGAAGTGCTCCTAGACTCGTCGCTCCAGCTGTCATCTCATGTGGATACGGCAGCCAGGAGCGTTTGTTATCAGCCTCGGCTGATATGCCAGCTGCGCCCCTACCTGGACCGGAGGGATCTTGAAACTCTAGTACATGCTCTGGTAACCTCTCGATTGGATTTCTGCAATGCGCTCTACATGGGGCAACCCTTGTACCAAACCCGGAAGCTACAGTTAGTGCAAAATATGGCAGCGAGACTGGTCGCTGGGTGTTCCAGGTCAGACCACATAACACCTATCTTGAAAGATCTTCATTGGCTGCCTATCTGCTTCCGGGCTCAATACAATGTGTTGGTAATGACCTATAAAGCCCTAAATGGCTTGGGCCCAGGGTACTTGGAGGACCGCCTATCCCCATATAATCCATCCCGTACACTCAGGTCGGCAGGGAAGAACTTGCTGGAGGTCCCAACTACACGTTATGCAAGGACCTCGCAACAGGCCTTCTCTATCTCGGCCCCTAGAACATGGAACAATCTCCCGGACGAGCTCCGCTCCACCACATCTTTAAATCTTTTAAAGAAGAATCTTAAGACCTTTTTCTTCTCCCAAGCCTTCCCCCCATGAGATGTCTACATAGGGACCACCAAACGCAGTGTGCAAACAAGAATCAAGGAACATGAGACACATTGCACACTGGGCCATCCAGAAAAATCAGCAGTAGCAGAACATGCCACAAACCATCCTGGGCATAAAATACTCTTTGAAAACACTGAAATTCTGGACCATGCCAACCACTACCATGTCAGGATGCACAGGGAAGCCATTGAAATCCACAAACATCTGGATAATTTCAACCGGAAAGAAGAAACCTTTAAAGTGAACAAAATTTGGCTACCAGTCCTGAAGAATAGCAAAATGAGGACTCAGCAAATGCAAATGGGAAACCACTCAGAGTCAGGGGCTTTCCCAGCAGATAATGATCACCAATTAGCGGACAATAATCCTCTTTTGCATTAGCCTCCCAGCCTGAGGCCAGCCATCAGCACAGAACAATACACATGCAAATCTCGGGCGGCCAGACTTCATCCTCTGTTCCCCTATGTGTTGGAGTTCCTCAGGGTTCTGTTTTGGGTCCTCTCTTGTTCTCGCTATACACACTATCTCTTGGTAAACTTATCAGCTCTTTCGGTTTCTCTTATCATCTGTACGCTGATGATACCCAGCTGTATCTTTCCACCCCTGACCTTTCGCCAGGGCTTGAGCGGCAAGTTTAATCTTGTCTGACAGCTGTTTCCCACTGGATGCGCCATCAGCGCTTGAAGCTCAACATGTCCCAGACGGAGCTTCTTGTCTTCCCTCCTAAACCCACCCTTCAATATTCCTTTTCTGTCTCTGTCAACAATATCTCTATTCAGCCGGTCCAGGAAGCCCGCAGTCTTGGTTTCACTTTCGACTCCTCTCTTTTATCTCTCAGATTCAGGCCACAGCCAAGGTCTGTAGATTTTTCCTCTATAATATTTCCAAAATCCGTCCATATCTCTCTGCTTCTACTACTTTGGTCCATGCCCTAGTGGTCTCTCGACCTGACTACTGCAACCTTCTCTTGGCAGGGCTTCCTCTCTCTCACCTCCACCCATTGATTTCTGTTCAGCACTCAGCTGCTCGTATTATCTCACTCGCTCGCCGGTATGACCATGTCTCCCCCCTGTTGTCATCCCTTCACTGGCTCCCCTTTCCCTTCCACATTCGGTACAAGCTTCTCCTGCTCACCTTTAAAGCCCTGCATGGGCTGTCCTCTCCCTATCTCTCTGAACTTCTTTCTACCTACATCCCCACTCATTCCCTCTGTTCTGGTAGCCAAGGTCTCCTGTCCCAGCCCAGGATTTCCACAGCCCCATCCCGGATTCGTCTCTTCTCGCTTGCTGCCCCTCACTCCTGGAACCTCCTCCCCTTACAAAGCACGACTCAACACGTCTCTAACCAGCTTCAACGTCGAGTTAAAGACCATATTGTTTAGGGAAGCGTTCCCAGGAAGTCTGTGATTGTGTCCTGGTTGTTCTGATGCTTGACTCAATATTGGATATTTGCTGTTTTAACTTGTTTCTTATGATGTTTTTAATTTGTTGTTTTAACTTTTAGATTGTGCGCCATAGGCACGCTTTTTATATATTCTTGATTTACAATTTGGTTTTGTACAGCGCCATATAGATTTACGGCGCTTTAAAAATAAAGCTTATAATAATAATAATAATAATAAATCACTCCTGCATTCCCAGGTTCACACAGTATATATACACCCAACCTTTTCCAGGCAAGCACTCTCTGAAGATGCCAGCCACAGATGCTGGCAAAACGTCAGGAAGAAACTCTTCTAGAACATGGCCACATAGCCTGAAAAACCCACATAAAACTGTTTTATAGATTGTTTTTCTGGATTGTACTGTATTATTTTAATGATGTAAATCGCTTTGATCCTTGGGAGAGGCAGGAAATATAAATAAAAATTATTATTATTATTATTATTATTATTATTATTATTATTATTATTATTAAATAAACAGAACAAACCCCATTATCATGTAAAGTGGGGTGGGAAACTACCACGATTTAGAGAACTACATTAGCCCTCCACCCAGAGACTTTGTAAGGCTGATCCCACTTCCTCTCCACAAAAAAAAAATCCTTGTTTTACCCCAAATGCCTGGAAGTTACTTCTGTTTAATTTTATGCTTTTAAAAATGCATCTCCTAGGCCTAATATGGCCACCTGTGCAGTGCATTTTGCCCACCTTTACATACTCTTGTATGCAGTTTCAGTTTGGCAGGGTCAGTCCTAGTTAATCCTCTGTCATCCCACTTTTTCAGCTGCTTTTCAAATGTCCCAGTTTTTCTTTTTTTCCCACCTTCCCCTTTGACCTAAGGTTACTTCAGTTGCTATAAATGGGATTTAAAGTGCAAAAGTAGTTTGTCTTCAGTTGGGAGGAGAAGAGAAGAGGTGCAGAATTTTGCCTTTCTGTGCAGACTCAGTCAAAAGGAAATTTCTGCAGCCTCTTTTAGCCTGTCTGTTCTTTCTCACTAATAACTTTTGCCTTCTTGACCACACTGATTTTGCTTGGTCACATCTGTCCTGGTTTTCATTTGTGAAATGTTGGAGGGTTGAACTAGCCAAGAGACATTTGCTGCAGGCAGTAGAGCTGGAGCATTCTGAAAGGGCAGAAAATCATTGGCAGTTTATTGTTTTTTTATGCATGTTTATTTCTGGAAATAGAGAGAGGAGGTTGTGAGATATTCTATCCAATGAAAATTACTTGGCTGGCTTTGGGTACTTATGTACTGGCTAGGAGCTCCTTTTATCAGATTCAGCTGGTGCTCAGAGGGCTGAGAGTAGAAAAACAATGATGGTTTGACTAGACCTGTGGGATGGGTATGTTCAACCCCTCTGCCCCCCCCCCTAGGTGCCCCCAAATGGAATCAGCAGTGCATTCCCCTTGGTGGCTCCCTAAAATAATCTGGTTCTTTTGAAAAGACTCAACAAATGCCTTGGTTTCAAAAGAACTGCATTAAGGGGGATATGCACCGCCCCCCAAAATTCAGGTTGTAAAAAAATGGAGGAAGTGTGACCCCTGCCAGTTGTGACATAAAAGCAACACTTAACCATTTAGCCAAATTGAAAACTGTAGCCAACAGCATGAAGTAAGTGAAAAAACCTGATTGGGAGTTCCTGCATGGCAGGGGGTTGGACTGGATGGCCCTTGTTGTCTCGCCCAACTCTACGATTCTATGATTCTATGAAAACAACATCACTCAGGAGAAGAAGTGTTGTCTTAAATAATCCAGGATTATTTAACGTCTGCATCCAGCACACCTGGGACTAGGTATGCTTGGTATTTTGCTGTGACCTGATGGTGGACATAAGCAGCCTCATTCAAGCCTTCTCTGGCTCTGTATATTTTGCGGGTGCCTGAGCTTCACCTTTTGTTTTTAGAACCTCATCCCTGCTCATTGAGAATTGGCTGGCTGTTGGGCCTCCTTTGTAAACCTACTGGAAAAATCAGGTAGTCTGTGTCCTAGAAATCACAGGATATCAAGTGATGGGCCCTCAAACAGGTCTTGATTGTTGAATTCTCTGTTATCATGTTCTTTCCTACAGTCCCATTAGCTACTCTTCTCACTGCTGATGAACTAAAATTGTGCCCATCCAATTTGGTCTTGTCTTGATTGCTTAAATTTCACACTGCAAAGACAGTTGGACTTGTCTTAAGTTCTACTGCTGGAGTTGGCTCCAGACCATGATTCTGAGAACAAGGTCCCATTCACATTATTCAGTTATAGCATTATGATTCCACTGTAATTGCTGTGGTTCCCAATCTGTGGAATCCTGGGATTTGCAATTTAGACAGTCTGCAATTTAGACACTCAAGAGTTCAACTTCCTCAGAAGATGAAGCAGCTGGATTTGGCGCAGACGCCTGATAGATTGTGGAGTCCTCCTTAATTTTAGCAAGATTCAGAGCAGGAAGATGAGCCAGAGGAGAGGCTAACCAGTCCCTGAAAATGCCAGAGGCACTGGTGTCTGGCTCAGACCTACTATTGGAAATCAAGGTGTTGGTTGAGCTTGCTGCCTTTATAAGCATGGATTTTCCTCCAATCAAACTGCTGGAAGAATTTTTTTCCCAGTTCACCTCTTGACCACCCCACCAGCTATTGAAAGTACTTGATTTATGACTCTTTGACTGTTTAATGACTACTATTGTGACTGGAATCTGTTCTGATTTAAGACTTCTTGACCATGGACTGTTTGACAATGGATACCTCCTGCTTCCACAGCTTCCCAACATTGGCACTTTGAATTCTTGCTCTGCATTGAGAGTAGGACAGGTATTTAGAATTATCACTCATAGAACTCTGGTGCCTTCAGAAACTACAAACCTCAGGATCCAATAGTATGAATCCATGGCAGTTAAAGTGGAATCATAGCTTGCTAAACTGTGTAATGTAAAAGGACCCCAAGTTTTACTAGCATACTTCTGCCCTGAAGTGGTAATGGTATATAAACCATATATAATTCACTCCTCATGTGTTCCAGCAGGTCAGATGCTTTCATCCACTCTGTTGTACACAGATCATGCTTTCTATATTCTTTTTTTTTCACACTAGCAGCTTTAGACAGAAAATAATACACAAAATAATATACATTTTTTTCTACAGAGCACACTGATACAAAATCACTTGTGTATATTTTGTATACACAAAACTACTTCTCCCTTCTCCTTTGTTTGCACCTCTTTCTTCAAAACTCATCACTTTAGAAACAGGCATATAAATAAGTGTCTCCATAAATTCTGAGCAGCAGATCTTTCCTGTCTCCTGGCTGATTCCTCTATTCTGAGGATGCTGCCCCTTCAAAACAGAGAAAATTTGGTACCAGTTGATTCTATGGTTGATTTTACTGGCCACCTGATCTTGATGATATTTTAAACTCCATGCTTTGTCTATGGGATGAGGTGAATTTTAAACTCAAGCACTTGTACTTAAAACTTTGTGCTGCAGTTCAGCAGTCATCAGTGTGAAAATATTTTAGTTTCTTACCTGGTAATAAGTGACATTAAAATCAGACTACCCAGAAAATTGGACTCCTTAATGTGGCCATCCACATAAGAGTGCCTCTCTGTGTTTACACACACAGCTAATAAGACAAGATCCCAATAACTAAATCTAGTTTGCATCCACTTCTATTTTATTTAATAAGCACTCAGGACAGACACATTTATTTTTAAGTTCAATGTTAATTAAAAGATAAGACTAAGAAGCAGTCTGGCAGGAAGACTGTTTGTTTACGACAGAAAGCATCTGCTTTGGTTAAAAAAACTGTACTTAGCATCAAATCAAGAAGCAATTCTTATATTTTTAGTACCTTTAATGAGTTACCCTAGCTCACCACATATATAATTATCTTCCCTCATCTAAAGACGTTCTGTTGAAATGTTAACAGCTTCTAGTGCACTTTGATTTTAAAAGGCTCATTTCCTACACATTTTGCATACTACTTACTTTAGTTCCAAAAGTAAAGTAAAATTTCCACAAAGTTGTTGTCTATAAGCACAACAAGTCATTGACAAAAAGTATTGCTCCTTCCTTTGCAAACACATTAGCAGTTGTCAACACTGCTGTAGCTTTGCTCAATGATATGATGGATGACACAGACATTATCAAGGATCAAGGCTGACAGTACAAAAAAGTGACAGCCTTTCATCTTCCTGTCTCTGAGTTATAATTCCCTGTTTCAAGATGTCCTCTTCACCTTTAAAATTCTTAGCTGTGGTTCATAGATCCCTGCATATAGCAAGGACTACAAGCATGTCTTTCTACACAGTGATAGCAGCTTGACACCACTTTAACCATCATGTCACCACTCTACAGAATCCTGAGATTTGTAATTTGATGGGTTACTTATAATTTCCCAGTATTAATTATTATTATTATTATTATTATTATTATTATTATTATATCCCACCTTTCCCCCAACATAGAGACTCAAGCTGGCAAGTAGAGCCAGTAGAGAGCCTTAGAGTGCATCTACACTGTGGAAATAATGCAGTTTGACACCACTATGTATTGTAGCTCCATCCTGTGGAATCCTGGGATTTGTAATTTTGCAAGGTCTTTAGCCTTCTCTGCCAAAGAGTTGTGGTGCCTCACAAAACTCTAAATCCCAGGATTCTACAAGATGGCAACATTGCAGATAAAGTGGTGTCAAACTGAATTATTTCTACAATGTAGATGCACCCTTGGTGTTGTAGTACAAGGGAGTGAATATAGTAGAGCTGTATAGTATAGAGCACTCTTAAGTAGCTCAACAAATTACAAATTCCAGTATACCACAGGGTGGAACAATGAGAGTTATCAAACAGCTATAAATATATTGTTGAGATTAGGGATGGAACTCATGTGGTTTTCTAGATGTTGTTGATCTGCAATGCCTAGCATCCTCCCCATTGGCTATGCCACTTTGAATGGCTGAGATTTGCATTTTAACAACATCTGGACCCCACTTCTGGTCTATAAATGCTCTTAGTCTCTGCAGGTGAACCATCAAAGGGCTGCACATGGCCTACAAGCTTTGCTGACCAGCCTCAGAAATAATGAGATAAAACACAAGAAAGTGGATTGAAATATGGACCATTTATTAACTTGACCTATTTATTAATTTCTAAAGAGAACTGCAACTAAGGTGGGAGAGATGCCTAATGTGGGAGCAGCTGCAGACAGAGGTCTCTTCCCTAGACTACAACTTCAGCTTCCCCTGGGCAACCACACATGAGCACCAACAAGAACCCAAATGCTGGGTTACTAGCTGGCCAGCCCACATCAGGAAGACCAACAAGAAAGTCCCTCTCCCAAACCCCAGGGATTCAAGACAGAGTTTATCTTTCAGGTCAGCCTCAACGGCAATCTCTTTCTCCATCTCCCTGGTACCAGGGACGTAGCCAAGGGGGAAGGGAGGTCTGTGGGGTCTAGACCCCCTTACTTCCATTAGATACAGTGAATGGTGCATGCTGCTGCACCACCGTGCCCAAACCCCATTATAATGGTGGCACTTAGTTTGGACACCCCCCCCCCTTTCCCAAAATCCTGGCTACATCCCTGCTTGTCCCAAGACCTAAAGTGGTAGTTCCATAGGTACTTCCACCCCAACGGTGTCCTAGGTGCTCACCAAATGATAAATCAACCCCCAGTCCTGCCAATTTACCATTTCTGACTGGGAACAGTATGGGGTAGACAAAAAAGCCTGTGGAAAGGAGGGGGGGGATTCCTACCTGGCCCCAAAGTGACCAACTTCAAACTCAAGCCAGAAAGAGGAGCTGGGGGACAGGCTCCAAGTCAACTCTGGCCATGCCCCCAGCTTCCTCCTGTCATGGCATAACTGCCCCGGCATGTTTTAAAATTTGTGTCCCAATCAGGGGAGGCTAACAAAATATTCATCCCACCTCCAATGTCTCTGACCGCACAGGGGGATATAACTTACAGTCCCTATCTCTTGTGAGAAGTGTGAATGCGGAAAATGACAGAAGAGAGCATATCAGACTCTAACTACAGGAAAAAAAGATTGCACCCCAACATTAGGAAGAACATCCTGACATTACGAGTTGTTTCATAGTGGAATACATTGCCTCAAAGAGAGGTGGAGTCTTCTTCTTTGGAGGTTTTTAAACAGGGGCTGGATGGCCATCTATTGGGGGTGTTTTGATTCTGTATTCCTCCATGGCAGGGGCTGGACTGGATAGTCCTTGAGGGTTCTTCCAACTCTATGGGTCTATGAATTATGGCTTGGCATTTTTTATTCATTAAAGAATATATCCTGACTTTTTGTCTTTAAAAAAAGATCTTCAGAATCACAATCACTAGCAAACCTGTTATCAATATGTATCCTCTTCTTGTTTGTTGGAGTTTTAAGTTCAGAATGCATCATATACATAGAAACTAGTTTTAAAAATTAGAGTCTGTCCCTTTGGAGCCTCTTTCCATTATATATTTACAGTGCCATGATCCCAGTTTAACTACCTTGATTCCATCCTGTGGAATCCTGGGATCTGCAGTTTAGAGGGCAGTATGTAGCATTCTCAACCAGAGAAGTCTAGGGCCTCACCAAACTACAAATGCCAAGTTTTCATAGAAGGCAATCATGGCAGTTCAAGTGGAATCAGATGGAATCATAGAGTCATAACTGAATCCCATACTGGGAGAAAGACAGGATATAAATTAAATTAAATTAAATTAAATATAGTAAACAAATAAGCAAATATTTAGTATAAAAGGGTACGGGTATATACAATTATTTTAGCTGACAAATCCATAGAATTGTTTCTTTCCTCCATTGTTCATTGCAGAAAGAACACTTTGACAACTGCACTTGTGCAAGCGAGAAAAGATGAGAAGGAAGCTGGTTGCTTTGATTTCATTTAATTGCTTCATTTATGCTTCTGGTCTGATATGCCAACTCCACAAGATAAGAGAAATGTATTTTTGTTCATCCTAAATTTTTGCAGTTGTTTTGCTGGTATTTCTGACACACCATTATGAACACATTCACCAAGAGTGTCACCAGAAAAATCATTTGCTGTACAAGGAGAAGAGTTTTAGACTGCAGTTGTTGAGATCATGAGCTACAGAGGAGAAATCTTTGAACAATGGACCAAATAGTTGAATAAAGAATCTTCTTCCCGCAATATTTAGAAGAGAAACCCAGGGATAGATTTGTGCGAGTATCCGAGGCAATAAATCTATAAAGTGGTAATTTTGCCTATGGTAGTGAACATTAGAATGTTCAACAGCAAGTCACAGAAATATTACCTCTTATTCAGCTATATTTCCTAAACTTTCCACCAGGGATAACTTATTATTTTTGCCATTTATGAGACAAAAACCTATCCTCTGTAGATCCATTGCCTCATTTTTTCATCAGAATAAGATTAGGCCAGCACTTGTCAGGGATAAATCTGCCACATAGAATTCACCTACAGTAGAAAATGCTAGACTGTACCATATAAATAAGAGTAACAATCCAAGGTTGACGCTACTGGATTATATTCATGTTTATTCTCTCACATACTATGTATGCCCACAATTCACATGATTTCCCAGGCATGCTTCATAATCACTAGAAACTGTAGCTTTCAAGCAGTTAGGAGTCCTGACTGACTTGAATTTTGTTGAAGAATCAAGATCTGCCAATGGAAGCTGGATACAAACCTAGTGAAAAGAACAAAATTGCCAGAAAAAAAGAAGCCTGCCATAATCCTGGGAAAGACAAGTCCAGACACCATGTTGACTGGTGTCAGCAAGGCTATTGAAGTGAGAAGTGCAGCATTTTTCTTTGAAGACAAGCACTATTAAAAATCTGCCTGGCGGGCTTTTTCAACCTTCTGACACAGTTGGGCTGTGACAGCTCGATCGATCAGCTACAGCAGATGCTAGTGAAAGCAGTCATCCACTGGGACTGTGCTATCAGCTTCTGGGGCTGTGTAAAGGGAGTTAAATAATATTCCATTTCTCAACATATAAAAATTCATATTTGTTTGAATTGATGGCATCTTCTCCAGTGTCACAATTTCTATTTGTGATCCATCTGCCACTTCCAGCTCAGTTATTAATTTTTGTGTTCTGCTCCCTCAGTTGAACTTCAGACCAACAGCTGATCTCTCTATTAGCCTTGCAGCTTTCAAATGCTGGTGCTCTTTTGCCAGTGCCCTGCTGTGAAAGATATTTTTTAATGTACTTACTAGAGAGAGAGAAAGAAACAGTACATGGCTTACATTGGAGTTTCAAACAGTATTCTAAATGATTAAATGCATCCAGACAAATGTGCTTGCAAGACTTCTTTAATGCAGCAAGAGGTGTCAAGATTATGTACTTCCTAAGTGACATAAAAGTAAGGAAATCAAAACTCACTCTGTACTGATAAATCTTTTCAAGTAAATGCACAGGCATCATGAAAAAGCTAGACGTTGGAGCAAAGTGCCAAAAGCAGAAACAGAGTTGACCTTTATGAAAGGGGGAAAGTAGAGGGATCAAGGTTCTGTATAGTAAAAATATCTAGTCCTGAATCCATTGAAATTAAGGTTTATACTGAGAATGCATTTCCTGTGTTTTCATCCATTTTAGCAAACACCTGAGCGACTACTAAAATTAATCTTATTTGTGAATCAGTACTGGAACTTGTAAAATTATGTTCTATTTGTATGTGTTCCATTTACTTAAAAATATTTTAACTGGATTTTTAAAAGTATAAATACAAATAAATGGGGGTAGAAAGGAGAGCAAAGCAAAGAAAGAGGACAGTACATAGAATATGTATTTAAGGTATGCATATTGATTAATGACTGGCCATATTACCCAAAACACATTTTCTTGAAGGTGACATCTTTTAAAATATTGTTCAATACTTTTCTCAGATACAGAAAAAGAAAGTATAAAAAATGATAGAGCACAGTACCAGCTGATGCCCAATTGGACTGAATTTAGGTTCACAAGTGGTAGAACAAAGAATCAACAGAGGGAGAGCCCACAGAATCTACTTTGCTACCCTACCAAAATCCAAAAACATAACCCTTCTAAGATAATCACCGCAACCCCATATTTCCTACAGACATAAGGGCAAGACGTAAAACAGTACATCTACCTTATACAGGTCTATTAACAAGTAAGGATGACTTGGGAGACACTCAGGAGCATTCATGAAAAGCCAATTCTGTGCATGCAAAGTATGTATACTTCAGCTGCTGCTCATCCCAGCACATAACACAATGACTATCTAGTAAACTAATCCAGGAGGAAATCTGGTTCCAAAAAAAGCACACATGGTTTGTGTCTGGTATGGTCTTTCACTGCACTCCTTTCCCATCAATTCTTCAAAGAATTGGGGCCACAGATTTATGTCCATATATATTCAAAGAGTAAGCTGTGTTAATATGTTTTATCATTTAAAAAAAAGAATCAAGTCATACCTTTATCACTAACTGGGAAGAAGACATTTTAAGCATAGACATTTCTAGATTTTGTTCACTTCATCAGATACATATGTGACAGAAACAAAAAGTGCTCCTTCCCAGAACCATTTCTCACTCTCACCATCTCAAGCTCCAGAGTCAGGACCTTCTCTGCAATTCTAAGTAATACACGCAAACTGGTGCTTCTCATGTTTTGTTTTGTTTTGTTTGTTTGTTTAATAAAAAGTCAGCTCAAGCCAAGATTTAGATTACTGGAAATTGGGATGAAGAAACTATAGTAATGCATGCTGGCTTTCTTTTATCTAAAGCATGTTTGATTTATTACTGTTGGTCAGAGAGATTTCACTCTGTGTCCTCAGGCAATGGTTGCCTCTGACTGGGAGAATGAGATGGGAGGAGAGTTCAGGCAATGCAGCTGATTTAACTCCAGTATCGCTCCAGTACATAAACTCTTCCTGCAGGTGTAGCAATGTGCATGGAAAAGGAGAAAGAAGCACAGAGTGGCAGTAAAGGGAAAGGCAGACAGCTCAACTAGGAAGTGTGCCAGTTGCACCAGTGAATTATGGTTGGGTGATAATTCTGTGTTCCATCTGATTGCCTAGTGAAAATTAAGTGGCATTTACTGCTGTTTAAAAAATATAAAGCATTTTCTAGAGTTCACTAGTACCCAGTGTGTCTGTGTACTGTATGTCTTCAATTTATTTCTGACTTATGGTAACTCAAAGGTGAACCTATCAAGGAATTTTCTTGGCAAGATTTGTTCAGTAGAGGTTTGCCACTGCCTTCCCCTCAGCTGAGAGAATGTGACTTACCCAAGGCCACCCAATGGGTTTTATGGTGAAGCTGGGAACTGAACCCTGGTCTCCAGAGTCTTAGGGGGAAAACAGACCAGCAAAATGTGGCATCTTCCTGGTGGCTTGGGGGTGTTGCATGCGCATGACACATTCCCCAAAACACCAGGAATATGTCGTGAAGCCACCCCTCTGCCCACATGACAGCAGTTTTTCAGCACTCCAATGGCACAGTGTTTAGATGATACACACCGCTCCAAAAAAACACCACTGTGGCCACAAAGGTGCCTTTTTCCTGGTGCAAAAAGAAGCAGCTTTCTGCTGCTACTTTTTGCGCCATGAATTGCCAGGTTGGGAGCATTGTGTGTGGTTGCTGCAGTGCCACAGATTGTGGCTCTGCAGCAGCCCCAGTCCAGTATTTTTGGTCTGACTGTTTCGTCCCTTAGTCAAACACTAAAACCACTATACCATGCTGGGTCTTCCTGGTATCCAATGGTGGTTGTCCCCAATAGGGATGTAATTATTTACTAATTTCATCCTCAAAGGAAGAAGTGAGTAATTTTCACAATTTTATTCATACTGTGAGCAAGTCTTCAAGACATATATGGTTTTCAATTACTATTTGCAATTTGGGAGGTCTTCTGAGTGAAATTTGTAAATTTTTCGTACAAGTAGAAAATGCTATAGCTGGGGACTTTTGTGCACCAGCTTCAGTCTTTTCTGTGCAAAAATGCTATGCATAAATTTTGCACAGAATAAATCCCACAGAAGATTCACCTCAGTCCAGGATTCTCCTCATCACAATTTCCCAACACTCAAAAAGTACATTTTTGGCAATTTTTTTCCACATATTGCTGAATATTCTTTCCATCCTCAGGGTTGTTAATTAGTATCTGTAATGGGACAGAAAACCATTGTTTCTCCTAGGACCCAAAGGAATAGTATTGAACTTCTTCATCAATTGTAATTCAGCAGTTTCACATTGCAGCCTGTTTTAATTTCCCTCTACCTAGGAAACCTCTTTTCCCACACAAGCATCCATTCAAAGAAAGTTTAAACTTAACAACCATTTTTATCCTTCCATTAGGAGATTTTAACCTGACAGCAGTTCAGATTAATACATTTTTTTTAGTTTCACATAAAAATGAAGACCACCATTAAATGCTCTTGTTAAAATAAAAATCACTTTTCCAATATTATTCCTAAGTAAGGGTGTAGCCACACTGTAGCACTGAAGCAGTCTGATATCACTTTAACTGTATTGACTCTATCCCAATGGTTCCCAAATTGTGGGGTGGGGCACAATAGTCGCTCAAGGGAGGCCCGAGACTTGGAGGCCCTGATCTCCCCCTCATTCTTCTTCTAAACCTTTTCTATGTGTAAAATTTGCACATGTGTTGAGTTAAATGTTGAATTTACTTAAATCAAACTGTTCTAATTTGAACTGTGCTATTTCCTTCTAAAATGTTAAAATATGAATGTACATGAATATGTGAATGAAAATACACTAAATAAGCAAAAGCACACTAAATAAAAAAATGTTCATATACTACATTGGGGGGGGGGGACGTAGATGTAGAGGAGCACCCAAAGGTAAAAAGTCTTAACACCTTTGATTTACCTTACAGAATGCTGGGATGTATAATTTGCTGAGGTATTTAGCCTCATCCGTTGGAAAGCTCTAGTGCCTCCCCAAACTACAAAGCCCACAATTCTGTAGATAGAGTCGTGGCAGTCGTGCTTGATTTCTGCAATGTGGCTACACCTTAATTAGTCTCCAAGTGTATACTTTCTGAAAGAAATTTTTCAGTTAGAACTGAGGCTTTGTCCATTTCATATTGAGTAACTAGATAATAGGCTTGTGGCCTCAGTTCCATCAACAAAAATGCAGGTCCTTTATTATGCCATGGAGAGTGAAGTGAGTTACAGGGCTAGGATGGGCTCGGGTTGCATACAGGCTGCATACAAGCTGCTGATGGGAGAATGTGGCAAGATCCATCTTTGAAGTTAAATGTGCGTGTATCCCATCAAGAAAATGGCAGGATAAAGTGTTTGCAATAATCTCCATAATATAATAAAGTGAGATAATGAATGAATGGATTTAGTTAATAATCTTCAGTTTTGTGGCTGCTAGAACGGGGATTAATTTATTGTAAGGCTTTTGATAACTCAGCCGACCAATATTCAATATAGTCATCCCTCCACATTTGCAAAGGGGTGAAGGACCCCCATGAATGTGGAAAAACTGCAAATAAAAAAGCACTATTCTTTTTACCTGAGAGAACACCTCTCTAGGAATCTCCAGGTCTTCCAGTGCAACTCTATGGTCAGCACCTGCTAGACGTTGATCATAGAATCATGTTGGAGGAACTACAAATGGCTAGAGAAATGTTTTCTCTAGGAATTTCTAGATTTTCCAACTCTATGGTCAACTTCTGGTAGACTTGTGCTGGAGGACCTAGAGATTCCTAGAGAGAACACGTTAATCAAAACTGCAATAATCTAATTCACAAAATTCAAAGCCTCAAATGTGAAGCCTGTATTTATAGGCCACATATATTCGATATTTACAAAGCCAGAGCTTTCTATAATCATATCTGGAATTACCTGGGTTCCTTTAATCCCTCAAAGCTTTTTCTCTTTGGAGGCCAGCAAACCAAAGTTCAAAATGTCCTGCCATTAGAAATCTCACTGTGCCTTGCTTTGCTAAAACCTTTTCATTTTTTCCTTCACAACATTTATCCCCACAAGACACCCTTGAGGTTGTACACATCAATTAAAAAATCAATAAGGCTTAGGTAACAAAATATTCCAGTCTTACTTGGGAATGAGATTCCTGATGACCTTTTGATTATTTAAGTGCTTGCAGGGTGTGGGACAAGGACAAGGTTACATCTTGTCAGTCAGGAAGCAGGGCATGAATCCAGGTAGTATAAAGATATGCACTAGACACTAGACAAGAATGAGTCCAGAAGGGCTGTATTCATTGGCCCAACTTGGGTCAACCATCTTGGCCTTTGTACAAGTACCCCCCCCCCTGCCATTTCCCCTAAATTACTGCAGATCACAGACCAAGTTGGATGATGATGATGATGATGATGATGATGATGAATTGCTGGGTCAGCAGCATCTTTTTGTTGGTAACAATTTTTCTGGGTTGGAAGCATGTTATTTATTATGTTAGAAGCATGCTATTTATTACATATTTTTAATTTATTTACCATTCATTTATTTACAATTCCTTTTTGTATTATTTTACTGTTTTACACTGAACAAAGATTTGGGAAAAGACAATTAATGCTGGATAGGCTAGTCATAAAATAATTAAGAACTGATCACAATAGCAGAGAAAAAAAATATAACAACAACATAGGTCAACTCCTAGAAGCATTTTAAGAAGACTGGTCTTCTTAGAGCTAGCGGTCAGACTTCCTTTGTGGTAAATCTGGTATGTCCTCCATATCCTCCAGCATGTCCTCCATACACATCATACCATCCTGTCTTTCATACTTCCAACATTTCACAGACAAAAAGACCACTTTGAATCACTTTGCAGCACCTGAAGCCAACTAAAAACAAAGAGGGAAAATGGAAGGAGGAGAAAGAAATTGAGACATTTTGAAAAAAAAAATTCAGTGTTGGCTATGTTGGCAAGGTCTGATGAGAATTGCAGTGCAAGAATATCCTGAGGATATATTGGGGCGTTTTAGTGTGTCATTCCTTCTCATGATGTGGCCAAAGTATGACAGTCTCAGTTTCATTATCTTGACTTCCAGGGATACACATTATAATGGTAAGAGTTCAGGGCTGAACTGTTCAGTGACCCATTTGTTTGACTTTTTGGCCATCCACAGTATCCTCAGCACTCTTCTCCAGCATAACTTCTCAAACAAGTTTATTTTCTTCCTATCAGCTTTCATAGCTGTCCAGCTCTCACATCCATACATGGTAATGGAGAATACAATGGCTTAAAGAATTCTTAGTTTAGTGTTCAGTTGTATATCTTTACTGTTGGGGATCTAGTTTTTCATGACTGCCCTTCCCATTCCTAGTCTTCTTTTTAATTCTTGACTGCAGTCTCTGATCTGATCAATGTTACAAGCAGTTACAAGGTTGTAAATCTAGCTTATGACATTGTAAATGTCTAACAGAATACTAGCCTACATTTGGGAAATAGTAAAATGGTAATATGGGAAACTGAAGAAATATTCATTTGGCATTTAGCTCCTCCTTTTGCTAACTTATTGCTTGCTGTGATGTCAGTGGAATTGGACCATCTACTCAGACCACATAGGCCTGAAACAAACAGGCAAAAAGTGCAACCCTCAGGCTGATCTAGTGGTGTGGTGTATAGTTGATACATGCCCTCCAGATCGGCTGGATGTTGTAGTGAGGCTGGCTAATGTGAACCAAACCCGGCCAGAAAAGGAGCACAAAAAACCTACTCTTTGCTGGTGGTCCGCTGCAGACCATGGCAGTGACTGGCCTCGGGATCGTGACATACAGTAGTTGCAATCCTGTGCCACTTGGGGTTTGATTGAGGCTGGAGTGGCCAGAGGCCGTTCCAAGCCACTAGTCTGTTTGACTCCATAGTAGGACTGGAGTGCAATCCAAACTGAAAATTGCATTTTTTAAATTTATTTTTTATTTTTCATTTCTGTTCTAACTATTGTCTTTCTGATTAAATCATTTATTTCTCACTGTAATGCTGCTGCTACATTTCCTATTTACATGACATTCCAGAATGCTTCATATCTGTCCCACTGTGTCCCATTTCATTGAAGACAAAAGCCATTTGCCATCCTGAAGGCTAGGCCCTCCCTACTAAATAGGAAGTGCAGAAAACAAATTCATTGATGCAGGTGTAAGAGTGAAGAGAGGGAGTTTCTTGCAGGAAAGGCTGCATACTTTTTTACTTGTGTCAACCTGCACTAACTCAGATTCCTCTGGTCAGCCATGTGTATTGGTGAGGAGAGAGAACAGTTGTCATGTAAACTTCAGTGATTAGGTTGACAAATTCACATATCTGAGCCTTTAGAAAACCCTGTATAGACATGACAAAAGAGATTAGAGAAAACTGACCAAAGGTTAATTCAGAGCATCTGGATAAGAATCAAAGGGGAGAGAAACAACAAGGATGTTACGGTGGGAATCTACTACAGACCCCCAAGTCAGACGGAGGAATTGGATGATATCTTTCTAGAACAGATGACCACACAGTCAGAAAAGAGAGATGTAGTAGTGATGGGCGACTTCAACTATCCTGATATTTGCTGGAAGTCAAACTCAGCAAAATCCTCAAGGTCTAGCTAGCAAATTCCTCACTTGCCTGGAAGACAATTTCCTGGTCCAAAAGATGGAAGAGGCAACAAGGGGTCAGCTATTTTAGATCTGATCCTAACCAACAAGGATGACTTGGTTATGGGGTGCAAGTGGTGGGATCATTAGGTGGAAGTGACCGTTCTCCTGGAGTTTGTAATACAGTGGAAAGGAGAAGCCAGCTAGTCAGACACGCATCACGACTTTAGGAGAGCGGATTTCAGTAAACTTAAGAAGTATGAGGAGCAAATTCCATGGTCAGAAATACTAAAAAAATGAAGTGTTCAGGACGGATGGAGTTTCTCAAAAGAGAGATACTGAGGCACAATTTACACAGTTTCAGTGAGAAAGAAAAACGGGAGGTGTCTCAAGAAACCAGGTATGACTAAGGAACTTTCAACTGAGCTAAGTTTGAAAAGGAACATGTATAAGAAATGGAAAAAGGGGAAATCACAAAAAAGGAATTCAAAGAAATAGCAGGCATGTGTTGGGGTAAAGTCAGAAAAGCTAAAGCGCAGAATGAACTCAGGCTTGCTAGAGGGTTAAGAACAATAAAAAGGGCTTTTTTGGATATGTCCGAGCAAGAGGAAGAAGAAGGAAACAGTAGGGCCACTTCGTGGAGAGTGGCAAAATGCTAACAGAAGACAGAGAAAAGCAGAATTACTCAACACCTTCTTTGCCTCAGTCTTCTCAGAAAAAGAAAAGGGTGCTCAACCTGAGGATAATGGAGCAGAGGACAGAATAGGGGAATTTCAGCACAGAATAAGTAAAGAGATAGTAGAGGAACACCTTGTTAATCTAAATGAATTTAGTCTCCGGGACCAGATGAACTCCATCCAAGGGTATTAAAAGAACTGGCAAAGTAATATCGGAGCCATTGCAATAATCTTGAAACTCCTGCAAAACAGGAGGATCCCAGCAGACTGAGGAGGGCAAACGTTGTCCCATCTTCAAAAAGGGGAAAAAGAGGATCCCAACAATTATCGTCCCGTTAGTCTGACATCAGTACTAGGAAGAGTCTGGAGCAGATCATTAACAGAGAGTCTGTGAACATCTAGAAGGCAATGCCATAATCACAAAAAGTCAACATGGGTTTCAGAGAAACAGTCATGCCAGACAAACCTAATCTCTTTCTTTGATAAAATTACCCGCTTGGTAGATGAAGGGAATGCTGTGGATATATATATCTTGTTTCAGTAAGGCCTTTGACAAGGTTTCCATGACATAATTGCAAAAAGCTGGTAAAATGTGGGCTAGACAAAGGAACTGTTACATGGATCTGTAATTGGTTGACCGGCCGAACCCCAAG
>NC_056522.1:61000059-61075803 GCF_019175285.1 Sceloporus undulatus
ATTCGGTTTCCAATAGGAACGCCTCACCTTGGATTTGATTTGAATCCTGGTGTATCAACCAGTGGGAACCACAGCAGTAAAACAAAAAAGGCATGAGGTCAGACAGACAGAGTGGATCTCTCCACCTCTTCTCTCTCATATCTTCCTGGAAATTTGAGCCAGAGGGCTCCTACGTATCTAAAGCAGTTGGTAATTTTTAACCTAGACAAAAAAGCTGATGGTATGATACATGTGTTTACAAAGTCATGGATGATATGGAGTGAACTGTGACAAGTTATTTACTCCACCTAGGGACTGAAGCATTGGTTGAATACAAAAGCACGCCATACTTCTTGGCAGAATGCATATCATGATATATGACCCTTTGTTTTCCATTCATACATTCATTTCTGAAAGAATGACATGAAATTAAGTACACCAGTCATTATTCTGATTTCATCCCTTTCCACTGGGTGTGTTATTATTATTATTATTATTAACCTTTATTTATGAAGCGCTGTAAATTTACACAGCGCTGTACATGCAATCTTTTTAGTTAGACGGTTCCCTGCCCTCAGGCTTACAATCTAAATAGACATGACACAGAAGGAGAAGGGAGTGGTGGAGGGAGAGGGTAAGAGGTCCAGCAGTTCCTCTCTACCTCCAAGGCCTGGACCAAGGCAGATGGACTGGAGGGAGGGCTTGGCTTCAAAATGGAAGGTTAATCTTCATCCAGGGATAATACATACTCTCAAGTAGGATAATACATATACAATACATAGCAATACAGAAAATGGTTTGATAAACAGGCACTAAAAGAACATCAGATGGTAAGCGACAATTATGCAATGCCTGAGAAGGCTACTCTGAACAGGATGGTTTTCAACTCCGTTTTGAAGCTAGTTAAAGAAGTGATGGCTCTTGCTTGTGGGGGAAGAAGGTTCCAGGAGTGAGGGGCAGCAAGTGAAAAGGGGCGAATCTGGGATGGGGCAGAGGAAATCCTGGGCTGAGACAGGAGCATTTGTGTACTGAGAATGGAAAAGATGTGGTGGCACATCGTGGTTTCACTGTGTTCCCTGCTCCATGTGGACCAGCAGATACATAATGCATACTGACAAGCTATTCAAGACTTGCCTCACTGGATATGTCTTAAAACCTAGATGATAAAAAATTAGATAAAGTGGAAGAAAAATGGTTACCGATTGTAATATATTGGGGAAAAAGTTGGGGTATTGAAAAAAACTTGATACAATAAACTTCTGGAAAATAAGAATGGGAGAAAAATAAACAAAGAAAAATCATTGTCTAGAAGGAGTAGATAAATGCAAGAAAATCAAAGTTATGAGAAGGAAAAATAAAATAAGGTGAATGCTGTTAGAATATATTCCATTATTTTTATGTTTTTATATATATAATGTCATAACAGGATATGTTGAGAATGGACATCAAGATGTATGGAGAATATTATCAAGGTAAAAATGTAAACAGGGACATTATATATGTATATATGGAATGTATGAATGCAAGCAAGAATTGAGAAACACTGAAACAATTTTGGAATGCTAAGTCAAAGCATAAATGCATCCCACTGATTTAATATCCCCCAACATTTCACAGATTAAAAGCAGGACACATGTGGCCAGGCAACACTGTACTGTGGTAAGATGGCAATGAAGAAGAACATACAAGCTAGGAAAGGTTGCAGAAGTTTGCATTTTCCTTTGCCTATTGGTAAGGGCAAGATTGTGTACCCTTGTCTCCTCTTCCACCTGTTGAACTAAAGGAGTATAAACTACTTTTGTACTCCAAATTCAGTCTGCACCAGGTGAAGTAAGCTGAGAACAAAGGAAAGTGGGAGGAGGAGAGAGAAACTGGGACATTTTAAAAGCAGCTGACAAGAAGAAACAACAGAGGAATAGTTTCCCTGCCAAATCAGGACAGCTGGATGGAATGAGATTTAATGTATTTACTCTAACTGGGACTAACAAGAGAATTAAGGCCTTATCTAATTTTGGATCCACGTACATTTCCCAATTATTATAGTGTAAGAGTAGGTAACCACTTGCTAGAACTTAGCAGGAATTGCCTCTCTTTACCAGAAATTGGCCATGGGAGCAAGGTTTCCTTTTTGACTCTTACCTTTTTGTTCTGCAGTATCTGAAGGAGCCCTTTGTGTTTCTCACATATCATCAGAAGCCCTCACCTCTGTGTACAGCCAACCTATATGATATACCACCGTAGCTATTTTAAACTGGCTCCAGCCTCTCAGGCTGGAGCTGGGATGCAAGATAGAGGCGGGGCTTATCACACATTAAATCACCACCAAATTACTGGCCGCCAGCAGCCTGGGTCCAAGCCATGCTCTGCCAGTACTTTTTAGAAGTCAGAAGGCTGGGACCCAGCAGTTCAGCAGTGATTTAGTGTGCGATAATTCCCACCTCCATCCCGCATCGCAGCTCCAGCCTGGGAGGCTGGAGCCGGTTTAAAATGCTGAGTGATAAGCTTCATAGTCTACTACATCTTAGAAAACATGTAAGGTTCAGAAAGGTTGCAGGCAAAAATGTTTTTAACCTCTGATCTGAGAAACTAGTCAGCCCTAATGTTGGTGCAGTACAGACCGCTGAAAAATGGCTGCCTACCGTTGCCTATTTTTCCTCCAGAGGGAAGCCGCAGCCATCAAACCACATGGCTTCCTTCCAGTGGAAAAAAAAACCCACAGGGGTGGCATAACAAGTGTGCCACTGGCACACTCGTTATGTAAGCACTGCACAGCAATGTGCAGATGCCGCACAGTGCTTACGTAACAATGGCGGCACCCATGTATACAGGGTGCCGCTATTATTATGCCACCACCACCACATACTAGGGTTGCAGGACGTGTGGTCACTCCGCCCCTGCGCAACCCTAGTACATGGCCAGGCCAGCACAAAGCGTCGGTCTGGACCGCGCCATTGATACCAGGATAATTCCTAAAACAAATTATTAAGCAGTCTGTCTGGTAGCACCTAGAGCTGAATCCCATTGCTAGTACCACTTAAAATAGAATCAATTGCTATGATCAAGATGCTAGATTAACATTTGTGTAAAATCATTGGTTTAGTAGTCTACTCCAGTTGGGACTAACAACTAGATTTAGGCTCCAGAAATAATGCATTGATTCATAAGAACTAATTGGATTTACCACCAGGGTATCAAATTTACTCTCACTTTTCAGGAACCTACCACTCCCCAGAGCCGCTTAGGCCTTCTTTCCACAACTATTAATTTCTGTGTACTTCAATAATATTTCAAGGTATTAAAATGCTAAAAGAAAACTGCACTACACCGAGCTAGTGATCTAAAATCTTGTGGCTTGCAAAGATGATTAATTACAGCAGTTTTTCCCCCACTGTATGAAAGAAAGAAAATTGCTCTGCAATATTCTCTCTATATTTGCACAGGAATTATTATGTGGAGAAAAACATGTGGGATTGGGACATGAATAAAAAACAGTAGAAATAATGCTTTCTGTGTGGAAAACCCATGTTCTATGTGGAAGACAGGGTTTTGTGTAAAAAAAAAAAAAACCACAACTTTTTTCTCTACAGAATAATTCCTCCATAAAACTTCAAGACATTAAAATGCTAAGAGAAAATTGCTCAAAATTCTCATTAGTCTGTTCTTCCTGACAGAGTTACCTGACTGTTGGGAAACTTATTTGGATTCATTTTGGAAAATGAATAATTAAAGCTATTCTTTGTATCCCTATTCTGAGGACCTGGTCACATAGGGTTAAAACCCTGGTTTACTTTTCCCGAATTCGGTCCTAATTTGGGAGGAAGCCAGATGTTATTGCACAGAAATGGCTGCTCAATTGCTGCCTGGGAAGTTTCTGAATTCTAAAAATGGCCACCGAAGCGGCTTACAGGACCCGGGCAGTGATTCAATGGTGATTTCTGTGCTATAATACCCAGCTTTCTCCTGAATTAGGACTGAATTAGAGAAAGGTAAACTGGAGTTTAAACCCCATGCGATAGAGTCCTATGCCAAGGTAGCATCACATAGATATGGGATGGAGCAAAAGGTAGAAGAGGGATGGGGAAACTATGGCCCAACAGGCATAGCTGAATTAGTACAGGTATTCAGATCCTACGTTCTGGGGTTAGGGATGATGGAATTGTAGCCCAAAACCCCCAGGAAGTCCACAGGGTCCCTATTTATTGTGTAGATCATGGTCGGGAATCATATAATCAAGATATTGTGGAACTTCATTTCCTAGTTTTTCCCACCATTGGCTATGCTGCCTAGGGTTGCTGGACCTTTATCCCAACAACCTGTGGAGAGCCATGTAATTTTCATCCCTGGGACAAGCAAGATATTCATCCCATGAAATCTTGATGCCTTCACTGCAGATCTGGGCCGATGCTGAACACAAATGAAGGTAAAGTTTTAATTAGTGATTTGAGAAACCCATGTTTTTCTTCTCGTTCATTCAGAACTTGATGAGATTTCTTTAAAAAATATTCGTTCCACAAATCCCACTTTCAAAAGCTGATTTCTTCTCTCCCTTTCAGCAGCTAGCAAAATATTTTTCACAGATTTCTCAAATGACAATAAAAGACAAGTCGAATAATTACGCTAATTACTTTGCATTTCAAACTCAATTACCATCTCAAAAGGAAGTTTGGCAGATGTTTAAATAACATTCCTATGCTTAAAAAAACCTGAAGGCACACACACAAAAGGGAAAAAGAAGCCCAGGCTCAACAAATAAACTGTGATTGAAGCCCCAACAAGAAATGCTAGAGTTGAGGGGACCCTCAAGGACCATCCAGTCCACCCCCCTTCTGCTATGAAGTAATACATAGGAATACATGGGATCCTAGAGGACATGTAGTCTGACCCCTGTTCAACATCAGGATGGCACTGGAAGATGGGACAAACCAAGGGTTTTCTTTGCATAAAGAGGAGTTTTGCCATGGGCTGTCCCTGACGCTGAGACAGTGGTGTTTATCAGACGAGCTCTTAAAGAGGTACTATTCCAGTGTGACTCCTCTAGCTGCCTCCTGTTGCATGCTGGGATTGGCAGTTTTAAGGAGGGGTATTTAGAATTCTCAGGCAGAGAAGTTCAGCTCCTTAAAACTGCCAATCCCAGCATGCAACAGGAGGCTGCTAGAGGAGTCACACTGGAATAGTACCTCTTTAAGAGCATAGTGTGATAAACATCAGTGTGACCCTCACAGATGAGAAGGGGAGGGTGGTGTGTCAAATGGCAATGCTCTTCTGCCAAGCAGGAATCCTCAAAAAGGAGCAGAGTGGGGTGCAATGGCAGGAATTCTGCCATGGATAAAACCTAGCATTCAAAGGGATTGTCAGGGATCATCCAGCCCCCCCTTCTACCATGAAGGAATACCTAGGAGTTGGAGTTGAAGCTGAGAGCCTGTGACTTGACCAAGGTCAGCCAGTGAATTTCTATGGTGAACTGGGAGGCTAGAGTGTAATCCCAGCTCAGCCATCTAACTCCATAGGATGACATTGGGTAAGTCACACTCTCTCATTCATGGATATTCTGCACTTTCCTTGCCAATTATTATTATTATTATTATTATTATTATTATTATTATTATTATTATTGTATGACCTTAGTATCACCATGGGAGAGGTGCAGAGAGAGAGAGTTGGTCATGCCCTGCCTCTGAGGCTGAGAGAGTGTGACCCTCACAAGAGAGAAGAAGGGGCAGGGTGGGGTACAATGGCAGGAATTCTGCCATGATGGATAAAACCTAGCATTCAAAAGGATTCCAGGAGGTCATCCAACCACCACCCCTCTTGTACCATGAAGGAATACCTAGGAGTTGGAGTTGAAGCTGAGAGCATGTGACTTGCCCAAGGTCAGCCAGTGAATTTCTAGGGTGAACTGGGAGGCTAGAGTCCTGATTCCAGCTCAGCCATGTAAATGTTTATGGTTCTGCCCTTTGGTTTTGTTTCATTTCAAGAAAGCCTCTTTAAATAATAAAGTTACAATTCATTCATTCATTCATTCTATGACTGGTTTGCTTTTGGGCAAGGATGGTTAAGAATGTCCCTGAGGTTGAGACAATATGACTTACCCGGGGATTTACATGGCTGAGCTGGGATTAGCACTCTAATTATTATTATTATCATTATCATTATCATTATCATTATTATTATTATTATTATTGCCCAGCTCTTCAGCCAAAAGGCTATCAGAGTGGCTTACAAATTGTTAGACATTTCCCTGCCCTCTCTCTCTGCACCTCTCCCATGGTGATGCTAAGATCATGCAATAATAATAATAATAATAATTGGCAAGGAGAGTGCACATTCTCTCAGCCTCAGAGGCAGGGCATGACAAACCTCTCTCTCCAGCTCTCTCAAGGTGATGCTAAGGCAAACCTACTTTTATTTTGCATTTTATTATATATATATATATATATATATATATATATTTGTATATATTTGGCAAGGACAGTTCAAAATATCCATGAATAAGAGAATGTGATGTATCCAAAAATGGGGTTGGATGAGATGATCCAATGCTAAGATTTCACCCTTCTTCTCTTCTGTGAGAATTTGTATGGCAGAGCATGGCATAAAGGGCAGAAGGCCTCCCCTTTTGTTCTCTTTTGTTTTTCAAAGGAAAGCTGTGAGTGAGCAAAGTTAGGGGGGGGGGAATCACCCTAACAAAGGCAATAGCCTCTGGTAAAACCCAGGATGAATGGTAGCTTTTCTTACGCAAAATACCCATAATCCTGGCCATCCAATTGTCAGCTGAAAGTTTCTTCTCTTCACTTCATTTGGAAATGATTAAAAATCAAAATTCTTACTCATGATCGAGAAGTGATCAGAATTTCTTCTCTATAAAATGCTTTCGAAATTTTCAAATTAGACATATTTCTACTAATTTTCGAATTTTGAAGAATATTCTTTACATCCCTAGTTTTAATATGTTGCAAAAATTTAGGATGTAATGTAAGTTGTGGTTCTTATTTAATACAAGAATTTGTGTCTGTGGTCTTCCCCCCTGTGTCTGTGTGCAATATGGCATGACAACCAGAGGCCAATGTTCATTTTCATATACAAAGGCAGTATACCTCTGACTAGGAAAAGATGGGAATTAACAACGGGAGGTGGCTCTCACCATCACACACAGCTTGTGAACCTCTTTGAAGCATCTGGCTAACCAATGACAGCAGACAAAGTGCTGAGATAAATGGATCATTAATCTGACCCAGCATGGCAATTATTTCGCTTAGCTCTTCATCTGTAGCACATAAAAATAGCACCATTAGCCACTGTGAAGCATTATTGTTCTCTTTGCAGTATCATATCCTCTCCTACCACCAATAATCCAATATAAAGGAAAAATTACAGGGAGGATATGGTCAATATATCATGATGCAAGGCAAGTATATAACAGAATGGATTTTTTAAAAATGCCACAAATTGAAATACTGGTTCAATGTCTGAAATATATATATATCATTTTTGTTATCTGTTGAATAGAAATCTGATACCCTTCATTCTGAGTACCATTTGTTCAGCATCAGTTTTGAATTTAATTGTACTTGTTTGGCTATAACCTTGCAAATAAACACAAATTAACAGAATGAACGAGATCTGAATACTGTATGTACTCGACTACAAGTTGACCTCATGTATAAATGGAGGGCAGGTTTGAGGCCAAAATTATGGATTTTGATATGACCCATGGATAAGTCAAGAGTAAAACTTAGGGGCAAGTAACAAAGGATCTAAAGAATGAAGCAAAGGAAATGATGACAAAGAATTTCCAAAATTCCAGCAAGCATAACTGTTTGTGCTCACACTAAAGACTATATGGATGAGAGAAAAGGGGTGGGGTCTGTGCCTCCAGGACAGATTACATTCTTGCCTTTTATTTTCAAAAAAATGGTTCCTTTAAAAAAATAAGTTGGTTCCTTTTTTCTAAAAAAAAAAAGAAGAGTTAATTTTCTCTATGTCTCCGACTGATGCAGTGACCGGGGATGGCGTCTCTCCTCTCGTGGCCTGTCTGGAGTCAGTAATGGGCTGGATGAGGGAAAACCGACTCAGCCTGAATCCAGAGAAAACTGAGGTACTTGTGATAGGTTCCCCTGGTCCAGGAATGGCGGTGGTTCCACCTGTCCTGAACGGGATCACGCTTCCTGTGAAGGACTCCGTGCGCAGTCTGGGGGTGCTTCTTGATTCGTCGCTCCACCTGACATCTCAGGTGAATGCGACGGTCAAGAACGCCTGTTATCAGCTTCGGCTCATTCGCCAGCTGCGCCCATACCTGACCCAGAGGGACCTTGAAACGGTGGTACACGCTCTGGTAACCTCTAGATTGGATTTCTGCAATGCGCTGTACATGGGGCAACCCTTGTATCATACCCGGAAGCTACAGATGGAACAGAATATGGCAGCCAGGCTGGTCACTGGTACTTCCGTGACCAGCCATATTACACCTGTGCTCAAAGATTTGCATTGGCTGCCTATTCGCTTCCGGGCACAGTACAAGGTGTTGGTGATTACCTATAAAGCCCTACATGGCTTGGGCCCAGGATACCTGAAAGACCGCCTCTTCCCATACATTCCTCCCCGCACCCTCAGAACGTCTGGGCAGCAATTACTCAGGGTTCCAGGGGCCAAACTCTCCTCTACAACGAGGAGGACATATTCCATCGTCGCCCCGGCCCTTTGGAACACGCTGCCCACTGAGCTCCCCTCGGCCACCTCCCTGGCCCAGTTTAGAAGGGATTTAAAAACCCTTCTATTTCGAACTGCATTCCCCGAGTGAAGTTCCAGATGGCCTTCCTCCCTCCATTGTCGGCAAGACGGATGGCTGATTGGGGTTTTAAGTTGTTTTTAATTTTGTATCTATGTGTTTTATAATCTGTCTGTATTGTGTTTTATTGCTATGTTCACCGCCCTGATCAATGGAAGGGCGGTATATAAATAAAAATTTTATTATTATTATTAAAGTACAGTACTTACATTGACCCATGAATATGTCAACACAGAGTTTTGGGGTCAATTTTTTGACTAAAGGTTTTAGACTTATACCTGAGTATATACAGTATGTAAGCCCAGGGTGAGATTTAGTGTTGTCAAACTTTCTAGCTAGATCCAGAAGGCTTAGTGGTTTATTCAGTGCCCACCGTTTAGGACAAGGCGGTTTAAATGGACTTTTCATTGCATTCAGAATTGTCTTCATTTAATTGTTTCTCATTTTTTTTTAACTTCCTGGCTTTATCCCCAAAGTAAAACTGATAATACCTTACCCCTCAAACATATGACATGTGAGGTGGCAGTAAAACCTGCACACTCATTTCCAACCATTCCCAGATCCCTAGGTGAGCACAAAGGTGTTTCTATGTATGTTGCACTTGCATAATACAGCAGGCCCTTGGTATCCACTGGGGGTTGGTTCCGAGATCCCCCCCCCCGTGGATACCAAAATCCATGGCTGCTCAGGTCCCATTAAATACAATGACATAGTGAAATGGTGCCCCTTATGTAAAATCAAGGTTTGCTTTTATGTATGTATGTGTGCATGTATGTATATTCAAGCTGTGGATGGTTGAATCTATGGATAAGGAATCTGTGGATATGGAGGACTGATTGTATCAGTAAACCAAAACAACAGGAGCAAGGTGAAGGGTCTGGAAACAGAAAGTGATAGCCAATGCATACAGTCACCTAAGCAGTTTAGTGTCTCCTCTTCCCTTATGAGCTTGCCTGAAATCTGAGGAGACTCTATTGTATATCGCACAATGCTAGGCTGGTGGTTACATATGACAGGGCTTTCCCTGTAATAGCACAGAGAATTCTAGAACAATAGAATTCAAAACAAAGTAAAATTTGAAGCACCCCTCCCTAAATGGCAAATCTCAGCATTCCATAGGTCGAACCATGGCAGTTAAAGTGGAGTCATAGTGGCATAACAATGCTGTATGAAAAGGCCCCTGGACAAAAGGTTCTGTGGAGAGGGTGTCCTTGCTGGTGGACATTGACAATCATTTTGCACTATCTCCACTGATATTTAAAGTTGGTCTCTTATTCAAGTCCCTTCTTTTCTCCCTACTTCTCTTTCTCCACCTAAGACATTTTGACTTCTCATAAGACCCAGTCCTCATCCTCCAGATAAAGAGACAAAAAATTGTGAAGCCAGACTATTTACAAAGTAAGTAATCGAAGCTGAACTAAATATAAAAACTTTAGAACCCTGAATATTGCATGAGCTGAATATGAACTAAACCACAGTTATCACAACTAATGCTATTTTATTCCTACCACATCTGCAAGTAGCAGCTGCTGTAGTACTTCAGAAACATGCTGTTTTGAGCTTGGATTTTTTTTTTTTTTTTTTGTATTTTTAGTTAAAAAAACAAATAGTCTGCCCATAAAAACCAACCTCCCACATAACAAGCAAAATGGTTCCCTGGGGGAAGAACTGGTTATTATGTTTCTTACAGTGTTGCACTCTTTATGACATTCTTTACATATGGAGATCATAAATCAGAGATTGTTCAGTTCATGAAAAATTCAGCAACACTTTAAAGACCAGTTTATATAATGATGGGACTGAGAAGTACAATGCCCAGTTCAAGAGACATATTTACATAATCTGGCTCACAGCAAATGAAAAACTACGCTCTCTATTCTTAAGCTTCTTTCTAATGCAACTTATTTTAACTCAAAGCACAGAAAAAGTACTCCAGCTTCTTGAATAGTGGCCAGGTACAGTGGAATTTTTAATGCTTATAGCCCATCCCCACACTTTCACACCCCTCCAACATTTCACACATGAAAACAGGTACTTGTGTGGCCAAGCAACTTTAGAGTGTGTTCAAGAAGGTAAACAATATCAACAAACTATGAGAGGCTGCAACAGTTTGCATTTATTTATGTATTTATTTATAGCATTTATACCCTCCTTTTTGCTTAACTCTACTGGGGAGGGCAACATTCTGCTCATTCCCCTCCTCTGTTTTCTGCTGAAACAATTGAATGAAAAGTACTTGTCCATATTAAATTAATTTAGCAGCAATTGAAGTTTGCTGGGAACATTATTACTGCTTCCTTAGCAGCATTTTTAAAAGGCTTCCCCTTCCTAGAGTGGTCCCAATCAATTAGAGATCACAATGTGAACATGAAAGTTACAAATAGGGATTTTATAATATTTTTTCCAGTTCGCTAAACATACGGATTTTTGTTTTCTCTGGCCCATCTTTTAATGAGCCAAGGCATTTGCCACCTTCTGAGTCCTAGCGTGAGAATCTTCAGATGGTTCATTTGCAAGTAAACCAACCAAACAAGAATGCCTAACACAGGGTCCCAAAAAGCACAAGACAAGCTAGACCACAGAAACCCACTGGGAGACCTTGGGCAAATCATGCTGTCATAGTCTCAGAGGAAGAGAATAGCGAACCCCCTCTGAATAAATCTTGCCAAGAAAACTCTGTGGTAAGGTTGCCTTAGGGTTGTCATAAGTTTGAAGGCGCACACCACCAACAAAGCCAGACCCATGCAAGAGATACTCAGTTGTGCCGCTACTGTTCCACTGCTCAGGTTAGCACTGAAGCAATAAAACAATTAAACCATCCATAACACTGAATTTCAAAGGGGAATCTCTACCTCCAGTTGGAATGGGTGGGCTCTGCCCTGTGTGAAGGATGAAACGTTTTAATTATTTCACACTTCACAAGCAGGGAGAACAGTAAATATATTTTCTGTCCTTCATGGATGAAAAGAATTATGACAGCAATTTGCATCCCTAGTTACACAGGTACACGGGTTACATGGTATTCAAGGGTAGCCATGGCCATATAGCAAATCCAATTTTAAAAAACCCAGCAAACAGTGATATCTTTATTGGACAACTATAATGTGCATACTATATATGTTGCAAGCTTTTGAAGCTTCACTGGCTTCTACATCAGGCAAGCTGTTACAAACCAGACAGGAGAGAAAAAAATTGAAGATGTTAGTCCTAGGCCTGCCTTTTGCTGTTACTGTTCTCAGTACAGATGTTATGGAAGGTTGTCTCTTGCAGGCTGGCACCTCTTCTTTCAGGTCATATGGTGCCTGGGAGATTCTCAAAATCCAAGGAATATTAACATCCATTTGCTGCACAAAGAAGACACTTCTTTTGCAATCCAATATATCTCTATGGGTTACATGGTGACATCACTGAGGACACACCACCTGAGAGCAAACTATTTCACTTTGGTTATGCTGACAGGAGGATTCCAGAACCTGTTGTTCAAACATTTTTCTTGGCTTTTTCATATCTTTGTCCCCTTTGGTCAAGAAGAAAATGTTCAGTCGTTTGACGACATCCCTTGGAAAACACACAGAATGGTATTTCCTTGAATGAAGGCACTGGCAAAAATGTGATCCTGTAGCTCAACCATAGCTCTTATATTTAAAGAAATTAATTTCATATGACAGACATAGCAATTGTTATGTCAGCAAATGGCTTGTGATGCCTATTTAACTCTATACTTATCAGAATAGTCATTTGTAGTATAATGCCTCTCTTCTACCAGCCATATGATTTCATAAATAGCATGAGTGATTCTCTAAGGTGACTTAAATCTCAGTCGTGAAAATGTGCTAGGCAGGAGTGCCTTCTAAAGGCATTTTCTTCCCTCCTATTGATTTAAACAGTTTTATCCAGAACAGGGGCCAAGGAGATAGTACCTTATAAGATCCTGAAATTACAATTTAGTTCTACTGAAATAAATGGAAATGATTGGAAAAGGTGAGCAATCTTTAAAAGCCTAAATGTCAGAATGGGATGTGTCCAGAGCCTCCGTGGACTTTGTTAAACTGGATCAGTTTGAGTCGGTGAGTACCGAGGATGTGGACAAGATCCTCGGAAGTGTTCAGAAGACAACCTGCTCTCTTGATCCCTGTCCCTCGTGGTTAGCGGCCCAGGGGGGAGCGGCGGTAACATTATTGTTACGCCGGATAGTTACTACATCTCTGAGGGATGGGCAATTTCTATCTCAATTGAAATTGGCCATTGTAAAACCTATCTTAAAAAAGCCCTCCCTCGACCCCCTGGTACATAATAATTATCGGCCTGTTTCGCTGCTACTATTTTTGGGTAAGGTGATCGAGAGGGCGGTTGCGATCCAGCTTCAGGCAGTCTTGGATGAAACGGATTATCTGGACCCATTTCAAACTGGCTTCCGGGCGGGTTACGGGGTTGAGACGGCCATGGTCGCCTTGGTCGATGATCTCCGTCTGGGCATCGACAGGGGAAGCGTGTCCCTGCTGGTGCTCTTGGACATCCCAGCGGCTTTCGATACCATAGACCATGGTATCCTTCTGGGACGCCTGGCAGAGGTGGGAATCGGGGGCACTGCGCTCCAGTGGTTCCGGTCCTACCTCTCCGGGAGGTCCCAGATGGTGCAGCTGGGAGACGTGTGCTCCAACGAGCGGGCCCTTAAAACTGGGGTCCCTCAAGGAGCCATTCTGTCTCCCATGCTATTTAACATTTACATGAAACCGCTGGGAGAGATCATCCGGAGACATGGGGCGCGGGGTTATCAGTACGCTGATGACACCCAAATTATTTTCTCTATGTCTCCGACTGATGCAGTGACTGGGGATGGCGTCTCTTCTCTCGTGGCCTGTCTAGAGTCAGTAATGGGCTGGATGAGGGAAAACCGACTCAAGTTGAATCCAAAGAAAATGGAGGTACTAGTGATAGGTTCTCCTGGTCCAGGAATGACGGTGGTTCCACCTGTTCTGAACGGGGTCACGCTCCCTGTGAAGGACTCCGTGCGCAGTCTGGGGTGCTTCTTGATTCGTCGCTCCATCTGACTGCTCAGGTGAATGCGACGGTCAAGAGCACCTGTCATCAGCTTCGGCTTATTCGCCAGCTGCGCCCATACCTGGCCCAGAGGGACCTAGAAACTGTTGTACATGCTCTGGTAACTTCGAGACTGGACTTCTGCAACGTACTCTACATGGGGCAACCCTTATACCAAACTCGGAAGCTGCAAATGGTGCAGAATATGGCAGCCCGGCTGGTCACTGGCGTTTCCAGGACCAGCCATATAACACCGGTTTTGAAAGATCTCCACTGGCTGCCCATTCGCTTCCGGGCTCAATATAAGGTGTTGGTGATTACCTATAAAGCCCTAAATGGCTTGGGCCCAGGATACCTAAAGGACCGCCTCTCCCCATACATTCCGCCTCGCACCCTCAGAACGTCTGGGCAGCAATTACTGAAGGTGCCTGGGGCTAGGTTATCCTCCACCACATGGAGGACATTCTCCACGGCTGCCCCAGCCCTTTGGAATACGCTGCCCACCGAGCTCCGCTCGACTACCACCCTGGCCCAATTCAGGAAGGACTTAAAAACCTTCCTGTTCCAACAGGCATTCCCCGACTAAAAATCCTGTGGGCCTCCCTCCTTCCGTGGCCAAGAGGTTGGGCTAAGGGGCTTTTAATTTTTTTAGTTTCATTGACTGTGTTTATTGATGTATGGTTAGCCTGTGTAATTGTATTTTTTATATTGTTTATGGCACCATTGTTTTTAACCATGTTGTAAGCCGCCCTGATCTTGGGAAGGGAGGGATATAAATAAAAATTTTATTATTTATTATTATGTGTGGAGAGAAAAATAGACAATTGTTAACCTAGGTTTTAGCTAATATGAACCAATTAAGTAAAGTCCTGCTTCCAGTTGTATTAAAACTCTATAGCCCATCTCCCCAAACCATCATTTTATAGACAGTTGAGTAATTTTAGAGGAGTTTAAAGATGCCAAGGACAGTTTTACAAAGGATTTTTTTTCATCACATCTGACCTGATAAAACCTACAGGGTGAAGATGCATGCCTCATCCTGCATAACAGCCTGGTGACTTCTTAACTTAAGATTCCAACTTTCCAAAAACAGAAGGATTTACATATCTCTGCGAGTGAGAGAAGGGGGGTGTATGGATATAATCTTTCCCAATTTAACTAAAGAACATTAAGAATGTTCTCACTCTGTTTCTTAGTTGATGAAGCTCTATGTCCCAACAACTATAATGAAAATATTAGAGTAGTTTTGTTCTTATATTACTCGATGATCTTCTTCCCTTATTTGATCATTCTTTCTCAACTGAACTCTGTACTTCCCTTCCCTTTCTTTCCTAGCTCATTTATTTTTAGAACATTTATAGAACAGTGGTATATGGCAGTACTGTTCAAAACAGTGCTCTGTGGACCTATGCCAGTCCCTGAACCATCAGCTGCCAGTCCCTGGAGATTTTCCAGGAAAGAAAAAAAAAAAACAACTGTATCTAATGGAACACAGTTATAGTGCCACTCCCTGACACACTGGGGGAAAAATCCTGATTATCTCACATCAGATAGCCTGAGAAGCACTGGCATATGGAATATTCTCATGTGCAGGAATGTATCAAGTCAACCTCCACAACCATCCTTTTAAGGAGAGTCCATAAAGCAAATAGGCATGTTTACTCCATACAGTGGACCCTTGGTATCCACTGGGGTTTGGATCCAGGACCATACTGAAATGGTGTCCCTTATATAAAATGGCAGAAAGAAGGTTTGCATTTTTGGAATTTATATTATTTCTGATTTTTTTTCAATCCATGGATGCTTGAATCTGTGGATAAAAAATCTGTGGATACAGAGAGCCAACTGTACATGTCTTCATGTTTCTCTCATACTCACTTATAAAAAATAAAAGCAGCACATAGCCAAATACCAAATTTATCAAGAGCTCAGTTGACAATCATTAGCCAGCATTCTGTTAGTCATCTATATGGATGTAAATGCAGCTTACACATACAAAAGTCCATTTTTGGATAGGCCTATCCCTGGACTGGTGCACTCCATCCAAAAACCTCCCATGCCTGCCAGGTTATGGGAGGTATGCCTGATGCTCTTCTTATTCATGGAATGGAGCAGGAAAGGGGACATGATTCAGACCATGTTATTCATTTGAGACTGCACCCTTATTTCTCTACCCCAACTGAGATAAGACAAACTACTTTTCTATCATCTGACTCACCTCCCCTCCCACCCCTTTTGCACCTCAAATACAGAATCATAGAATCGTAGAGTTGGAAGAGACCACAAGGGCCATCCAGTCCAACCCCATTCTGCCATGCAGGAACTCTCAATCAAAGCATTCCCGACAGATGGCCATCCAGCTTCTGTTTAAAGACCTCCAGGGAAGGAGACTCCACTACACTCTGAGGGACTGTGTTCCACTGTCGAACAGCCCTTACTGTCAGGAAGTTCCTCCTAATGTTGAAGTGGAATCTCTTTTCCTGTAGCTTGCATCCATTGTTCCGGGTCCTGTTCTCTGGAGCAGCAGAAAACAAGCTTGCTCCCTCCTCAATATGACATCCTTTCAAATATTTAAACAGGGCTATCATATCACCTCTTAACCTTCTTTTCTCCAGGCTAAACATCTCCAGCTCCCTAAGTTGTTCCTCATAGGGCATGGTTTCCAGACCCTTCACCATTTTTGTCGCCCTCCTTTGGACACGCTCCAGTTTCTCAATGTCCTTTCTGAATTGTGGTGCCCAGAACTGGACACAATATTCTAGGTGGGGCCTGACCAAAGCAGAATACAGTGGCACTATTACTTCTCTTGATCTAGACACTATACTTCTATTGATGCAGCCTAAAATAGCATTGGCCTTTTTAGCTGCCGCATCACACTGTTCACTCATGTTCAACTTGTGGTCTACTTGTACTCCTAGATCCCTTTCACATGAAGTTTCATTCAGCCAGGTGTCACCCATCCTATATCTGTGCATTTTATTTTTTCCGCCCTAAGTGCAATACCTTACATTTCTCCGTGTTGAATTTCATTTTGTTAGCTTTGGCCCAGCTTTCTAGTCTATTCAGGTCATTTTGAATCTTGATTCTGTCCTCTGGGGTATTAGCTATTCCCCCTAATTTGGTGTCATCTGCAAATTTGATAAGTATGCTCCCAATTCTGTCATCCAGGTCATTGATAAAGATGTTGAATAGCACTGGGCCCAGGACAGAGCCCTGTGGGACTCCACTGGTCACTTCTCTCCAGGATGAAAAGGAGCCATTGTTGAGCACCCTTTGGGTTCGGCCGGTCAACCAATTACAGATCCATGTAACAGTTTCTTTGTCTAGCTCACATTTTACAAGCTTGTTTGCAAGAATGTCATGGGAAACCTTGTCAAAGGCCTTACTGAAATCAAGATATACTATATCCACAACATTCCCTTCATCTACCAAGCTGGTAATTTTATCAAAGAAAGAGATTAGATTTGTCTGGCATGACTTGTTTCTCTGAAATCCATGTTGACTTTTTGTGATTACGGCATTGCCTTCTAGATGTTCACAGACTCTCTGTTTAATGATCTGCTCCAGAATCTTTCCTGGTATTGATGTCAGACTAACTGGACGATAATTGTTGGGATCCTCTTTTTTCCCCTTTTTGAAGATGGGGACAACGTTTGCCCTCCTCCAGTCTGCTGGGATCTCTCCTGTTTTGCAGGAGTTTTCAAAGATTATTGCCAATGGCTCCGATATTACATTTGCCAGTTCTTTTAATACCCTTGGATGGAGTTCATCTGGTCCCGGAGACTTAAATTCATTTAGATTAACAAGGTGTTCCTCTACTATCTCTTTACTTATTCTGTGCTGAAATTCCCCTAGTCTGTCCTCTGTTCCATTATCCTCAGGTTGAGCACCCTTTGCCTTTTCTGAGAAGACTGAGGCAAAGAAGGTGTTGAGTAATTCTGCCTTTTCTCTGTCTTCTGTTAGCATTTTGCCATCTTCTCCACGCAGTGGCCCTACCGTTTCCTTCTTCTTCCTTTTGCTGCGCACATATCCAAAAAAGCCCTTTTTATTGTTCTTAACCTCTCTAGCAAGCCTGAGTTCATTCTGCGCTTTAGCTTTTCTGACTTTACCCCTACACATGCCTGCTATTTCTTTGAATTCCTTTTTTGTGATTTCTCCCTTTTTCCATTTCTTATACATGTTCCGTTTCAAACTTAGCTCGATTGAAAGTTCCTTAGTCATCCATCCTGGTTTCTTGAGACACCTCCCGTTTTTCTTTCTCACTGGAACTGTTTGAAATTGTGCCTTCAGTATCTCCCTTTTGAGAAAGTCCCATCCGTCCTGAACTCCTTTATCTTTTAGTATTTCTGACCATGGAATCACCCTCAATACTTCTCTAAGTTTACTGAAATCCGCTCTCCTAAAGTCTAGGATGCGTGTTTGACTATGCCTGGCTTCTCCTTTCCACTGTATTGGACAAACCAATATTACATGATCTTTCAGAATCCATATTTTTGCAACATTTCAGACATCTTACCACATACAATCAGCTTTTTCAAAATAATCTCATCATTTTGCCAATTTTCTGTGTGCCTGTGACATCTTGACATTTTTGCACCATCTTCCCTTCATCACTGTGAGACAAATATTCCAGTGGGAAACTACCTAAGGTCTGGATTTCACTGGGTCCCCCTCTCCCATGCCTTCACTTTTATATTTTCATCAAAATGTTCCCTGATCTCCCTATGGACTTTGAGGGATGAGGGTAATTTCATAATTTCCCAGTTGTTTTAGGCCCAGGAAAGTCCTTTTTCACAAACCACGAAGTGAACTAGAAAGGGCAAAACTGTGCCTCACTCACCCTGGGCAGCATTCTGAACAATTTTTAGATTCAAAAGATTTACGGGTGTTGCAAAAATGGCCTTGTGGGCACATGCACCCTGCAGCCTAAACTTTCTCCACCATTGCTATATGACTCCTACAGCTTATGACTATGAACTTTGTTATGCAATATAGAGATTTCTCCCATTATTTGCCTCAAAAAAATTCTAAATTCAGTGTTAATACCTAAGAAAAAAACAGACAAAAAATGTTTGAAATTCCTAAATGTTATTTTGTGCCTTCAACTTGTGTCTGAGTTATGATGACTCTAAGACTACATTATAATGGATTTTTCTTAGCAAGATTTGGGGGTTTCTTGTGAGGGTGCCTTTGCTTTCCTCTGTGGCTGAGAGGGTGTGACTTGCCTAAGGTCGCCCAGTAGATTTTCATGGCTAAATAGGGATTTGAACCCTGGTTTCCAGAATCATAATGCAATGCTCAAACCACTACAACAGATTGGACTCTGCCAAACCCAGGTGGGACAAAAGCTTTTCACTCTTCTTAAGTAAGTGTATTACCTGAGAGGCCAGGATTTATCAGATAATGAGATGATACCTGGCTCAATATGGGGCTTGGAAATATTACTAAAAATCATTGCCATCATTGTCTTCACCAGAATGCTAATAATAATAATTAGATCTATGTTACTTATAATTTTCATAAACATAATAATACCCCTAATAATAATGTTTGTTTAAAACACCAATATTTAATGGAGGGGAGAGAAGTGGCAGTGGCGGTAGTGATGGTGATAGACCAAACAGATAATTTGGTCTATCTAGAGGGCCTAAACCAACAGGGAAATTCTATGAATACTCAAAAGCCATGCTTATTGACTCCCAAACTGATAATGCTAAGAAATTAACATATTCAAGTTCTGATTTCACATTTCTTTTTGAACAAGAGTGACAGAGTTAGAGAGAATCAGTGTGGTGTAGTGGTTTGAGTGTTTGGATAGGGCTCTGGAGACCAGGGTTCAACTCCCTGCCCAGCTATGGAATCCCACTTGATGACCTTGGGCAAATCACACACTCTCAACCACAGAGGAAGGCACTGGCATATCCTCTCGCCTGAATAAATCTGACCAAGAAAAACCCATGACAGGGTCACCATAGGGTTGCCATAAGTCAGAAATGACTTGAGGGTACACAACAAACAAGACAGTCAGAAATTGAGGGTGAAGGAGAGAGAGAATGAAAATGAGATGATAAGGGTAGCTCAAAGAAACGGGGGTAGAAGGATTTTAAAAAAGGATGAGAGATTGAGAAGGAGGAGAAAAGCAAATGTAATAAGCAGATGGGAGATGAGAGCAGGGAAAGGACTAGGAAAGGAGGGAGAAGATAAGTGCACTTAAGAGACATGGAGTGGGAGAAAGAAGGAAAGATGGCTTCAAATCCCCCCAATTAAAAATGGCCTGAAATCCCCCCATTTTTATTATTAAAAGTATTTTTGAGTGATCCCCCCAAGCAACATTTAAGAGTAACAATGTTGTATATCAGAATATTATTTTTGAGAAAAAATTATATACCCTCATTAGCCCCCCCCCCCCCCTTTAATGTATTACAGGTAACATTATGACATGTAACAATTTTTCTAAGGTTCTCAATGGTTGGGAGAGTCAAATGTCTCAGCAAAACAAGTGGCTTGTTCATTTTCATATGTAACTCTCTGTTGAAATGCTGGAAATTTATTTGGGTTTGCAACCCAAATGTGAAAAATCTCTTTGTCTCTCACTGTGATAAAGGAGCAAGTCTGTTGGCCATAAATATCAAGCCCTTTTGTTTACTATGCATATCATAGATCCCATGGAACATAACTCACCTACAGTGAAGTAGTTGTCAAATTATAATGATCATGTAAAGCAGCACATGTAAACTACAGCCATTGCAATAGAATTTTTCAATAGATTTGAGTGAAAGCCTTGCTCCGAAAAAATGATGGGGCTATAAAGATAGAGATTAAGGTACCCTTGTAACAAGAAGAAAGGTTAAAACAGAACTAGTCATGCATTCAAAATGGAAAAGGAGCAAAAAGACTATGATTGACATCCTGTAGAATAGTTACAATGAACAAACTAGACTTACACGTTTGTAACCAGTCAGCATTCATGTTTATAATTGTGGCAGTACTGCCACAGGTGCAAATCCCCCCACCAAAAAACCCTTCCTAACTTAACAACCAGCAGCTACACCCAACAATGGATATCTGTTCTGCTGTTGACTGGGGAGCATAAGGATGACATTTTCAGTCCCCTCCAACCAATGATCAGCAATGAGGAACAGGTTCCCTGTTTTAACTTCTTGCATTGTCAGAGATCAATTGCAGAAGGTGGCAAAAAATATCATTCTGCTGTAACCCAATTGCAGCAGAACAGACCTACATCACTTGGTCTGATTGCTGGCTGTTAAAAGGAGGTTTGGGAAGTCAAGTCAGGAACCATGAAATTCACTAGGTGACCTTGGCTAATCATTCTTTCTCAACCTGATTTTCTTCAGCCCCAATACTTGACAGGATTTGATAGAGAAGGAGCAGTAGAAGTAAAGAAAATTATGTATACAGCCTTAAGCTCATTGGAGGAAAGGTAGGACATAAATATAATTTGAATATAATATGTAAATCAATATTTGTTCATTACTTTCTAGTATTAGAGTTCCCTACCACTCTACTCACAACAATCCCTTCCATCCCCAGCCATCTCTATTACCATCTCCCAAACCTACAAGCTAGTGAGGCAGAATAGTGACTGTGATCTATCTCCACTCTAGGCTGGCCCCTTGATTCCAAACTTTTGGGCTCCTCTCACTCATCTTGCCCTCTTTCTTCTCTAGATCCTTTCCTGATCTGGGTACTCGGTCCTCAAAGTGATCTCTATATGGACCAGTGAATTCAGCATTGTTGTGTTGGATGTTAACTGCCCTCAACTCAATCTCAACTCATGGCAGCCCTGTGGATGAGACATCTCCAAGGCCCCCTGTCTTCCACTACTCTGTTCAGACCCTGCAGGCTCATGCTTGAGTCCAATCTGATTGAATCCAACCATTTGGTATGTGGTCTTCCTCTCTTTCTACTGCCTTCCACCTTTCCTAGCATCATTGGAGTTTATCAGACAAGGGAAATTGGAAGTATAATCTAAAGGCAATCCAAACACAATCATGGGGTTTCACGTTATTGCATGATAGACTACCATATGCAATTTTAGGCAATGGCAAGCTTTTTTGGGGCAATGGGAAGTCAGTTTGAACGCAATTCGAATTCACGTAAACTAGCGAATTCACATGAATGCATTCTGGCCCCACTTTTTTTTCATTCACAATTCACAATTAAGAGAAATTCCTCCCGTGTGATAAACTCCATTGTCTTTTGCAAAGAATCAAGCCTCCTCTTCATGTGGCCAAAGTATGACAACCTCAATTTTGGGGTGAAACAGATGACCCTTTGAGGCAGCTTCCCAGTGGCTTGGGGGCATATCATTTAGATGATCATGCCCCCAAGCCAGCAGGAAGCCACTGTGAAGCTGTCCACCCGACTATCCAGCTGGCAGATTTGCAGTACTCCTGCAGCACAGTATTTATATGCCACAGGAGCACTGGAAAGCTGCAGAGGCAGCAGAAAAGCCAGCTTTTTGCCAGCTCAAAAAGGAGTGGCTTTCTGCTGCTTCTTTTTGGGCTGGCAAAAAGGCAGATTGGGGCCATGGCATGTGGTTGCCGCAGCCCCAATCTGGCAATCAAAAGGGCAGCATCAAGCCGCCCCTTCAGGGCCATCTGTTTCAGGCTTAATCTGTTCTAGATTCCATTTGTTTGTCTGCTTGGCTATCCATGGTATTGACAACACTCATCTCTAGAACAATTGTGGCACACATGAGCAAAACTTAAGAGGAACAGCTAGACACAGATGTAAAAAAGAACAAACAAGTAGAAGCTCAGCAATAAACCATTAGATTACACATTAACCCTTGACTATTTAATCATTCACAGCTCCCCAAAAACCCTATTCAGTTCTTCATCATGGCTGATTGTCTTACCTTTATTACAGCTTTCCCCTATCTCTTGGCCATCTTTTCCCTATCTGCCTTCTGTCAGAGATCAGGCTCTGCTTTGTATCCTTTCTTTCCTGTAGCCCCACCCCCAGCACCCCAGGAGCTGTGATTGGCTGGCACCAACCACACTTACCTATCTCTACCTTTCATAGTGGCAACACCAGCAAGGTAGGTAGTGGAGTGTGTTATTCTCCTCTTTTCTCCATTGTTTCTACAAAGCTTCTGAGTGAAGCACATTGGAACACAGGGTGCATGCAGTCCTCTCCACCAAACACATGTGTTTAACCTGTTTTGTTCAGGATGAATGCCTGAGCAGGATTGATTTGTATTTCTTCATTGCAAGCCATTCATGATCTCTGCAATCTCAAGCTATGATTTTATGCCACTCAGTGCATTTTTTAAAGTATTTAGGTGATGTGTAGGATCATAGCCTGTGGTTGTGGCAGCTTGTTCACTATTAGGCAGTTTCAAGAACTGCAGAATTGTTAGGAGCATAAGAGCCAACTGAATTGATCCTAACTACATTAGGCATACACTGGGAGGAATGGGTGAAAAAGAAGCAGCTTTTTCTTTAAGAAAATGGTATTGTCTCCCTACACCACAAAAAATAAATATTTTCATTTGTTCTAGAAAACTGAATCATGCATCCAACCTGATAATAGCCAACATATGCAGTTATAGGCAACTGAAGTTTTGTAACTGCAATTCAACATTTGTTGTTTGCTATAGACAATGGAAGTGTTACCCATGGTTTTATTTATTGTGGTATACTTTGTTACCTGCCCTTGTGAGTGTTTCAAATCATAATTAGCCTGACTGATTCCACAATATCTCCTACTATTAGAAATAAAATGTGGTTTTTCATTATCTCCCCTTATGGAGAAAAATCAATACTAATTAGAGCTATCTGTGAAATCCTAATACATACCATGGAGGACTGCCAATTCCCCCCAACTTTATTTATGCCTGTGAAAATCATGCATTCTTTATATGAGCAACATATGAAAACTGCTAATGAGGGCACCAAGAAGGATTTTATTCTCATCTACTTCCCAGTTTGTTGGCATACAACCAGGCATGTCTGGCTTATTTTAGCAAAATTTTAAAGATTTGTTGAATAATCCATTTTAAAAATGAGAAATGTTGAATTAACAGTACTCCAGAAAGGGTGCCCAAGATGTATATTTTCTCCAATTAAGGATTTCAAGATAAGGGGAAGTACCCTTATTGGCCAGTGTTTTGGACTTCAACTTCCAGCAGGACCAGCTAGCATGGTCAATGATAAAGAATTATTTCCCATTTTGAGATAGAATCCCACACTTCTTGGGAAACATCTTACCATCTCCTCTAAGGGGCTAATCTAACAAGACATTCATTCATTATTAATTCAGACCTCACATGGAAAACTGTATTCAGTTCTGGATACCACATTTCAAGAAGGATATTGAAAGGGTGCAATTTGCTCAGAGGAGGGTGGCCAAGATGGTAAAAGGTCTGAAAACTAAGGCCTCTGAGGAGTGGCTTACTGTAATGACTGGGCCCTCCAGTCATTTGGGGACTTCTCCTGAACCACAAAGGGTTAATCTGGGGGGAGGTACATGCTAATGAGAGCTGACATCACATGCTAATGAGCAGCTACATCATAGCTGACATAAGGTCTAACTGACCAATCAGAGAGTAGGACCATGAGATTCAAGTACATTCCATGAAAAGCATTTAAAAGGCCCTTGGGGGGCATGTGGTCCTTTGTTTCTCCCTTCCTCCTCTTGGGGGGGAAACCATATGTTCTCCATCTTTGTGTTTGTTTGGGGGAACCAGCTGTGTGCTTGCATGGAGGCAGGCAAAAGTGATGCAAGTGGAGCTAGGCCATGAGTGCCAGCTCCTTGCATCCAAGAACTCAACAAGGACTGGAAATTCTATCACTGTGTGAGTAGCTAGGAAATGTATTAGCTAGTGCGTTTAGGTTCTGTTATGTTTATCTAATAGCTTGCCTGAAATGAATACTTGGTAACTATGCTTTCTGTACCTGCAAAGCAAGGAGGCTTTGCATGAATGATATCTTCCTATCCTATTCTATTTCTTTAAAATAAATATCTTTCTTTAAAAGTATCTGCTGTCTCTCTCTGCTCCTGTACACGTGCCTTAGCTCGGTTGCTGATTGCTTAAGTTAGCAAGGAAAGGAAACTAGAGATCCCTAGCAAGTCTCAGTGTGTGCTTAGGGAAACATAGTCTTTTGAAAATTCACTCTGAGTGGTGGCAGCGAGATACAGGTTCTCAAGGGGTCTCATTCAGCTCAGCAGGGAGTGGGAATGGAGACCTAGGAGATCCTAGAAGGGAAGTTTAAGGGACTCCCTGCAAGTAAGAGCCACAACAGAGGAGCTGTGTGGCTGCTGGATTCCCAGGGATCACCACACTTACAGAGCTGGATATGTTTAGCCCGAAGAAGGGAAGATTCAGAGGTCATACAATAGCTATCTTTAAATTACTGAAGGGATATGTACAAAATAGAGCAATCTCGTTTTTGCTGATCCAGAGACTAGAACACAAATCAATGGTTTCACATTAGAAAAGGGATCTTTATGCTGGTAAGTGCTGTGTACCAGTGGAATGGACTGCCTCAGATAATGGTGGAATCTTCCTCATTGGAGGCATTTAAACAGATGTTGAACAGTCACTTCTCAGGAATGTGTTAGCTATGTGTTCCTGCATAGCAGGTAGTTGAACTAGGTAAACCTTGTGGTCCCTTCCAGCTTTATGATTTTATGAGTCCATGATTCTGTAAACTCTAGAAATTGAAAACATAGTGGGATAGAAGCCCCAAATGTTGACTGCTCCAAACATGGGTATCTGGATGCATTAGGAGTCAGCAGTCAGGATGCTGCTGGTGACCTATGCTGGCACAAATGATGGGAGAGGAAGCTTCCCTACAAAGCTTCTCGGGGACATATAAAACAGTTTCCAAGAAGAAGAGGAAGAGGAAGAGGAGGAAGAAGAAGTCACCTTTTTTCCTGGTGACTAATCTGGCTGCCATATTTTGAACTAGTTGAAGTTTTTGGACTAGGCATAAGGGTTGTTCCTCTATCTATAGCCATGTTAGCTCTGCTGCTGTACCTTTGACTATGCTTCCTGATCTTATGGTGTTTATCATACTATACTCTTATAGTGCTACTATTCCACTTTAACTGCTCTAGCCACCTCCTGTTGCATTCTGGGATTTGCAGTTTTAAGGAGGGGTAATTAGAATTCTCATGCGAGAAGTTCTCTGCCTGAGAATTCTAAATACCCCTCCTTAAAACTGCAAATCCCAGAATGCAACAGGAGGCAGCTAGAGCAGTTAAAGTGGAATAGTAGCACTATAAGAGTATAGTGTGATAAACATCCCTGACTGCATAGTTGTGCCTGCCAATAGAGCTGTGCCCATTATTTGACAGCTTTCAAAAACACAGCAGCTGGCATTTGATATGCAAGATTACTAGTCAGTGTCTGACCAGGAGAAACCTATTTAACAGGTGGCATTTAGAAGAAATTGCTATTTGACAGCAGACATGCAGTAGATTTAACAGTAATAGCTAATAACAAACCTGTGGTAGAATGAAGTATTTGACAACTGACTTACAACCATGTAGAGAAAGTGTTATCTTTAATTTGACTCTGCAACTATTCAGCTATAAGACTTCCTATACTCCATTGGGCTTACCTCCAGGTAAAATATATAGGATTCCAGCCTTTAACCAATCAAACAGGCCTGTTTCACTACTAAACTAATAAGCAACTAAGTGCCTTAAGATGTTATTTACTGTTGTGTGCCTTCATGTAATTTCTGACTTATGGCAACCCTAAGGCAATGGGGTTTTCTTAGCAAAACTTGTTTGGGGGGGGGGGGCTTGCCTTTGCTTTCCTCAGGGGCTGAGCGAATGTGACTTGCCCAAGGTTATCCAATGGTTTCTATGTCTGAGCAGGGATTTGAACTCTGGTCTCCAGAGTTATAGTCCAAAGCTCAAACAACTATAACATGCTGGCTCACTAGATTGTTATTAGAGGGAAAGGTATATGAAAAGGGCTCAGATGTGATCTAATCAGTTATTACAGTTAAGGGAGCCACAATGGAGATATGACCTTTTAGAAATATCTTAAGAAATGTAAACTATTGGATTATTACTTTTCTATCAAAATTGTTTCTTCATTGGTTTAAATTGTAGTTGTAAGACCTGATAAAGCCAAAGCACTTGTAAGGTCCATTGGTTACATTAGCAAAATTAAGGAGAAGTTTAACTAATTCCAACAGATATCAGTGGGATTTAAATACGCTTAATGTTAGATAGATCATGCCCTCAGTTTTTCATGGAAGTCTGCTCTGGGAATTACTATACATTGAAAAGTAGATCATGAATGTCAAGAGAAAAACAGTGTTGCCTTTATTAGGGATGTAAATCTTTGCACATTTTATTCGCAGAGAAGAATTAAAGAATGTATCATTTTTTTCTCCTTGCTCTCAAAAAGTTGTTGAAAAATAAACAGTTTTTTGAAGACTAGTAACAGTTCAGGACTTACTTTCTCCTCCCCCCCCCCAAAAAAAAAACACATGTGGGTTGGGGTTGTTATTTTGACAGAAAATACTATTTTGGGAGAGAGGTAGGTTAGAAAACCAATTAATTACAGTAATTAATTTCTGCCCAGAATTTTAAGGATAGCAAATTTGTTTTTTTCTGTGCAGGAAACTCACTTTCTACAACAAACGTTTCTCTGTAGCAGATGCTGTTTTCTGTGGAAGGAATTGGTTTTCTATACATAAAAAACATTTTCTACAGACACACACATGCATGCGTTTTTGTGTAGACTAAGCCTCGAAATACAAAGTTTCTTGCCTGCCTAGAATTTTCCTCCTCATGGTTTCCCAAGCCTAGAGAACATTTTTTTTTCACATTTAAAAAAATATATTTTAAAATATTATTTCTGTCCCTGGTCTTCAACAAGGTCTTCCACATCTGGTGCCCTACAGATAATTTGGTCTACAGTTGCCATCATCCATGTTCATTGGCATGATATCTGGAACTGATAGGACCTCTGTTTTCCCAAATACTTGGAAGACAACAGGAGGTGGTGGGGTGTCTGGTATAACCCAATTCACACATTCAATACAGGATGAAGAACAGGATTGTGAGAGTGTATTCCCTCCCTATATTTTCAGCTACCTGTCTTGAAACAATCTTTGTGTCTATATTCTAAATTTCTGAGTGAATTACACATAAACTGAGAATGAATTTGATGTCAAATGTTGGTTCCAGAATATGCATGATGAATTTTGACTTCGAAATCTAGATGTGTGGCTACAAATCAATAACCACAAGAAATTAATCATTAAGGTCTAAATCCTCTTCCTAGTCCCATCTAGAGTAGACATTAGGGCTAAACAGACTGGTGTTTAATGCTGGCCTTGGGGCAAAGTGGGGGTGTAGCATCCACATGCCACACATCCTAACACTGGCATCACGCTGCGCACCCAACCGCATGGCGGGGGCATTACAGCATTCTGTTGGCACAACGTTTAGACATGCTGCACCAAAGGAGCCCTAAATAGCTGGAACTGTAGTTGCAGAGGTGCCTTTTTGACAGTGCTAAAGGGTGCCAGATTGGGGGCTTGGCATGTGGTTGCCATGGCTCCAATTGGTGAGGAAAGGGGTGGCAGAACACTGCTCCAAAGGGGCAGTCTGTTTTGCCCCATACTGAATCTTAACAAGCCCCACCACCATTACAAGCATGATTTGTGGGGGCACGGAAGAGAGGGCCTTCTCAGTGGTTTCCCCTAGACTCTGGAACTCCCTTTCTTGGGAGGCCAGAATGGTTTCCTCTTTGTTGTCCTTCCATCGTCAGACTACAACCTTTTTATACAGAGAGGCTTTTTAAAACAAAAAGTTTTTAAAGATGAGGCTAGAAGGTGCTATATCATTTTAACTGAACTGTTTTTAATAGCTCTTTATCCTTTTGATTGTATTTTATTTTTTAAACTACAGTGTGAATTGTTTTAATATTGTAAAAAAACTACTTTAAGGTGTACTTTGCATATTTTTTTTAAAATTGTCTTGTTCTTTTAAATTGTGAACAGCTTTGAGTTTCAATTTTGGGGGGAAAGTGGGATGTAAATAATAATAATAATATCAAAAATTAAGTTAGTTCTATTCATTCTATGTGTTCATTAACACTGGGACTAGCAATTGTGAGACAGACAAAATGTGAACTTTCATACATTGCTAGACGACAAATACCAGCATTCCTCACCATTGGCTATGCTGGTTAGGGCTCATTGAAATTGCAATCCAGCAATATTACCCTCCTTCCCAAAGCCTGGATTCAGGTTTATAGTCTATAGTAGCATAAGCCATCACAGACTAGAGCCTTCCTTCCCCTACACAAGAAGAATTATCCTCTCTTAGCAATCATATGGGGGCCTGTTACAGACAGGCCAAAATAAAGCTGCTTCGAGTCACTTTGGAGGTATGGTATTTCAATGATGCATGCGTCCTAACAGTCCAAAAGCCGCACCAAAGCCACACTACTGTTCTAAGGACTGGAGTGCAGCTTTGGTGTGGCTTTTGGACTCTTAGGACGCATGCATCATTGAAATACCATACCTCCAAAGTGACTCGAAGCAGCTTTATTTTGGCCTGTCTGTAACAGGCCCGGGCAAAGGAAAATAGTGTGAACTCACTGGAGCCAGACAGCAATGAAATGTAAGAGGAAGCAGTAGGTCTGTGACACTGCTCTGCACTGTCCATTGCCCAAGTGTATACAAGATAAGAACAGAGTCATCTGTTTGCAACAGCAGTCACTATCTTTAAGAACATCATAGGATGTTGTCTTATGTTGATTCAGATTCTTGACACATCTTGTACAGTGACTAGCAGCAGTTCTTTGAGGTTTCAGACAGCAATTTTTAACAGCCCTATTTGGAGACTGAGGACTAAATCTGGAGCACATTTTTATGCAAAGCATCTACTCCCAAGTCTACAGCTCTTCTCTTTTAAAAATCCACAGTGTTGTGTGCTCTCAGGTAGTCTCTCATTCTGCTGCTTGGCCCTACTTAGGCCTGGCGCTGCCTGATTTCCAAGATCAAAAAAGACCAAGCAGACTCATCATGCATGTTAGAATATTACTTTTTTGAACTACAACTCCCAGAATATTCCAACCAATATGGGCACTGATCAGCCTGGGTGGGGGATTCTCAGACCCATCACCAAAAGAATACCTTTTCCAAGCTTCATATTCATGCTAGCAATTAGCTCTGTTTTTTCAATCAAGTACCTGTAATGGAAATAATTACTTTCCCCCCAGTCCTGTGTTTTTTAAAGGAAAGGGGCTTTTATCTGTTTCATTTTCATGTTGTTGAGTATGTTTGTTCTGCTGCTCTTTTGTTATTATAGATGTGTAGCCAGCAGAACTGAAATTTCAGTGTATATCTTATATACCTTCAAAGCTGTCCTAGATCAATGAGCTGGCTGGGTCTGTTTATGCAATGTGTGCCATAACCTTAATAAGTGAATTAAAAAGCACAAAACATGGAGGCACTAGCATGTAATAAAGCAAAGATTGGCTCAGATGAAATCAAATGGAGACTGACATAGCAGTAAGCATCCATGGTCACAGAGTTAATGGTTCTAGCACTATTACATTATAGAGAGGAAGTTGGAACTATTTCAGAATTACCAAGTAAACTGTAAGAGGGAAAACAAACAAACAGAAGTATGACTCCAATAGCACAAAGAAATAGTGCTTAAAAATAGAGATAGCTTGTTGGGATGTAAATGTGATACATAGCTTTGCCCTCCACAGCAGTGGTCAAAAATACATTGTAATATCACAGATTGTGAGGTCCAGTTCAGGAAGTGTCATGTTTCTTCCATATGCTCCATGAATCAAACTTGCTATTAGCTTGTTCCTAAGAAAGTTAAAGACTTAACCCCAGTGGGCAAGTCTATTTCATGTAGAATTCTAAAAAAACATGAATATAGAACAGAGCTTGCAAAGTTACTTTTAAAAATAAGTATTCATAGTTGCAGTCCTGCTTTAAAATTAGCTACTCTTATAGTTAGCTATTTACCATTATTCAGTAATAACTGTTGTAGTTGTTTTTAAGCCACTAGTTTTTAGGACAAAACAAATGTATATAGGGAGGAGGAACACAAACTGTGACTATTAATGTAACAAAACAGTAAAAAACTGATCCAAAAATGATGGGTCAACTAATCCACCAGTCAATGAAAGTACTGTACATGAATTTGCTATCCTTTTTGACATGTCTGCATTTTCTTTGCCCCAACCTCCCTAACACATCACACAGCCACCGTTTATTTTCCTCCTCATCCATCCAGCTTTTAGGGTGTGCACAAACAGTTATTCATGAGAATTTTGTAAGTTCTTTGGCATCATTTTCCTTAGCTTTGTCCTTTACATCTTTTGTTACATGACCCTAAGTTTTATCCTTGACTTATCTATGGATCACGAAAAAATTCATAATTTTGGCCCCCAAACCTCCCTTTGCTGAGTTATAATCATAAATAAATGTAGATATGCTATCATTATTGCAAAGAGAAATTCATCATAAATACATGGGTTCTTGGTATCCACTATGGTTTTGTTCCAGGACCCCCCATGGTTATCAAAATCTGTGGATGTTCAAGTCCCATTAAATACAATTGGTAGTAAAATGGTGTTTGTTACATAACATGGCAAAAACAAGGTTTGCTTTTTGGAATTTATATATTTCTGACTATTTTCAAGCCTTGGATGCTTAAATTCATGGATAAAGAATCCATGGACATTGAGGGCCAGCTGTAAGCTATTATTTATAAAAGGTTACCTTCCAAGCTGTGTAGTATGGCAAAAACCCTATTTAACTCAGTTACATGCTGTTAAGGAACCTCATGATTGAATCTACAAAGGTCACAACCTGGTATTGAGAAAAGCTGATCCAACAGTAAATTTAGGAATAAAATAATTCAGAGGACTTTCCCCTAACACTGGTGTAATATTATACTATTGCCATTTGCATCAATATCTACTTGAAAATTCCCTGTGTTTACCTGGACTGATGCCTGTCATTCTTAGTATGCAGGCCTAGTATGCTGTAGCAATATTCACAGCAAGAAGAGAAATGTGTTTAGAATAAATACAGTGGAAAATATTCACAGTAAGAAGGGAAATGTGTTTAGAATAAATACAGTGGAAAAGAAGATGGGTACGTGACAGTGGTGTGATCATGATCTATGTTTTGTTTTCTTTGAAATATGTTCGGTTCTGGTTTTTTGTGGGGTTTTCGAGCTATGTGGCCATGTTCCAGAAAAGTTTCTTCCTGACATTTCACCAGCATCTGTGGCTGGCATCTTCAGAGAATGCTTTGCCTGGAAAAAGTTGGGTGTATATATACTATGTGAGCCAGGGAATGCAGGAGTGATTTGCATGTGTATTGTTCTGTGCTGATGCCCAGCCTCAGACTGGGAGGCTAATGCAAAATAGGATTAATGTCTGCTAATTGGTGATCATTATCTGCTGGGAAAGCCCCTGACTCTGAATGGTTTCCCATTTGCATTTGCCGAGTCCTTATTTTGCTATTCCTCAGGACTGGGAGCCAAATTTTGTTCACTTTAAGGATTTCTTCTTTCCGGTTGAAATTATCCAGATGTCTGTGGATTTCAGTGGCTTCCCTGTGCATCCTGACATGGTAGTGGTTGGCATGGTCCAGAACATCAGTGTTTTCAAACAGTATTTTATGCCCAGGATGGTTTGTGGCATGTTCTGCTACTGCTGATTTTTCTGGCTGGCCCAGTCTCCAGTGTCTCTCGTGTCCCTTGATTCTTGTTTGCACACTGTGTTTGGTGGTCCCTATGTCAGGAAGAAAATTTTCTAGAACATGGCCGCATAGCCCGAAAAACCCACAAAAAACCATGGATGCCGGCCATGAAAGCCTTTAACTTCACATGTTCGGTTCTGTTGTTCCAAAATAAATGTAGACATTACATTGGTTAAAAGTACTGCTGGATATAATTCTAGTTAGCCTTGGAGTAGCTAGTGGCTCCCATACTGGTGAAGCATTGAATCCATGTCAAGTTTTGACAGACTTTACATGAGCTCTCCATGGTGTCAAATCTATCAAGGAAAAGTTTTCAGCACCTTGGATAATGCCTTCAAACCTGCAATAAAATCTGGAGTGGATTCTTCCCTCCATTGGCTTGGGAGCCACCAGCCACCACCAGCAGTGCAGATTCTGCATTCAACAATGGCTTGAATTAGATTATCTCCAAAGTCACTTTTTCAAAGGGGAAGGCATGCTGATCAGTTCCAACATATCAACAAAATGTCTTTTGGCATTGGACCTTTAAAACTAACAGATTTATTTTACCATATACATTTGTGGCTGACAATCCATTTCCTCTTATGTAAGTCCCTTCCAATTTTATGGTTCTATGTTTCTGTGATCCCTACATTCTCACTTCCAGTGGCATCACTAGCGTTTGTTGTCACCTGGTGCAGAAAATCATGGTAACATCCCCTATTGACCTCCTCTCATACCACACCATACAAAATCCTTAGTGATGTTTACATTGGTCACTGACCGTAATAAATTTATTCACCGTGTAGTAAGCACAAGATAAATGTGCTTACATGTACATTGTTCCATGTGGTTAAAGTGAAAAATTGGTAAGAGGTGATATTTTTAAAGAAATTTTTAAAAGAATTTTTAAATTTAGATTTTTTAAAAATATCAATTTTAAAAAAAATTAAAATTAAAATTTTATTTTTAAATAAAATCTGGGGCTTCTTTCTCTTCCTACTGAGCCTTGTCCCACTTACACTAATTGTGATGAGACCTTCTGTCAAATTTTAGGTTACCTTTATGTTTTATCCACAAGCATCCCTAGTCATTGACACTTGCCCTGCTTTTACCTTATGGACACTGTTTTGAACTGTATAAGGGCCACGGTCCCAAATGTCCCACAAACCAGTTCAATATTTTAGGTAACATGCTTGCCTTTGTTTATAGTTTATAGAATTCACTCAGAGACATCTTCTGTAAAAAATAAACAGTAATTTTATTAAATAATTAAGAAAGAAATTATCTTATGTAAGTTACTTCAAGTTTAGTGTGATTACATTAACGAAAACAATCAGCAGACTTTTAAAACTCAGTACCCTACTCTCTCACTCTCAGTAGAATTACCAATCAGATCTGTCTAGTCTAATTCCAGCTCTTATTGCAACCATTTTCCCCCCTGTTATGGGCACAGGAAGGGGCTGCTCGGGGCTGTGTGAGTCTGAGAAAAAACGCATTTTACCACACCTCAAAGTGTCCTCAAAATGGCTCCATTCCATTGCCTGGTGCCAAACTGTTCCCATTCAGGACTGAGACGTGTTCTTTCTTCCAACCAAAGCAAAGGATGTGCCTCAGTCCTGAATGGTAACGGCTTGGCGCCAGGCAACGGAATGGGGCCATTTTGAGGACACTGTGAGGTGCGGTAAAATGATTTTTTCTCAGACTTGCACAGCCCTGAGCAGCCCCTTCCCGTGCCCATAATGGGGGGGGGGGGGAAATGGGTGTGATAAGGTCCAAGATCACAGTCCCCTCTGGACTAACTGACCTGAACTCCTGTTAGAATCCTTATTTGATCTCTACCAAAAATTCTCTGTTTCTCGCTTTCCAGCCTCCTCCATAGACACACACACACCAGCTTTTATACATTTTGATTCCCCTGCAGTCCCCCTCACAGTCGTTCTCAACTGCCAGGAAGCCAGCTCTGCCTAGCAACTCTGTCACTATGGGGCTGTGCACACTGGCAGGAAAGGGTACCCTGGGGGCAGAGTCAGTGTCCAGGTAATAAGTTGTGACTGGATGAGAATCTAGTGAGCAGGCAGGTGTAGACCATGGTAACAAGCCAAGTAAGCCAGCTGATTGTATTAACTAATTAGAAAGGTATAATTACCTTGTGGATCTACTGGGTCTTGGGAGCATTCACTGAATCCTGCTCTCCATGCTGTCCTCATGGTAATGTATGCATGCTGCTATATCAGGATTTTGTACTATGCTATTCATATTGTTTTGCTTCAGTTTTTGAGACTTCTATTAAGTAAAGTTTTGTTAAATTTTCTCAAACTTCTGCTGTTGTTTTTACTATAATACTCACACCCCAACAGTCAGGACATGGCGTCCATATGATGTATGCCCTGGCTCGGCCCCCAAGGCAGCATGATGCTGTGCACCACATCACACAGTGTACAACATCATGGTGCTTCTGTGCCAGAGTGCCATAAAGCCGCAGCACCATGGCTATCGTACCCATTGCAGGGCTCAAAAAGGAGCCACTTTTTGTGGCTCCCTTTTGCACCCTACAAAGGCCAGATCAGGACTGTGGCAAGTGTTTGCCATGGCCCTGATCTGGCTGTAAAAGGGGTGGTCAGCACAGCACCTATCTCTTCAGCATTTTAAAGGGACACAGGCAAATGCCACAGTCCATTTCTACCAAAAGACAGATATTTGTGAAGCAGTGATATCAGACCTCCTTAGTCTGTCACCTTGTGTGGGCCACATCCCTGCACATCCCTGTTCTCTTCAAGGGATGGTTGCAATTGTTACATATTCTTTTTGCATTATTTATGCATTAATGGCCTCTCTGTCAGTTTATCCAGTGCTTTCCCCCACCCTGGCACAAAAAAACACCAGACTTGGGGATTAAGCCACTAAAGCACCAAAGGACTCTATATAAATCCTTTAAAAATGTTTATCATCCCTGAACCTGAAGGTAGCAATTTTACCATCCACATATTTAATTCTCAAATATTAGTTATATCTGTTTTATGTTGGTTTAATCTATCCATGCTATGATTGAGCAACAGGAAGTAAATATATACAAGACCTTAATGAAACCTTCACAGGCCAGGAAGATAACACACACTACAGTAATAGAGTGGCAGCCATGAAAGGGCAGGAGCTGCATTCAGATTTTTATGGCTTTGTGTGAGTTGCATAGTTGCATTATAAAGCAATCTCATTAATGCTAATAACATGCATCGATAAAAGTCACACATAACCAACAAGCAAAACGAGATTTATAGAAACAGAACATAGTCCATGTACTTCTCCAATCTTTGTCCAAACAAATAATTATATCCAAGTTAGGAAAAGTTACTTTTCTGAATAACAAATCTCAGAATCCTCCAGTCAGCATGTCCATTTGGGATTCTGAGCTAATCCAATTGCCAATGGATAGCATTCACAACTCGGTCTCATATGATGTTCATGAATGCATGTGAACACCAAAGGTGTAGTTACCAGGTGGGGGGACAAAATGAGGGTGTTGCCCCAAATAATACTTCTGGCACCAATTGAAATTTTCCTTCTGTCCCCAAATGTCTAACATTTCAGTAACTTAAAGCTTCAGTTCAGCATATAGAGACACAGTTTAGATATCCATTAAAAAGGGGGGGGGCAGGCAAAACACCCAAGGGAATGTGAATACCACAAAAGTAAGAGTTCGAGGCAAAAATTATTTTTAATGTTTCTCTCTTGGCTGTGATAGAAATTTGGGTACTAGAGGAAAATTTCATTTGGGGAGCACAATGTATTTGTGGAGCACAAATGGTGGGGGCAATGTCCTGATTTTGTCGTCCCCCCCCCCAGTAGGTACATCCTGTTGGGCACAAGTGCTCACATGGGAGGAAGAGAATTAATATGAAAGATTGCACTCCTGGGATAACATTAGTTTTTATTTGTAGTGGTTTGAGCACTGGACTACAACTCTGTTAAGTCATGGAACTCCATTGAGTCATCTTGGGTAAATCACACTCTCAGCCTCAGAGGATGGCAATGGCAAACCTCCTCCTGAAGAAACTTCCAAGAAAACCCATAATAGGCTCAAACCACTTTAGGGTTGCCTTAAGTCAGAAATGACTCAAGGTTCATAACATCAATAACAACAAACATTAAATGAAGAGCCAGTGTGGTATAGTGGTTTGAGTATTAGACTATACTTCTGGAGACCAAGATTCGAATATCCAACTGGCCATGGAAACACAATGGGTGCCTTTGAGCAAGTCACACACTCTCTGCTTCAGAAAAAGGCAAGGTACAACTTTCTGTGAACATATCTTACCAAGAAAACCCTGTGGTAGGTTCTCCTCAGGGTGATCATAAATCAGAAATGACTTAAAGGTACACAACAAACAAAATCCTTCAAATACCCCAATAGGAAATGCATGACTAACACTTTTAAATGAATGCAATGGACATCCTGGATCAGATGAAGTTTCCAAGTGTTTTTTAAAAGCAACCCAAGAGTCTACATTTAATGAAGAAGTTGCCAGCATGAGTATGTCAGTGCCTATTTTTACCCAAGTGATTTTTTCCCCCATGAGGAAATTAATTATATGAATTAATTCCATTTCTAACCTACGTTTCTTTTCTGATAGGACTCAAACCATTATAGTTTGATTTTTTAAATGTTTTGGCCTACAACATCCATCAGCCCTACCTAACACAGGTAAAGGAAATGAATCAAGTGTGGCCCAAAATGCTTGGATGGTCAAAAGTTCCCCACACTTTGGCAACTTCCGGCCCTAAGAATGGTCAGCACACCAAGTGATGCTAGTTAAGACAGAGCTACCAGGAGGGTGCTAAGTGGAAGATTTTGCCGTGGGTGGTTGGAAAACATGCACACTTTATCAATACTGGTCCCTGTCATACCTTACCATAATGGTACACATACTTGCTGCAGAGCCCATAAGCTTTGTGGGAAGCTAGCCACAAATACTATCTGGAGGATCAAGGCCCAGCTCCAAATCCAGGAGTATTTGCCATCTTGCCTTCTTAGGAAAATTACATATCTCGCAGCAAATTCAAACTGTGAATTCCCCACTCTTCTAATAACATTTTGTAAAATGGCAGCTGCCCTTTCCAAGCTATTATCATAGTTCCAGACTGCACAGTCATTAGTTGTTTTAGGAGAGCCAGGTTTTAGCTTGCTGGAAGCTCGAAATGGAGCCAGTCACAATGCTTCCGAATGTTCTGCTCCTGGATAATATAAGTATTTTTTCTTTCCATCAAAAGCAAAGCATTGCCATAGGACAGAGCCAGATTTAGTTTTATTTTTAAAGCACAGAGATGTTTCTGGTTGGTGATGAATGTACAATTCACACTAGGCACCTGGCCTTTTATATCCTACCCTTGAGGGTCATTCTTTAGTATTCAGATGTGACAGCTGTCATTTTTGGCCAAAGTACGATGGCACAGAAGATCAATCATATTGCTGTAAATGAGTTATATGTTTATGACAATTGGATACCTACATGGAGAATGCTAGGTGAATGAAAACCAATGTCAAACAGAACAGCATCCTAAAAATAACTTCACAAAACAACTTCTCCCAAATATTTTCAGGTTGAAATTGTGTATTTCCAGATCTTTGTACTAAACAATGCCAGAGGATGAAAAAAAAAATTCAAGAAGATATACCTTAGACATCAATATTATACTCCCAAAATGAGAATAAACCCAATTGAATGCAAGACAAATTCCCTTTAAGTTCACATGTATGGATTTGATGATCTTTAACATGTGCAGAACAAAGAGAGAGAAATATTGATTTTGGAGTATAATTGCCAGGATCCTCCATCTGGCATCCCCCTTTACATGAGCCCTGCGTTAATTCAGAGACCTCTTACAACAGGGGTAGGCAACCTGCGGCCCGCGGGCCGTATGCGGCCCGGCAAGGCCTTGGGACCGGCCCCAGCCCGGTCCTGCCGCCGATTGCCGCTGGAGCCTTTGGACTCTCGCGTGAGGGCATGGGGCTTTTGGCCTATCAGGAGGAGGCGGGCAAGGGGGGCAAGTGGCGGGTAAGGGGGGTAATTGTCTATAGAAGCCTCCGAAACATACATTTATATTAACATTTTTTAAAAAATCAGCAAATTTTTTGCGTGTCCTCCATTTTCTTAAAAAGTGTCCTCCATTTGAAATTTTTGTCCTACATTTGGCCCGGTTTATTTATTTAATTTTTTTTAAAATTATTTAATTATTTAGTTATTGGCTTCGGCCCCCCAGTTGTCTGAGGGACAGCAACCCAGGCCCCGGCTCAAAAAGTTTGCCTACCCCTGTCTTACAACTTTCTGAATCAGCTTGATTTGGTTCAGTATTCAGACAAATCCAAAACATAATCATAGAATCACAGAATCATAGAATTCTAGAATTGGAAACAACCAAAGGGCCATCCAGTCCACCCCCGGTTATGCAGGAACTCTCAATGAAAGCATCCCCAACAGGTGGCCATCCAGTCTCTGTTTAAAGACCTCTAAGGAAAGAGACTCCACCACTCTCTGAGGGAGTGTGTTTCACTATTGAACAGCCCTTACTGTCAGAAAGTTCCTCCTAATGATGTGGCATCTCTTTTCCTGTAGCTTGCATCCATTGCCTGTGAAGGTGTCGCCACAATAAAACGCAAAGCCGCATGTGGAGGAAAGGCCACAACTTTATTAACACAAGCATCAGCAAAAGGTAGGGTTGGCCAAAAGCATGAGTTCTGGATCATCTTACAACCCACCATATAGGATAAATGGCATGTTATATAAAGCAAGGCATCGGGATGAGCTAGGGGCTAGATTAAAGCCCTCTCGTATTCATGCAACCCGCAGATTGCATTTAACTAAAGCCGCTAGTCACCGGGAAGCAGTGTCACGTTAAGGCCCCCGCAATGACCACAACGTATGCCCTCATCGTTCCCGTCTCCCATAGGGACTCCCGATACAGTGCTGTGCAACCTTCTAGACCATGCCTACCCGATCCAAAACCTCTGCTGCCGCCCCAAAAGTTGTGACAGCAAACCACGCACCCTAGGGAGGGTGGGTGGGAGAGCCAAGCAAAAATGGCGCCGAGAAGGACGCCGCATGGCCTATATATAGGCCTATTCCAAAGGTGGGGGATGAGAGGGGAGTCGCCCCGCCCCCAGAAGCAGCCAGCCAATCGGCTACCCTGGAGGACCAGGGCGACCATAGAGAGGGATTATCCACCTCCTAGAGTGTTGCTCAGGAGGAGGAAGTCCCTCCTTTTCCCCCCTCGGCCGGCCAATTGGAGGCCAGCACGCCCCAGCAAAGCATGCTGGGGTGCGCCAGACCTCTGTGACGCCAGGCCCCCGGCAGCAATACTGACTGCCCGGTGAGTTGGGTGGCAGCCTTTGTTCTTTGGAGCAGCAGAAAACAAACTTGCTCCCTCCTCAATATGACATCCCTTCAAATGTTTAAACAGGGCGATCATATCACCTCTTAACCTCCTCTTCTCCAGGCTAAATATCCCCAGCTCCCTAAGTCTTTTCTCATAAGGCATGGTTTCGAGACCCTTCACCATTTTCGTCACCGTCCTTTGGACACGCTCCAGTTTCTCAACATCCTTTTTGAATTGTGGTGCCCAGAACTGGACACAGTATTACAGGTGGGGCCTGACCAAAGCAGGATAGAGTGACACTATTACTTCCCTTGAACTAGACACTATACTTTTATAGATGGAGCCTAAAATCACATTGGCCTTGTTAGCCGCCGCATCGCACTGTTGACTCATGTTCAATTTGTGGTCTGCTTGACTCCTAGATCGATTTCACAAGTAGTTTCATTCAACCAGGTGTCCCCCATCCTATATCTGTGCATTTCATTTTTCTGCCCTAACTGCAGTACTTTACATTTCTCTGTGTTGAATTTCATTTTGTTAGCTTTAGCCCAGCTTTCTAGTCTATTCAGGTCATTTTGAATTTTTATCCTGTCCTATGGAGTATTAGCTATTCCTCCTAATTTGGTGTCATCTGCAAATTTGATAAGTATGCCCCCAATTCTGTCATCCAAGTTAGTGATAAAGATGTTGAATAGCACTGGGCCCAGGACAGAGCCTTGTGGGACCCCACTGGTCACTTCTCTCCAGGATGAAAAGGAGCCATTGTTGAGCACACTTTAGGTTTGTCCAGTCAACCAATTACAAATCCATGTAGCAGTTACCTTGTCAAGCTGACATTTTACAAGCTTTTTTGCAATAATATCGCAGGAACCCGTGTCAAAGGCCTTACTGATATCAAGATATGCTATATCCACAGTATTTCCTTCATCTTCCAAGCTGTTAATTTTATATGCCAAAAAAAGAGATCAGATTTGTCTGGCATGACTTGTTTCTCTGAAACCCATGTTCACTTTTTGTGATTATGGAATTGCCTTCTAGATGTTCACAGATTCTTTGTTTAATTATCTGCTCTAGGATCTTCTGCTCCATTTTTCTCAGGTTGACCATCCTCTTCCTTTTCTGAGAAGACTGAAGCAAAGAAGGTGTTCAGTAATTCTGCCTTTTCTTTGTCCCCTGTTAGCATTTTGCCATCTTCTATGTGTAGTGGCCCTACCATTTCCTTCCTTCTTTTACTACGGACATACCCCTAAAAGCCCTTTTTATTGTTCTTAATATCTCTAGCAACTCTGAGTTCATTCTGCACTTTAGCTTTTCTGACTTTGCCCCTCTATGTGCTCGCTATTCATTTGAATTCCTCTTTGGTGATTCCCCCCCCCCCTTTTCCATTTCTTATACATGTTGCATTTAAAACTTGGCTCAATTGAATGTTTATTAGTTATCCATCCTGGTTTCTTGAGACACCTCCCAATTTCTTCCTCATTGGAACTGTATTAAATTGTGCCTTCAGTATCTCCATTCTGAGAAACTCCCATCTGTCCTGAACTCCCTTCTCTTTTAGTATTCCAGATCACCCCCAGTATTTTTCTACATTTACTGAAATCAGCTCTCCTAAAGTCTAGAATGCATGTCTTACTATTCCTGGCTTCTCCTTTCCACTGTATAACAGACTTCTCCTTCACCTCCCCCAAAACTTTCTCTTTGTGTTTCCTGTCCAAGATGAGCCAGTCCATTCTGTCCAGGAAAGCCTCTTGCTCCCTAAGATGCTGAAGTGTAGATACCTGGGCCTCCAGCTGCTGGACTTTCTCTTCCAAGAGGGCTACTAACTTGCACTTTGTGGAGGTGAAGTTCCCCACATCCATAGGCAAGAAGACCAACATCCCACAAGTGTTGCAGGTGACTGCAGCATATCTCTCAGTGTCCATACTGAGAAATCTTAGGGAGGGACTGAAGCAAGACTGTAGGATTCCCTCTCAGCTATGGATTTCCCCTGTGAAACACCAGTGTAAAGGACCTTTGTCCCCAAGCTCTGTCAGTGAGCTCAATCAACTGGACCTATAATTATCTAGAGAGTTCCTGGCTACAAGCTCCTTCCGGAGGCAAGTCTCTGATCAAAAGTTGCCACAAGCCACTTAAGGAAAAAAATGAATAAGAAAAAGTAAAAAATTAAAGGAGATTCCCTCAAACACTGTTTCCAAGTCACCTTCTCTGTACTCCAACACCTCATTAAATATTTAAAAAAATGTGTGGACCATTAGGCACAAACTTCTGCCAGCACTTATATAGAATTAGGCTTCTAGCTCCATCCCTCAGTGACCTACAGAAGTGACTCACAGTTGTAAACGTTTAAGAACTCACCCAAGCAAAATGGCCACAGAGAACCAGTTTTCCGCGTTTCCCTTTGTGCAAGGAACCCTTTGTTTTTGTTGTGTGCCTTCAAGTCATTTCTGACTTACGATGACCCTAAGGGGTTTTCATGGCAAGAGTTGTTCAGAGGCGGTTTGCCATTGCTTTCCCTGAGGGTGAGATCATAGTACCTGCCTAAACTCACCAAATGGATTTCATTCACCGAACTGGGAATAGAACCCTGGTTTCCAGAGTCATAGTCCAACACTCAAATATATTTGTTATTTGTGTAAATATTTTTATCTATCTAAAGTTATTGTTTTCTCATTTTGCTTCATGTGATTTTTTTGGTAGTTCACAAAAAGAGATGTGTACCTCAACTGGGAAATATACGTTTTCTTCTCTAAAAGATCTGTCCCATTCATTTAAATCAGCAGACTGCATCAAATCTGCAGACTGCACAGTTATTCAGCCTCCAATTCTGTACATCAGTCTATAGAACCTTTTCAGACCAAGACCTGAAAGATCTCTCAGAAATCAAGTTAGTGTTGAGAATTGTTGAACTCCAGGAGACCAGAGTTCAAATCCTCACTCAGCCATGGTAACCCACTTGGTAACCTTGACCAAGTCATTCTCTCAGCCTAAGAGGAAGTCAATAGTAACTCTCCTTTGAATAAATCTTGCCAAGAAAACTGTATGAGAAGGTCACCATAAATTTGGAGTCAACTTGAAGGCATATAACAATAACTGCAATGACAATAAGATAAATGAATAACACAACTTCCAATTCATGGATAGTTCAAGTTCAAGAGAGTTCAAGACAGAGGAACAGGGAGATAGCTTCACCGCACCTTACACAACTTTCTTGAATGGGCCAGCTTAAGGAACACTTGTTGAGGCATCAAGATGGTGAATAAGGATAACCTAGGCCTAATGCTTCTCAGAGTTCTGGAACTGGTGGAGAGAAGAGGTGCAGGTAGGAGGTTGCCATCACCCCAAGAGCCCTGGTGGTGCAGTGGTTGAATGCTGGTACTGCAGCCAAAATATTGTGAGTTCAATCCTGCAGGGCTCCAGACTGACTCAGCCTTCTATCTTTTCATAGGTCACTAAAAGGAGTATCCAGCTTACACTTGGCTTACACACTGTAAACTGCTTAGAGAGTGTTCAGCACTATAAAGTGGTACAGAAATGTAAGGGCTATTGCTATGATCTGAGGTCAGGTTTATGAAGTGGGTGGACTTCTTTAACACAATAAATGTTTAAGTGTTAAAGTAGGGCCCGAGGGACATTGTGAGGATTACAAAAACTGCCAGGTAGACTGTGCTGTAGGCAGTGTTTCCATAGAGCCATGAAAGAGAAGGGGAAAGGAAAAGAGGCAGTGGAGGGAAAGACTTTAACAGCATCTTTTACACTAACTGCTTTATTTTAGAAGGAGGTTTTGTGGATATTAATCCACTTCTTCAGATGCACTGCAGAAGGTATTTAAGAATGATGACATACAGCCACAATGGTGTAGTTTGAACATTGGGCTATGACTCTGGAAACAAGGGTTAAAAATTACACTCATCCATGGATACCCACCGAGTGAACTTGGATAATTCACACTTTCTGACCCTCAGAGGAAAGCAAAGGTAAATACCTTCTGAACAAGTTCTGCCAAGAAAGCCCTGTGATCGTTTCACCTTAGGGTTGCCATAAGTCAGAAATGACTTGAAGGCACACAACAACAGTAAATCTTCAAAGAGCTGTGTAAGATGAAACAGTAGTGTCAAGTAGGTTGAAAGTGTGAAAGTCTGTTAATCCTGAGCTATGAAAGTAATAAATTATGCCTACCCAACAGTTAGCTTTCTTGTGTTGGGAAATTTTTCTTGGGGGAAAAGTCTGGTTTTATATGTGCAAATATGATGCAAACACTTATATTAATGCAAATAGTGTGCCAAGAATCATTGTTTCTGTTCATATCTCTGTTAACAGATTCAGATTTGTGAATGCATCACTGTTTAATCATTTTCAGTGAAACAGACTGACATGGCTATCCCTTTGAAAACTGTATAGCGTTGAGTTACTATGGGGCAGATTTCCCCGTCATGGTAAACATCCATCGAAGGGTGGGATTCTGATTAACTCAGTCATAAGTGCCTTGCCTTTCAGTCTGAGGTCTGGTCACAATGCCATGTCCAGCTTTGAAGATCTCCTGAAACAGGTGGATGGTTTATGTTCTACTTTAAAGGCATGCAATACTCCATCCTTTTTAAAAGCCTCTTATTTAGCCAAAGGTGACCAGCTGGGATTGGTTTTTATCTTTAACATGTTTCCTTATCTTTAACATAGAGCAAAAAAAAAAAAAAAAATCTCCAGAGTTAATTGTTCATTCACCTCTCAAACCTTTAGAGATAATCAACAATGAAGTGGCTTTTCATTATCAAGTCTATGTCACCCTTGGCTGGTCTCCTTATGTCTGAAGATGCATTGACTCAGCCTCTTTATCTGGAAAAAGAAAATAAATAAGAAACATGCAACAGAAAGAATTACAATTTGTGGTGTAGTCTGTTTTTCTTTATTAAAATCTGTGAAATTAACTAATTTAAATTCCATATGGTCTAGTGACCCAGGTAGCATGATCGTTTCTTTTTACTAATGCACTTTTGTTGAACACCAGACAAATTAACAATGTTCTTATTAAAAAGTTATTTTATGAGGAATGCCAAGCTTGAATTTCATATTATTCAAAGATAGTTAGGATTTCTTACTGCTTTTATATTATCCCTTTATTGTCTATGTTGTGGAACTGCCTTGAGAAAAGCTAAGCAATATATGATAAGGACATGCCCATTTAACCAGTTTTTGCTCCCATTTGTGGACTCTTTCTAGTTTTTATCCTCGGGCTCTTTCACACTGCACACTTACAGCACTATAATAGTATCTCCGATGGGTCCATACTACAAAATGCTGGAGTGTGCAGATTAGGGAGGGTCTCTAGAATTCTCAGCCATAGAGCTACTGGGGCCTCACAAAATTACAGATACAGTGGTACCCCGGGATACGAAAGCACCGCCTTACGAAATTTCCGGGATACGAAAAAATCCCATAGGAAAAAACTGTTCCGGGTTCCGTTTTTTTTTTCGGCTTACGAAAAAATTTTTTGGTGCTTTTCGGCGCTTTTTCACACGAAACGCGGCTTTCCAGCGCTAGCGCCTATGGCTTTTTCGGGTTACGAAAAAAATCGGGTTACGAACGCCGCGGCAGAACGAATTAATTTCGTAACCCGAGGCACCACTGTACTGGGATTCCATAAGGTGAAGCCATGACAATTAAAGTGGAATCTTAGTGCTATAAATGTGTACTGTGAAAGGGCTTCTTGCCTGATTTCTTGTTTTTGCTGGCTTCATACTTTGTTACAGTACCATGAGCATACAGGCCAGTGTTACAGGCCAGGCTTATTCAGTTTCCAACTTTACTGCCCGGGAATAAACTTCAGAAGTACAGAATAGGCATAAGATATAAGAAAGAAGGCTAGATGTACAGTTGGCCCTCCATTTCACCAGGAGTTCCATTCTGGACACACATACCCCAGATACTAAAAACCATGGGTCCTCAAGTCCCATTATTGCCAATGGATACAGGATGTGCATGTGGCTGCATGGTACTGCCACATGCATGCTCTGCCATTGACAATAATGGGGTGAGGTCATCTGTGGATTATCTAGTCAAATGGATTGCTGGCATTTAACTTGTAATGCAGGGCAGGAGTGTATCAGATTTTTTTCTCATACATGCCACCTGGGTCAACTATCTGAATCACTGACAATCTTTTAGCAATGTGGAAAGTTCCAGTAGCAGCAGCTGCCTTTAGGTTTTTGTCTGAATTTTTACTGAGTTATCTGGACTGTTCAACTTCTTTGGAATCTCAAGGCCCAAACATCATACAATGCCATATAGCAAATCATAAAAGCATAATGGAGATATTTTACCCAAGCATGAAATAGCAGTAATTAAGCTGTAATGGAAAATTACCAATCAAGCACCACATACAAACTATTTATGCTAAACCTTTTTCTTACATTTCATATTGTGATTGTTATTAGAAGATAATGCTTGTTAACCAGCGACAGGGCCAGAATTTTCTGACAATGCATAACCTGCTTTTTCCTGACGGCTTGAACAGACAGGCCAAAATAAAGCTGCTTTGGGTCATTTTGTGGAGAACTGCCTGATTTATAAAGAAAGAACTTTAATTAGTTTTTATGCTATTTTCATTTTTTGCATTTTTCCCACAGGAGAGAGAAAACTGCCATAATTATTCAGTGGTAAGGACTGAAGCATAACTTTGGTGCAACTTCTGGCCTCTTAAGATGTGTGTGTCATTTAAATAGCATACCTCCAAAGTGACCTGAAGCAGCTTTATTTTGGCCTGTCTGTTCAAGCCCTCAGGAAAAAGCAGGTTATGCATTGTCAGAAAATTCTGGCCCTGTCGCTGGTTAACAAGCATTATCTTCTAATAACAATCACAATATGAAATGTAAGAAAAAGGTTTAGCATAGTTTGTATGTGGTGCTTGATTGGTAATTTTCCATTACAGCTTAATTACTGCTATTTCATGCTTGGGTAAAATATCTCCATTATGCTTTTATGATTTGCTATATGGCATTGTATGATGTTGCTAAGCAGATTTTCCCAAACTGCTATAAATGGTAAGGTATATGCTTGCTTTGGTGTCTGCCTTGCTCAGTTGTAATGCTGATATCTGGACCAGCATCGTGTCATGAACTACTGGCTTGAGTTCATTATGCCTCCATTCTTGAACCCAAAACTAGGCATTCCCCCTCCCCCTTCAGTTTGTTTCAGATGTATGCTTTGACATGGCTAACTCTTGAAACTCTCCAAATCAGTTTTGTTTAGTTTAGAATTCAACTGAATCCCAGATGCATTTACATTTCTATCCTGCCCAATAGCTGAAGTTCATAAAGAAGCAATGACCTCTAGATATTTGTTTTCTGTTTTGTTCATTTCAGAGAGTTTATCATCCCACTAGTCAAGTATTTAAAAAGTCCTTCTTGATAACCTTTCATCTAGAAAATATTGTCACAGATTTTTGTCCCAAAGGAACTCACATCAGCAGAGTCATGCACGATAATATCTTGTGCTCAGATAAGATTATTCTCCTTTAAGCTATGATGTGTGTGGCTCACATTTTTATATTTTATGTATGATTATTTAAAAGAGAGAGGACATGAACGATTATTATATAGTATATTGGAAGTGACAGTGTCATTCTTTATTATGTTTTACTAGTCCTGTTACAGAGAAGTGCATGGTTTCTATTATATCATCATCTTTGAGGCATATTGTAAGAGGATTTGAAGTGAGTCCATCAATATAATATGCACTGAAATACATTTTCTACCTCACAGGAGTATCAGTAGCTTTGACATATTCCTATTCAAAACATTCTCCGAATTCTTCAAAAGATTAATCACCACAGTATCTCTATGAAGGTTTTTTTTTTAATTCAAACTCAGTATTGCTAAAACTATTTCCTTTAGGTTTTCCATTTCTTTTCTGTGTCCTTTTGCCATATTTTTTTAAATAATAAGAAATACTCCCACTCTGCAAAATGAAGGCATAGTTCATGGGTTTAACTCTGGAGCATATCTTTAATTAAATCTTTAATTTAATTACAAACCTGTTCTGCACATAATAAGTTAAGTCTATCCCCACTGTGGAGATATACCAACTACTAGGGGTGTAAACCCTTGAGTGTTTCATCCTTTCATGTGAGGACAAATAATTATGGCAGTTTTCTCTCTCCTGTGGGAAAAATGCAAAAAATGTAAATAGCATAAAAACTTTTTAAGTTCTTTCTTTATAAATCGGGCAGTTTTCCACAAACTACTAGAGTCTGAAAGTCTGAACTGAAGGAAGGACAATAAAGAGGACACCATTCTGGCCTCCCTAGGAAAAGACTTCCAGAGCCCTGGGGAAGCCATCAAGATATGGAAAGATGTGACATACTCCAAACAAAGAGAGAACTTTCTCAATATGATAGAACATCATATCTCCTACTGCAAGCATGAAAAATCTGTAAACCAATTACAGTGGGTCCTCATTATCTGCGGGCTTGCCATCCATGGATTTGAGCAATCGTGGATAGCAAGCCTCATTGTTCCAAATGGTAGTGTGCGCATGCGTGCATCAATGCACAAAGCTGCACTAATGGCTGCAAACACATTGTGCTGGCATAAGGAATGACAGAACTTGAGGTCACATTTTTTGGGTCCAGAACAAAAGATAATCTTTAAGCACCCAGCCACCAGAGTGTCAGTGGCCCAATGGAAGAGCTGGCTACCTCACTCAGCAACAACTGGTACAGGATAAAGGAGGGCAGCACATCTGAAAGCTTTCTAGTAGGCAGAAGCATGAGGATGGCTTAGTGGTGCCACCTGATACCCAGGAGCAGAAGAATTTGTGATCTTGGTGTCTTCTCTCCACCCACCTGAAGTAGTGATCCCTGTGTGCATGCCCATGTATATGCACACAGTGTTTCATAATTTGTTTCAATTCACCATTGAAAAACATATCTGCTTAGTTATTAATTTGCAGACCCTATTTTTGAATCGTGTATGTCACTGTGATCAAGCTCCAGATGTTCTCAATCATATTATATTGCTTTGTCCATTGTATATAATTTCGAGGGGGAAATTGTTAAGACGGTTATTGGAAATGAATATCTGTTTGGATGGGTTACCAGTGGCATACTTACTGGAAGATTGGAACCTGCATATTACCAGGCTAAAGGCCAATTTTCTGGTCGAGGCAACAAGATTATGGCTTAAATTTTAATAACGATCTTGAAGTTTTATTGTAAATGTATGTTGTTGTATGCCTAATAAAGGTTGACTGACTGACTGACTATTAATTTATTCAAATCACATTTGTTTGATTATGAGATTTAGCTTCTCACGTCTATTTTTTCTTTTTCTTTTTCCTTAACTGTAAAAAAAAAAAAATTCAGGATATTTGCAATATAAAAATAAATTTGTGAATCCTCCCTGGGCCCCAGTGATGGGTGCAGCATCATTTCCCCCCCTCGGAATGTCTCTGAATGCCATAATATCAGAGGAGAGGACATCAAAAGAAGTAATCAAACTCTACTGTCAAGAAAAGGAAGCAATTGCTGCACCCATTCTTCCCAAATGGTAGTAATGGATATGAATGGAGGTCCTGAATAAGACTCCCATAACTTCCTTTTTATTTCTTATCAAAGGGGCTCAACAGACTGCCCCAAAGGGGCAGTTTAGAGCTGCCCATTTTCCCTCCAGAGGGAGCCCACAGCAACCAAACTGTGCAGCTCCCTCCGCTCCAAAAAGAATCCGCTAAAATGGGGTTCTTTTGGGCATGTGGGGAGGACATCATCAGTGTGCCATTGGTGCACTGTGACACATCCATGATGCAAGCACAGCAACCGGATGTGTGGATGCAGCACTGCGCTTGCATTGTGCACACACCACATAGGGATGGAGCCACGTAAAGATGGTGCCATACATATGTATTAGGATTCCAGAATGTGTGGTTGCCACACACTCTGGAACCCTAATTTTGGCACCAACATGGCGCTTTTGGCCTGTCTGTTTTGGGCCAAAGTATTTTTTTCTCAAAACAAATGGACTCAATTTGATTTAATTGTAGATATTTATTCATTTATTCAGTTATAACCTGTCTTTTCCCAGTTAATGTAACAATGTAACATTAGAATGTAACAGTAGAAACACAATTGAAATATAAAATATAAAATGAACGAAAATGCAAATTTAAAAACACAACTTTAAAATACACTAATAAAAAAATCGTACAGTACTATACAGTTAAAAACTCCTGCCTCAGCAAGCAAGGTCAGTTGGCAAAAGCCAGACTGAATACAAATTTCATTGCTGGTTGGTCAAAAGACAACAAAGACAAAGCCATTCTAAAAGAAAAGAACATTTTTTTTCTTTGTTACCAAATGAATGCATGCCCCCAATATGAAGTTACTCACTTCAAGCAGTATCTCTTGTAGCGCTGCAGGCAAGAAACCAGTGTCTAAACATAGCATCTGACACTAGGCCTGAACCTGCTCTTAGTGTTTGATACAATGAAAGTTTGGATATTGCAGATGTATAACTGCAAATCCACTGTTTTGTTACTTGACATCTGCCTTAATGGATTTTAAAGCAAGAAGAAACAGAGAAAGAGAAAAATAACAGCTATCCAGTAAATGGGATACTCTACCTCCAAAGCAATTATTGCTAGGGACAATGCTACACAGGTTGGCCTCTAAAGTCAGAGAAGAATTATAGTATTCTTAACTTTGTGGGTACCCTAAGAGTTTTGATTGAAGACATGTGAAAAACAGTGTATCTTTGTGTTTTATAGGTTTGTATCCCCTTACAAAAGATCAACATTTCACACTAAAATTGGAATCCATAAATCTGTACTACAAAGTTTAACAGTAAACAATGCCAAATGCTCCTGCAGTTCCTAGAACAATAAGAGGTTGAGCCAAAAGCTTACTCAATTCATATCAAGATCCAATTACATGGATCTTTTGACAGGAGGTGTGTGTTGTGGGTAAGAAGAGAATATTACAGATAATACAGACATAAACAAGCATACATTAATTCCATTCATGGATGATGCATATAATTTCCATCTGTGGGCACTTTATTTGTTGTTCTGGAACCTATTTCATGACCAGAATTTTGTGCATGCTTTGGTTGCAGTTTGGTTGGTGAAATATGGCATGTGCACCTTCTTTCATTGTATCCTATGAATAATTGTATTGCTGGACTTGCATACATATTGCTGGAATACTAGTAGTGTCATGTTGTGTGTGTGTTTGCCTTCAAGTTGCCTGTCAATTTATGGTGACCTCATGTATGCTCAGATATAGTTTTGCCAGTTCCTTCCTTTGAAATATAGTCTACAGTAGCTGGTATTCATTGGTAGTGTCCCACTCAAGTACTAACCAGGGCTGACCCTGCTTAGCTTTCAAGAACGGATAGAATCGGGTACCTTTAGGGTATTTAGGCCTTGTATAGGTTTATATTTCCATTACGTCATCCTTCCTCTGGGTGTGCATGTGTGTATATTTCACATTGTACACATTTGGCAGGACTGGCTCTTTTTTGTTGTTATTTTACTTGTACAATGCCATGTATATCAGTGGTGCTATATAAATAAATAAGAATAATGATTGTGATAATTATGATCATCATCATCATCCCATGCCATTCTGAACAGATGTAGCCTCATCTGATTTCAGAAATTAAGCAAAGCCAAGCCTGTTTGCTACCATCAGAGAATACAGGGTGTAGGAGATTAGAGGTTGGGAGGGCTGGCGGAGTGGAGGTGGAGGTGGAGGTGGAGGGGCAGGGGGACTCAGTTGGCAAGGAAAAGGCAGGGCTAGGAGGCAAGCAACAGGTGGGTGCCAGGGAGGAGCCAGAGGAGCCTCAGCTGGGGTGTGGAAACACGGAAGCCCATATAAGGGGTGAAGGGAAACCCCGGAGGGAGAGGAAAGACCCAGCGTGAAGAGGACGGGGTGAGGGACTGTGTGAGGAAAGGAGGGCAGAGGTATCTTCAGCTCGCCAGGGGTGCCCTATCCCACTGCAAGGAAGTCACGGTCAACCACGGGTGGGACCCCACTTGATGGTCAAGTTGCCAGACCCTCAGAGTGAAGAAGATTTGGAGGAGATGTACCAAGCTGAGTGGGGCTTTCAGCTGAAGTGGAGCGAAGGAGAGCTAGAGGGTCACTGGTGGGACAAGAGAGGGGACCGCTGGGAGTATGGGACTTGCCCTCGGGGGTGGGAGGAAGCCGAGCGGGAAATAGCCGAGAAGGTCTTCAAGAGGGCAAAAGCAGAGCCCGAGGTGTGAGTCAGGCCGAATGGAGGAGGTAGCCAGGCATGGACACAGGCATCAAAGAAAAGATGGAGACATACCCGGTGGGTCTGTAATTTGTGTTGCAGGACTTTGGTTAGGTTTGCTTTTGGACGTTGGGGACTTACACAGTAAAAGTTGCTCATGCTGAGCTTTGCACTGCACCTCCGCGTGTCTGTGTGTGTTTGTTCTCCGTCGCCCATGGAGCCCTCCAGTGGCTTGCCCATGCCAGGTCCCTTGGCCCCTCCCACACAGGGATATCTGCAGCAAGGACTAAGGAAGAATCTCGCCTGACATCCCAGAGAGCTGATTTATACAAAATACAGCGACTGTTAATATATACTGTTTTATAAACAAAGAATCTTATCAATACAAATGTAATCCAACTGTACATATCAACTTTCTATTTAGCTGTCATATTCACCACTGGCCAGGCCAGCTGGGGGATTCTGGGAGTTGTAGTTCAAAAATCGATACCTGCTAGTTATGCTGGCTGGAATTGTCATCCAAGCCCCACCACTTTTCCAAAGTAATGATGGCAAATATTCTATTTAAGGAGCCCTGGTGGTGCAGTGGTTAAATGCCTATCCTGCAGCCACTCATTCACAAACCATAAATTCAATCTCAGCCAAGGCCAACTCAGGCTTGCACCCTTCCAAGGTCGCTAAAATGAGTACCCAGGTTGTTGCACTGATAAGTGGTATAGAAATGTACTTGCTATTGCTACTTGCTATTGCTATATTATTATCTGTTTTATAAACAGAACATCTTAAATAAAACTATAATCTGAAAGTACATAGGAAATCTCTGTTTAATTACAGTGATAGCCTCTGAAAACCTGAAAGTAACTACTAGCATTCACTTTGACATGTCTGTAAAGCAGCAAGAAAAAAATGAAGACATTGAATGCTTTCCCTTCTGAGACAGTCTGACATTAATAGCATCAAATTGGGGTTGAGGAATCTGCCCTCATAAAGAATTATGTAAGTACAGACTTTGCTTCCTTTGAAGTGTTAAATATTTCATTATGAAAGAGAATGATCAACCTTTTAAAAATGTTAGCTCAAGTTTTGTTGTTTTGTGAAGTATTTCAAGAGTTTTGACTAAAATTAGTGTAGATGTTAATGGAAGAAACAAATGCCATTCCTTCTTGACTCTAGAGAATATAATTGGGGAGAAAAACACAAATTACAGACAAAGATAATGAGGTTCATAATGAAAAACAAATCAAAAAAATTAACAGCTTTATGATAGCGACCTGCCAGCTTTCCGCTCAGAGCTAACAATTTTGGCTATTTCCTAGCAGTGACTGATACCTGGAAATGACAAAGAAAGGCTCTCACAAAGGGCAGGATATCATTGTAAAATAGAATGAGCCTCCATATTGTCAGGCAGAAAATCTCATCATTTGTTTATTATGTAGGATGCCTCTAAATACATTTTAAAAACAAATCTCTGTTCTCCACTGTCAGTTGGTAATCTGAATTTGGATGTTCATAATTTCCTCCTCTGTTGATTTTAGACTTGTTTATGCTTTTATCTTGGGTATCCTAATCTGCTTTTTAAACATCTGCAATGAAGAGAGAAATTAATTTATTAGTGGCAAAGGGCCATAGCCCAGCAATGGAGCACACAGTTTGTATACAGAAGATCTCAACCTCAATATCCAACATTTTCAGTCAAAGGCATTACAAGTAGCTGGAGACCACAGAGAGCCACTGTCAGTTTGCATTATCAGTAATCAGTATCAGGCAGCTGCATATAGTCATATATCTCTATGTTCAAAAGAATATATAGAGTAAGGCTGGAGACAGGGTGACCTTCCAGATGTTCTTGTATTATAACTCACATTATCTCTGACTATTGCCTATGTGGGCTAGCGCTGATTGAACTTGGCAAAGTTATTTTTTGTACAATAGTTCCCAGAATCCTACAAGTACAGCCAACAGCTAAGGGATTCTGAAGCTATAGTCCAAAAATGTTTTTAAAATTCTGGCTACAAAATATTCCAAGACTTAGATGTTTCCTGCTCCTGATGTGCAGCCTGTTTGAAACATGAATGCTTCTATGAATCAGGCAGCTTAACTCTATCTGAACATAATCTTCCTTTCTTTGTTTTGGGGAAGGATATATATTAGGGATATATAACTATTCATAATTTTTCTCATCCTTGAAGGGAAAAGTGGTTTCAGCACATCAAAAGTCAATCACCACAGAATTTTTTTTCATCCACCAGTGAAAATGGGAAATTAACCACTTGGGAGGAGTTTCTAGTGTTTCTTACCCAAGAAAAATATTTTTATGTACCCTCCCTCTTTTTTCTGTGAAAATATGCCATTTTACATTCAAAATGTTTTTGGCATATGTTTCCAAAACAGGTACTGATTTGTAAATTTTTAAAAAAAAAACCCTTTTAATTTTACTCAGTTTACCCAATTGGGTGAAGTGGGAATTCTCTACAATTTTTCCTTCTCACATAAAAGAACTAAACTGGCAATTATTTACATCCGAAATATAGATAGAGGTGTATGTGTATGTTTCTTTATTTGAAAAAATTCAATTACAAATAGCCATGCACCCTAGAATTTATTTTATGTATTTAGAATAGAGAGAATGCAGGGCTGAGCCCCATCCACAATGATCTAGCAGCATTGGACCCCAAAGACTCCTGTGTAGTTGAGCCTCCATGAGAATGATCAATCAGAAGGACACTAAATGATCAAGCATTAAGTGATATTAAGACAATGTTTGTCATTGAGTCATCCCAGGAATAATTAAGGGATGCCTGAAATCTAAAATGTCATTTCTAAGGGCGAGTCTGAACATGGGTGTACTATGCAAATTGTCACACATTCATGTAGGTGTTTATCAGACGAGCTCTTAAAGAGGTACTATTCCAGTGTGACTCCTCTATCTGCCTCCTGTTGCATGCTGGGATTGGCAGTTTTAAGGAGGGGTATTTAGAATTCTCAGGCAGAGAAGTTCAGCTCCTTAAAACTGCCAATCCCAGCATGCAACAGGAGGCTGCTAGAGGAGTCACACTGGAATAGTAGCTCTTTAAGAGCATAGTGTGATAAACATCAGTGACAGTTGTTTTTACTGTAAAGTTGAAGGCTTTCATGGCTGGCATCCATAGTTTTTGTTGGTTTTTCGGGCTATGTGGAACATGGCCACATAGCCCAAAAAAACCACAAAAAACTATGGTTGTTTTCACTTTCCTGTGCAAATCTGCATCTATTCACAACTATTCACCCTCTCTCTGCTGAAAATGCACAACCATCCAAATACATGGGAAGCAAACAGATGGCTAAGCAGATGTGTTAACATGCATTTCTGAAGATTTCTGTGGAGACTCTAGTAAAAGCCATGAAGTCTTTTTCTGCTGAGAGTAAGGAGATTTCCCCCTGCCCCTCCCCAAAAAAGCCTGAATTTCTGCTAATTGCATGTGGCCAAATTACATTCCATTCAACTGGAATGAGGAGTATTTTAAATGTGTAGACTAGCCCTAGGTACACTTTGTAAGAGGCTTCATATTTACTGAAGTTTCAGTGATAATGGATGGGGAAAGTATTTTCCCCTCTCTGCAAGCATCTACAAGAAGGTGAAATTAATAACAACCTGCCTGCCACCACCTCCCTACCACCACCTCCTTAGAAGCAGCATGTCTTTGCAAAAGCTCATGCTGCCAACGTCTTTCTTTCAATTAGTCTCAAAGGTGCTACAAGATCTCTCTACATACTGATTATACAGACTAACATGGTTATACTTTTGAATTCTACCTCCTTAAAAGCAGTTCCTGGATCCCTGTAAAGAGCAACACATTAACCACTAGCTCCCATTAAGCATGTTTAGCTGTGTGTAAAACTGGGTGGAAGACAATAGGTTCAGGACTTGGTTTCAATCTAGCTGAGATGAGATGATGAGAAATGCAAAACAAAAGCAATACACAGATGTGCATATCTCCATCTAGAATTCAAGAATTAAGTAAATGGCTATTTGAAGAACAAAGGTAGTCTACATTAACTGACAAGGACTAGTTACCTAGGTCATTGTACCCTTTCTTCTACAGGATTTTAAGGGAAGAACCTACAGTAAGGCACATTTGTGAAGAACAAAAAGTAGTTCTGCCCAAGGTGTAGTTAGAGAGACTGCATTCAAATTCAGGAAAGAAGATGCAGCCCAGAGAATCCTAACGGACACTAATTTAATGCATAACAAGCTCCATTTTCACTGGAACAGAAAGTGCAATCAATTAGTGGTGAAATATGCAGTTTCATGAGGGACTATTCAAAGACCTAATGGAAATGGAGACGAGGGGAAGCGACCAAACAAGACTACAGAGAGTGAGTTAAGGCTTGCAGGGAAAAGATAAGGGAAGCAAATTACAGAATGAGAAATTGCTGGCTGCGAGCACTAAAGGAGAAAGCCTTTACCAATTATGGAAGGGGAAATGGGGGGGAAGGGACACATTCTTGGCTCTCATACAGATATACAACTTTCTTTCCAGTTGGAAAGCTGGATCAGTTGAAGTACATGCTGAATTTCCCCTCTATCCAATGGTAGCTAGTGGGTTTGCATATCAGTAGGATGGCTAACCTGCTCCAGATTTTTGTCTGAACACTGAAGGATCTATCCAAAGTGCCAAAACTTCTCCCAGACATACGCTCAGTCCCTTGGATATCTCAATTTAATGATTCAGATGCAAACCCAGAGTGGATTCACTGAGATGGAAGCTACTAGCCACTATCACCTCTTTCTAAACATTCCCTGAAACTGTATGTTGGTTCTACTGCGGGATCCTTCTTGGTAAATAGTACAGATTCCTTGTATAAATGGGGGGGGGGGGAGAAGGAAAAGACTGACAAATGAATGTTCCAGGAGGCAGCAAGAGGAGAGAAAATGATCCAAATTACTGGCATTTTCAATTGCCTTTGATACAGGGCATCAAAGGGTTTACACACATACATGCACCACTCAGCAAGATGCTGCCAAACTGGAAGACATTTTGGCCTCATCTGAGAGCTAATTCTCCTAAAGAAAATAACATTTTGTGCACAAATTAACCAATCCCTTTTCAAAAAAGTGTTAGGTAGTACAACCATTCACATGTCTGGATGTGTTTCTAATCAGAGATATCATTCAATAATTTTAGATAAGAAAAATAAAATATTTTGCCACAGAGGTGTCAATAAGGGGATGTGAGGGTGCAGGGGATGTGGGGTGTGGGATGCACCAGATGAAACCCTAAAAGGGGGGGGGTGACATCACTGGTTCCCAAACATCTGCCTTTGGGCAGAAATGAAGTGTGGTGTTCCTCTTGTGCCCATTTAAAATGCTGAAGAGATAGTGTGAGTGAGTTATTTATGAATAGCATTAGCACAAAAAACATTACTAAGAATTCTGTATGGTGTGGTATGGGGAGAGGTCAATGGGTGGGTGTCACCTTGAGTTACTGCACCCAGGGGTGTTTCCAGCCCTAGTGCCACACTGTTTTGCCAGATGTCCTAAGAGATTGCATCTTTCCCCTCTTCAACACATGAAATTCAAAATAAAATATATTCTTCCATTCCTCTGTGTTCCACTTGCTGATCAAGGTGTTGAAGATGCTCTAGATATTCTATCATTAGTGTTTCCAGGAGTGCTATTAGATGTGCAAAGAAGCCACACATGTCAGGCACAGCAGACCTTATTCTAATGTGTAGCTGGACACATTTTCTGCAGCAGGAAAATGCTGTAGGAAATAGTCAGAGTTTGCTCATAGGCAATATCAGCCTATTGAACAAAGGAACATAGTTAATCCTATGAAGCAAATAGATGAGGGGGGAGGGGGAGAAGTAAGTTACAGTGACTATCCCTCCAATATTTTTTAGAGGAGAAGAAGGAGAGAAATATATTGGAAAAGTGGTTCAGTTCACTGCTTCCTGCTGCAACCATATCCCACTGTGTACAGCTGGATGCAACACCAATCAGCAAATGTTAGTTCCAAGAGATGACAGAAGACAGAGGTGTTCATTTTTCTGTTTAGATCTAAATGTGAAATACTGATCACCTTGTACTGGGGGAAAAGATCAGACACAAATGACATCATAATCTCATTTATCTACCAATTGACAAGTGATAAATGACAGCAGGAGTTTCAGCTTTTGCATTCCAGTATATAGTGACACAAAATTCTACTCTTATATTATCTGCCCATAACACTTGTTTTCCCCTACCTTCAAATTTACATCTCTATTAGTGTAACCACCAAGGAAGGGCACATGCTGGGTGCATAATTAAAAAGCCAAAAGTAACAGAGGCTTATAACTTTGAAGGAGCACAATATCATAAAGAGGAGGCCTTGATAGTTTGGAAAACAGAAGAGAGGAAGAGATTTTGCAAGTGGAAAGGAAATTATTTTTTGTGTATTGTAGGAACATCATGCAGTGTTCTCTTAATCTAGTTTGGGCAAAAGAAATAAGCGATTACATCATTTAGATGAGTAATAACCATGCACAGAAAGTTGGAGGGCTATTTCTGGGTTTTCTTAGCCCCATACAGATTGTATCAGACACTTTTAGCTGCTCCAGGATCACCCCTCCCTGACACAGCAATTAATCCCTAAACTGTAGCAGCTATAAATGTTTTTTTCCCCCTTTTGAATCCCCCACACACCCCACAAACCCTATTTGAAGCTTTTGAAGGGTTTAAGGGCAATGAGAGGCACAAATCCACAGGGTGCATAATTGTCACCTTAATTTAAATTTATTTTATTTTTACATTTTAATAATTTGGAGGAATGGTTTTGAGTATGAAACTGAGACACAAATTCTGACTTTGTGTCTTTTGCAATCCAGTCAAAATATCTCATTACAGAACTATTGCCATTTCCCTTTGTGAAGCTAGAACTAGGATCACCAAGGACCATTGCAGGCCCTGAGAGTTTAGGGCCAAAACCTGAGAGATAAACCCTGATGATATTACACAGGGCAACTGGGATGGGACCTGCTGGTATCATTCAGCATGATGCACTACACATGGCCTCGAGATGCTCAAAGTATGTCATTCAAAGTTTTCATCATACAGCAATTCCCCCCGCCAAAAAAAGTCACCACAGTTGACATATTAGCAGATAACTTATTCCTATGAATGTGATGGAGCTCACTTATGAATCAGGGACTTAATTCACATGCCCTTTCTCCTCAGAGCCATATGTAGCCATACTGTGGTCCTAAATCAATGATGAATAAAGTGTAGCCCTCCAAATATTATTGTACAACAGCACCTGTCATCCTTAGCCAGAATAGTCAATGATGAGAAATTATGAAAGCTGAATTTCAACAATATTTGGAGGGCTGCATTGTGCACACACTTGCCAGAATGTCCATTTCATTAAAGAAAGAAAGAAAGGCGGGTTACAGACCGCCTATTTGGGGCGGGCTGTACCCGCCCCTTTCCCCGGTGTATCGGGGCCTCAGATGGCAGAACGGCAGCCGCTGAGGCCCCGATCCGCCACTTTTCAGGCTGCGGGGAAGCAGCAAAACGCCGCTTCCCCGAAGCCTGAAAAGGGGTGTCCTTGGGGCTTCAAGCCCCAAGGACACCCTGCAGCTGCGGGGAAGGGGAGAAAGGGGCCGCTTGGCCCCTTTCTCCCTTGCTTCGCTGGGCACAGCCGTCTGAAGGCTGCGCCAAGCGACACAAAGCGGCGCCGCAAACCAGGAAGGAGCTCTGAAACGGAGCTCCTTCCTGGTCTGCGGAAAGGGTGCAGTAAGCGCCCTGGCGCGGACCGATGACATCACGTCCGCGCCGCCCCGTATAGAGGCGCCGCGGTTGTGACGTCACCATGGCGGCCCCCATGTGGAAGGGGAACCGCCATTTTGTATGGACTCAGTCTGTACTAGGGTTAGGGGGTGCGGAAGCACCGCACCTTCCTAACCCTAGTACAGACTGACTCCGTACTTTCATGGCGGTGTGTAACCCGCCAAAGAAAAAAAGAAAGAAAGCATTATTATAACCCAGTAGTGAGTGTGGAACATTGAATTCAGCAAAAACTAGCACAGTTCTTTTTTTGACAAAGGAGAAAAGCCACAACGAATACTGGCTACAGTTGAAAAGCCTGGGCCACAGCATAGGTCTTGATGCAGATGTCAGTTCACCAGACATTATTATTATTATTATTAACCTTTCTTTATAAAGCGCTGTAAATTTACACAGCGCTGTACATACAATATTTTTAATTAGACGGTTCCCTGCCCTCAGGCTTACAATCTAAAAAGACATGACATAAAAGGAGAAGGGAAAGGTGGTGGGGCTAGTAGGCTAATACATATAAAGTACATAGCAATACAGGAAATGGTTAGATAAAACAGGCATCAAAAGAACATCAAATAGCAAGCGGCAATTATGCAATGCCTGGGAACGCTTCTCTGAACAGGATGGTCTTCAACTCTGTTTTGAAGCTGGTTAAAGAAGTGATGGCCCTTGCTCGCGGGGGAAGAAGGTTCCAGGAGTGAGGGGCAGCGAGTGAAAAGGGGCGAATCCGAGATGGGGCAGAGGAAATCCTGGGCTGAGACAGCCGACCTTGACTACCAGAGCGGAGGGCCCTGGTGAGAAGGTGAGGAGAAAGAAGGTCTGATAAGTAAGGAGGGGCCATACCATGGAGGGCTTTAAACGTCGACAGCGGGAGCTTGTACTGAATACGGAAAGGGAGGGGGAGCCAGTGAAGGGATGCCAACACAGGAGAGCTGTGGTCAGAGTGGTAGGTGGAAGTGATAATGCGTGCAGCTGAATGCTGGACAGAGATTAAAGGACGGAGGTGAGAAAGAGGAAGCCCAGCCAGGAGGATGTGACAGTAATCGAGTCGTGAGACCACTAGGGCATGGACCAGGATCTTGGCAGTAGAGGCGGAGAGATATGGTCAGATTTTAGCAATATTGTACAAAAAGAATCTACAAGCCTTGGCTGTGGTCTGGATCTGAGGGATACACGACAGAGAAGAATCAAAGATGAAACCAAGACTGCGGGCTTGCTGGACTGGTTGAATAGAAATGTTAATTTGTTTTTATTTTATTTATATACCGCTATTCCAAAGATCATAGCGGTGAACAGTAAGCTAATTAGCAAGTAAGCTAATTTGCCCCCAACAGTCTGGGTACTCATTTTAGCGACCTCGGAAGGATGCAAGCCTGAGTCGAGCTTGGGCCCTTTTTCTGGTCTTGAACTCGCAACCTTGTGGTTTCGAGTGAATGGCTGCAGTACAGGCATTTAACCACTGCGCCACCAGGGCTCCACAGAGAGACCACAGAGACAGAAAAGGAGTGTTGAAGGGTGGGCTTAGGAGGAAAGACAAGAAGCTCTGTCTTGGACATGTTGAGCTTCAAACGCCGATGGCGTATCCACTGCGAGACAGCTGTGAGACAAGATGAAACTTGCTGTTCAAGCCTTGGAGAAAGGTCGGGGGTGGAAAGATACAACTGGGTGTCATCGGCATACAGATGGTAGGAAAAACCAAAAGAGCTCATGAGTTTACCTAAGGACAGTGTTAGAGAGAAAACAGAAGGAGACCCAGAACAGAGCCCTGGGGAACTCCAACAGATAAGGGAACAGGAGAAGAAGTCTGACCACCAGCAACCACTGCAAAAGATCTGCCAGACAAATAAGATCGAAACCAATCGAGAACAGAGTCTGAGAACCCAAGGTCAGAAAGTATATTAACTAGAAGAGAGTGATCAACAGTGTCAAAGGCTGCAGACAGATCGAGAAGGATGAGAACAGAGTAAAGGCCATTAGCCTTGGCCTGTAAAAGGTCATTCGAAATCTTAGTGAGAGCTGTCTCAGTAGAATGCCGTGGATGGAAGCCAGACTGAAAGGGATCGAGAATGGAGTTGGCTTCAAGAAACTCAAGACAGCGAGAATAAACAACTCGTCATTTCTAAGGTAAACCTGTCTTAGGGTTTTCTTGGCAAGATTTATTCAATTTTCCATTACCCTCCTCAGTTGATAGACTCATGACTTGCCTATGGTAGCCTAGTGAGTTTCCATGGCTGAATAGGACTCTGAAACCTGGTTTCCCAGAGTTCTAGTGCAACACTCAAACCACTATACCACACTGGCTCTTCAGTAATGTGGCACCACCAACAAAACAATCATCTGTACAGTGACCCCCAAACTGATGGAGAGTGGGTAGGGATGATGATCAGTGCTGTTGGCATATGGGGGGGGGGGGGTATTTATGTGGGCCAGGACTGTACCTGAGTGAAATGTCCACACGCTCCTGAGCCCTGACCTCTGGCAGTCAATCAGATGTCCTTTCATTGGCTAGCCTTACCATTCCATACCAGAGCCTAGAAAACATGTATAAGCCTCTGGAAAAGAGAACCAGGCTCAGCGTATGGAACATGCTACTGGTCTTCACTTTGCTCAGATCTGCAATCTGCAAACTGGTGCTCCCAACTCATTGGGTTATGTGGCATTTTATAATGTGAGATTCTAAATTGCAACTTAGAGTGCATCTACACTGCAGTTTGATACCACTTTAAGTGTCATATGGAATCCTGGAAATTGTAGTTGTACAAGGTCTTAAGCCTTTTCTGCTAAAGAGTGCTGGTGCCTCACAAAACTACAAATCCCAGGATTCTGTAGGATGGAACAATTGGGAGTTAAAGTGACGTCAAACTGCATTATTTCTACTATGTGGATTAGTTTGTTCATAAATCCAACCCTGCTCTCCTTCAAAACAGCACTATGTGTTGTGGAATCATCACAGAAAAAGATGAACAGCTATCATACCAGAATGCCTTTATCAGGAGAAAGGAAGAATATAAAATAATAACAATAATAAAATGTTACTAGTAAGAATAATCAGTGCAGCACATGTACCACATGTTCAAACCAAACAGGGGTGTTTCCAATTGGCTAGTGAAGACGTCTGAGTACAGAAGTGAATGGCTTGGAATAGGAAGTTCATAAAGAAAAAAGAAAAGCGGGTACAGAGGCCATCAAATAGCCAGTTATTCCAGTACATTCAGAAATGGGATAGAAAAGCTACACAGAGCACTCCTGTAATGTCTAAGTAAGCTTAGTAGAATTCAGTTGTTTCCCAGGCACACAAATGTATAGTCCTGACTTCTTCTTTAAGCAAGAATAACCTTTAATTCACATCTCTTTATGGATCTTATCTTTTGATAACCCTCAGCTGGCCTGTGTTCTCTGAGTTTTAAGCAGAGAGTTTGGTTGATTATATCTTATTATCAGATCTGGCTTGTGTACCCCTAATTGCAGTTAGAAGGTCATTCGGTGCAGCCAGCCATTACTTTTTATCCCCCAATTACATCGGTAAAATTCAAAGCAATTTGAAAATGAACATTCTAAAACAAGCATAAAACACATGGCATGACAATACTTTTGTCAAAAGCTAACATTTTGAACAGAGGCTGTAGAACCCATTCTGTTTTTTTAAAAAATAAACAAACAAGCATTTTCTAGAAATTGCAGTGCAAAGAAATGTAAGGTCAGTGCAGAGATGTATACATTGTTCCAGGGGGATCAGCTTCATGTAGAAAAAATAATGTTCACCCTGACACATCCTCCAAAGCAACTACAGTCTCTCATCAGCAGTTTGTGTGTATGTCTGTGCACGTGTGTGCATGTGTGCATACACAACTGGAAAGCAAAAATTTTATATGGAGCATGGGGCAGGCCATGTGTGCACTTTTTTGGATTATCCTTTTCTGGCAAAAAAACAAAGCAAAACAAAATGTGGATTAATTGCCAATCCAGGAAGCCTTCAGGAGCAGCCAGTCACCTCTTAGGTAAGTCACGGGGTCCCCTGCACATTAAAAAGAATACATTTTTTCAAAACCAGAAGCAGATGGTAGGCCCCTTTTTAGTTCTGATTCCTGCACACCAGCTACTGGCACGTTTTACAGTACATAGCCACTACAGGGTTCAGGAAGCAGGAAACTGCCCCTAAAGCCGCTCTGATAGTCTTTAGGGCTGAAGGGCGGGGTATAAATACCAGAAATAAACAAACAAATAAATAAATAAATAAATCCTTCCTTCCTTCCTTCCTTCCTTCCTTCCTTCCTTCCTTCCTTCCAGATTGGCTCTATATGCTATATAGAATGAATAGCATACATGGACTAGAATCAGTGGTGTCTCTGCCCAGGGTGTCACCCAGTATGGGAAGGCAGGGTTTCTGGGAATAGGACCAAAAGGGCATGCTTCCCTCATCACTCCTATGGTGCATAGAATGTCACAGCAGCAGTGAGATGGGTATGCGCTTGGCCCTCTCAACACCCCCCTTGCCTTCTGAGCCCCATGTGGCCATGACCACGCAGGACTCAGAAGGCAGTTCCAACACGCCCCGTCTTCTGAGCCCCACGTGCATATGGCTGAAGCCATCTCCCCCCCCCCCTCAGCTTTCCAAGTCCCTTGTGGCCATGGCGAAGTGGGACTCCCCCTCCGGGGTGTCACCCAGTGTGGTCCGCACCACCATACAGCACCTAGTGATGCCACAGACTAGATTTAAACATAGAATAGTAAATTCTGCTCAGCTTGATTAAGAATGACCCAAAATATTACTGAGCTTTATCAAATAATATTCAAGGGGGAAATGGTGTATTTTGTAAGAGTTCTCTTTGGGCTCAACCAGTTGGTGTTTGAGCACTAACGGTGTTGTGTGTTATACAGCACATACACCTTATCATATTGCTCTTTGGCACTTCAAAATCCCAGATCCCAGGGCCCAGGCTGCAGACTGAGAGCCTGGCCTCTGTCTTCTAAACCTCTTGGGGGGGGGGGGAGCTCAGGGTGAGAGTGTTACCTTGAAAATATTTTTCCCCTTTTACTGTGTGCTGATGGTCCATCCAGCTGAAGGAATCTTTTCAGGAATCATCTCCAGACAATTTGCTTGAGGACCCTCTTCCCTCTTTGTTTTCCCCTGTAAGTCTATCAGATCATCAGCCCAGTGGAAGGGAGTGATAAATGTTTTGCCTCAGTATTTGCTGAACACAGCACAACAGGTTTGGACCGTTGTGGTGTTTAGAACTGTTCCCACCCTCCTTATCCTGCCCGAAAACACTGAAACTGCAGAGCATTTTCCTTCCTTGATCTAAGGCACACATAGAATGCCCCGCTGTTAGTAAATATCCTGTACAAATATCTTTGTTCCCCCAGTGTTGCTTAGGTACATGATTGCTTTCTCTTTTAATTCTTGATTTTACTCCTCCTCCCTACAAACTTCTGTCTAAACCTTTTGTCCTCCCTTCATCTCCCCCTACTTCAGTTTCTGCCATACACACATGTACATACACAACTTCCTTCCTACTCTCTTTATCTCACCACTTTCTCCTTTCCTTCCCACCAGGAAAACATGACTGGGATATAGATGCCCCATTCTAAGTCACATTATGAACAGTAGGACTTATTTCTGAGTAAATATGCACAAACAGGATTGTCTTGATCTCTGTTTCCTCATTGGTCTGTTGCTGTGGTTGTTGTTGCTGCTATCATTATTAGTATTGTTACTATAATTGTCATCATCTTCTTCTGAAAATATCTGATGATAATTCATAGCATATGAATATGAATCATTATTTTGGGAAGCGAGGGGAGTCTTCCATACCCTTACTGGAAAACAAAGAAAATGTGAACAGTCAGGGGTAGAGGTTAATAGGAGCAATTAAGTAAAAGCAATGTTTGGAAACTTTTTTTTTTTTTGAAAAAAAAATAGATGTCATACTCTGAGTAACTGTTTTTGCTTGACAACATCACCAGGGTGAGACCCTATAATCTCACCAGTGCCTGTTTCTAGATTTTAGATTTCAGCCCTGAAGTCTCAGGGCTTGAAATGTTCTTGACCCGATAGTCCTAACCAGACTTGCTAGTTACTCTTTGGAAACTCAGTCTCCTCCCAACAAACAGATGTTATATCTGCAGAGAGAGCAGCAACAAAAATTAACAAGGAACTGTTGGCTGAATTATCCCCCAAAGGCTGAATTAATTAATTAACAAACGTCTTCTCTGAAGATACCAGCCACAGATGCAGGTGAAATTTCAGGAATAAATTCTTCCAAAACACAGCCACTTAGCCCGAAAACCCACAGAAAACAATAAATGAACACTGAGGAGAGTGTCATCAACAGAAATGATACCAGTAACAGTAATCCTAAAGTATCTATTCTTGTGTGTCTATAGAGCACCTAGATTGCAGTGTGTGATCCATTGAATGCTAAATACACAGACACAGCATTTCATTAACTACATGAGACATCCAAATGTGTATGAACTTAAACTGAGTAGAGGACAGAAATGTGCATGTGTTTTCAGGGCAACGCTGTAAAGTAAGCATCTAAGCATCCAGAAACACAAACACATACCCTGCAATCACAACACCAGACACAGATCTTCCTATCATGATGAGGCTTCAAAGCATTCAAACTGTACCATTAAGACTTTCATGCTCAATTTGCCAAAATGGAGGTCAGGACACCAACACAATTCCTTCTGCTGCCAGTTGTATCAAAGGGAAGAAAAAGAAGACGTGCTATTGCCTTTGCTAATGGTGAGCTCTATGAATAAGAAACTCTTGTCAACCTTTGGTGAAATTGTCCCCCTACTTCCTCTGTCCACAAATGGAATAGAGAATGTCAAGTAGTCATTTCTGTGCAGCTCTCCCACCAATTTATCTACCAGGTATGGCTATTTGCTAGGACCTCATATTTGACTCAGTGAGTTTTGTCTTTCTGCTTAGAACTGTAACAGGATAATTGTCAAAACACATGTGGGTTTACAATAAACAGTTATGGGTTGCATTGAGCTTGGAAGTTCACATAAACACTGGGGCCTAAATAAAACTGTTATTCCCAAGTGCAGTGAGGCCCATAAAGTTCATTTAATCAATTCTCATTGATTTAGTGGGTCTACTTTAACTAGCAGTTGTATTTAGCCCTGCTTTCTTAATCTGTGACTGTGGTCAGTGGACTGTTGTTATCAGACATCTGAATGGGTGTGCCAGATTGAAAACTGAAGAGGGCTCTTGTACTTTTAATGATTGTGTAGAAAAGATTTTCAGCAGGTGTTACTTGTCATGAAATCAGGTAACAATACAAAATTTCTGAAATTCCATTTTCTACAAAACCATTAAAGATACAAGCACCCTCTCCAGTTTGAATGTGATGCGCCAATTGTGAGGTGCCCTATCCCAGAATGTCTTATTTGTTGGCAATTTAACACACACACATCAAGACTCATTTGACTTATTTACTCCATGTTTTCCCCTGTTCTTCATTCCAGAAACTCAGGGTAATATACATGGTTCTCCTAAGAATAACCCTATTGGGATAGAATGATAGAATCACTCTCCACATGTGATTTGGAGTAATTCAGGCTGTCTGGGGGACTTCTCAAACTTCACAGAAAAAGAATCACAGTTTTTACCAGAATATCCATGTGGGTGTATATTACTAAAGGTGTGGTTGTCCATACATTTCAGTTGGTTGTGTATTTTCAGCAGACAGAGAGTGAATAGATGGAAATTTGCACAGGAAAGGGAAGACAATTAAATGCCTATGCAAATGTGTGAAAATCCACAACAATGCACATAAGACACTTGCGTGTAGATTAGTCCTGAAGCACATGGAATAAACCAGTATCATACACAAAACTCCATGGACATTTGAACCTGGGTCTCTCTGATCCTAGTCTGAAAGTCAAACCATTGATGTCAGTTCTCTCAATTTTTCCTGCTGTTTAGAACAAAGTTTCAGGTGTCTTTGGTTTTTCAGTTTTGTTTTATTATTTTCCTATTTATTTATTTAAATGTGAGATTCTGAGCCACTGTGGGCATCTTTGCTTGGAAAAGGAAAAATAAAAAATCTGTTGTGACTAATTTTTCAAATTAGTAAATTAGTGTAAGCATGGTTTAGATAGAAAGGGTTTTGCTTGATTTCTAGATGGGATCTTCCACCATATTCATACTTGGATAAAAAAATGTAAAAAAAAAAAAATCCTATCATTGCACTGCCTTCTCCATACCAGAAATTTAGTTATACCTTTTCTAGCCATCTCCCTCCCTTTATTTTTCCAGGCAAAAAGTGCAAATATCCCTCTTCCTTTTCCTTTATTGCCGTTTTCAGGTTACTTTTCTGACAAAGTAGTAAATCTGAAGGGAGAGAAGGCATTAAAAATATATCACTCCATGAAACAAAATTATTTTATTTCCAGCCACATGCAACACTCTGAAGGTGAACTCTATTTCACTTTCTGATGATTTCCCTCCTTTCGCTATTTTTGTAAAAGCTTTGTGCAAGGAGGGAGTTGGGACAAAGAGAAAGGATTTATTTGCTTCAGATGTAGTGACAGAAAGTAAAAATACATTACAGACAGTAGATTTGACAGAACGGTTATTATTCTATACGAAAAAGAAATGTTCTCATCAGGGTGGGGTGGGTGGAGTAGAGAGGAAATTAGATGTCAACTTATCAGCCAAAAAATGTAATGTGCGAGTGTGGTTTTAAGCAGCCTTTAAAGGGGAGAAAATAATTTCTTTGAATTAATGAATTTCCTTCCATATAATTAGTGCACTTCACAATGACAGTTTCCAGCTTCACAGATATTCCCAGTGGGTTGAGTCAATGTATTTACAACTATTTGTGTGTTTTGCTTGCAATCTTCAGAGTCCAGCAATGTGTGAAACCAGCAGACTTCTGCCCTTTAAATGCATCCCTAGTGAGGTGCAAATGTGGTTTTAAAATACAAAACAGGTATATAGATGGGAGTGAACAAAAGTCTCCCCACTACTTTTCATCTGGTTTGCTGTTGTTGTTGTGTGAAAGTCATTTCTAATTTATAGAAAGTCATTTCTAATTTCTGGTGATTCTAAAAAAAAACTATCATGGTTGGGTTTTTGTCAATTTCTTCTGAGAGGATTTGTGATTGCCATCATCTGAGGCTAAGAGAGTGTAACTTGCCCAAGGTCACCCACTGAGTTTACATGGTGGAGCCAAGATTTGAACTCTGGTCTCCATAGCCTTAGTCCAGTACTCAAAGTGCTACAATGTGCAGCTTCTTCCAAATCTATCTGTTCTTCTTCCAGCTACAATCACAAGAGTGGAAAGACTGGGTTAGACAAGTAATGGAAAGAATATTTGCAAAAAAAAAAATTGAAAATTGTGTTTTTCAATCACCATGAAACCCCAAGGAGAATTCAAGATGAATGAAAATCTTTGTGGTTCAGGACTTATTCTGCATGCAAAACACATGTGGCAGGTCTTTTGTGTGTGCAGAAAACAGCATTTTGTGTGCCAAAACCAAGTTTCCTGTATGGAAAACAGCATTTTGAGAAAGTGACATTTCTGTACAAAAAAAGCTGTTCTATCTGCAAAACACTGATATTGGCACAGAAAAGACTGCACACACACACATACACAACCATATGTATTTTTCTTTTGCACAGAATACATTCCAAATTGTGAATAGTTTTTGGAAACTGCACATTTTTTATGGTTTTCTTGAACCAAGGAGGAAAATGGTAATAATAATCTTTCTCATTTCAAAAATGAAATGTATGATGAGCTATATCTCTACTAGGACTGAAGGGTGAAAATGGTGGTTTTGTGAGCTGTCTTCACAGCCGACACTTTTCCCCTTTAAATCATACTCTGTACCCCACATTGATTGCAGACTCTCATTTAATGATAAGGCTCCCATGGACATATGAAGTTTGCCCCAATTGCAATACCTATAAGTAAGCATGCAAATCCTTTCCAGGGCCAGCCCTACCACCATTAATGAGAGTGAGCACCTGCCTCAAGCATTAGAACTTAGATGCCATGAAAAGACAGAAACTGTTACTTATTTGTGACCATGGGATTTTTACCGCTAAAAATGTGGAGAGATGTTTGAGAGACCTCAAGCTGCTACTCAGGCAACAAACTCTCTTATATATTCCCTTTAAATTTCTGACTTGGGCACAGAATGGATTCATAATTTTTACCCTAAAAGATGAAAGATATTGGAGGCCCCACCTGCAATGCCAGTGTCTCCTTGAAATTTGGGGAAATGATAGCTCAAAGGAAGCCTGCAAGAGGAGGATAGCTGCAGGGATCTTTTCATCTTTCACACTGCATGTGATGGTTACAAAGAGGGAGCCCTTGTATATAAATGATGTAGCAAGGGCTTGGCGAGATTTATACCCTATTTCATACTCTCGAGGGATCCATTGCATTGCCTCAGATGCCGCTGACAAATAACCACAGGAAACCAAGCTGGAGGAAAGGCCACAACTTTATTAATAGCAAACAATTGCTAGGGTTGGCACCAAGCATGAGGTCAGGATCTGCAAAATCAAACAACCCCATGTTTGTCTGATTAGCGAAAACCTGGTACCCACCAGCCATTGGGATGACCTAGGGGCTAAGGAACACCGCTTGACCGCAACTCTGCCATGCGTTCACATATTCGCTAATCCCCTAGTCACCAGGAGGCGTCCTCGCGTTATGGCCCCCGCAATGGCCATACGCCTGCCCTATTCACCCCCGGGTCCCGACTGACTCCCAAACCAAAGCTCCGTAGCCCAGGTACCACACCATGCAGATCTTGGCCTATGCTGCCAACTCCAAGTTGTGACAAAAAACCCACGAACCAAGCGGTGGGTGCGTGGGAGAAGCACTCCGTTGCCTACTACCTTCCTACTTGGCTCCGAACTGCTCGGAGCCAAGCGCCGACTGAGGGCCGGAGCCATGCCCCAGGTCACCTGATCCAGGAGACTCCTCCTCCCGGGCAGCTGACTAATGAGCTGCCCTGGAGGACCGGAACTCCCGGATCATACAGCCCAGCCCCTAGAGCGTCGCAGGGCGGAAGCGACTCCACTTCCGCCCCGCACACCAATAAGGGGCTGGGGCAAGCCCCAGAGGCCTCTGGGGCTTGTAGTTTGTCGCCACTTCTAGTGGCAAAGCAGCCTGCCCGTCCAGCCGGGCGGCCGCTTTTTATATTTGGTATGGTTAAGGCCTTAATGGCTATCCCAGGGGACTGACAAAAGGGTCTGGAACAGCTGATGGCTTTAGCTCTGGAGTGACAATACAATGACTGGATTTGATACAATCCCTTAATGATCAGGCAGGAAGGGTTTGTAGGAGCATCATCATAAGATAGTGTAAAGAGCATGGTCACTGATTGCTTCTACAAAAAAATGCAAAGAGCCTGCAGGGGAGCAAGGCTGTCAGCAAACTCAGTAGTCTTTATCTTAGTTTTATCTAGGTCTCCACATGTTTTCCAGTGAGCTTAATTCTGATACATGTATAACTCGTTTTCATGGAACATGTCTGACTCTAGTGACCACAAAACATGCCCAACTCTAGATATTCATTATGAAACCTTATATCCAGTGGGAAGCAGGTAGGGTATGCTTACATCACTGCACTCACATGGAAGTCACACGGTACCTGTTGTTCATTTATATCTTCAATTTTATTCAGTTTATATCCCACCTTTCTCTTAATGTGAGACCTGTGGCAGTTTACAGTATAGGTTAAATCAATGTAAAGTATGAAAGTTTTAAAAATAAATTAGCAATCAAATTAAGAACTTTAATATAAAGACTTTTAAGATATAATAGCAAAGCTAAAGTACAGCGCACCCCACTGAAAAAACCTTGTGCCACAGGGCCCTTTCTTATTCTGCAGCTGTAGCTCTGTGACTGTGTATTAACTGCCAAGGCAACATTGTATGGAATCCTGAGATTTGTAGTTTTAGGAAAGCTATTTATAATCCTCAGACAGAGAGATCTAGTTATTCACCAAACCCCAAATCCCAGTATTCCATAGGACGTTGTCAAGGCACTTAAAGTGGGATCATATTGCTATAACTGTAGTGTTTTAGGTTAGCTCTGATCCCATTCTTGGGTATGGTTTACCATGCTGATGCAGAAGAGGTGACGGAACTATGAACTACTGTGTCACTCTCAGAAAATATCCTTTTTTGGGTTAGATCTCAGAAAATCCCTCAGAGATCCAGGCTAATGGAAGTCTGGGAATTGTGGCCCAAAAGGGAATTCTGATCTTATGCACATGCACACACACACTGAGACAATAATCTTAAGGGAGGGGATTTTCTTTTTGCTAAATAAATTTTAGAGGTGTCAATTAAAAGGAATCATTTTATACATATTCAGTGGTGCTGTACATGAATAAATTCATACTGGCATAGAGAACCAAAAATATATATAAATAATTGCAGCTTTCAGTTCCTCATAACTCCACCAGCTATTATTTTCAACTACCAAAAAGATTCGCTTCAGTCTGCTTGTCAGGACTTCATGATAGAAATAGATGCTATCAGAGAGAAATGAGTGGGGGAAGTACAACATCATTTGTTTTTTGATAACTTGGTACAAAATAATAGTTTTGGGAATAAAAATACACACCTATGCAGCTCAGTATTAAGTTTCCTCTGAATGAAAATACTGTAATACTATTTTATTAGTATGCAAAGGGATCTTGTAGCCTAACTGAAAGAAAGAAGATGGTAGCATGAGCTTTCATAGACTTGAGTGTAACACAGCTATGTCTTTTAATTCTATCTCTATTTTATCAGTACAGTCAGTTCAACGTGATACTAAATCTGAGGGCCATTTCACACTACCAAGTTATAACACTATGATTCCACCCTGGCTGCAACCTATAGAATCCTGGTAGTTTGATAGTAGTAGTAGTAGTAGTAGTAGTAGTATTTATTTATTTATTTATATCTCACCTCTACCTACAGATCATGGTGGATTACAATACACTGCAATAAAATACAGAAATATACAGAATATACAGTAGAAAATGTGAAGTCGAAGGCTTTCATGGCCGGCATTTTTTGTGGGTTTTTCAGGCTATGTGGCCATGTTCTAGAAGAGTTATTTCCTGACGTTTTGCCAGCATCTCTGGCTGGCATCTTCAGAGAATTCTCTGAAGATATCAGCCACAGATGCTGGTGAAACATCAAGAAGAAACTCTTCAAGAATATGGCCACATAGCCCGAAAAAGCCATATACAGTATACAGATTATAGGATAAAACCAACCCTACATAATCCCCTATCCTACTCCCATAAACAAAACAATAACAGTGAAGTACAGATTAAAAATAATTTTAAAACGGCAGACAGATTGAGACAATTTGGGGCAAACAGGGACCATCCATATTAGTGTGTGGGAGGTCAGTCTGGGAAGGCCTGCAAGAAGAGATCCATCTTGACAGCCTTCTTAAAGGCATCAAGAGTGGTGATATGATGGATCTCCTCTGGCAGGTCATTCCACACTTTAGGAGTGGCAGATGAAAAGGCCCTCTGGGAAACCACAGCCAACACGGCCTTCCTTGGCAGCAGCAAATTCTTCCAAGAGGACCTGAGTGCGTGGAGTGGATTGTATGGAAGGAGGCACTCCCACAGGTTATCTGGTTAGTACTAAATAGTACAGAATGGGTGCAATAGCAGGTTTAATGAAACCTAGTGTTTCAGCCTAGGAAGCTTACATTATTGGCATAACAAAGAGAGTGGATGTAGTTTGCAGTATGATACCACTTTAACTGCCATGGCTTCATCAAACGAAATTCAGGTATTTATCCTGGTTTCTGAGGTACTTAGGTTTCTCTGCTAGAGCAATCTAGTGTATTTCATAGGTGCAGACTAGAGCTCTTTGATGGGGGATTCTTAGTCCTTCACCAAACTAAAATCTCACAAATTCCATAGGATGCAGACATGGCAGTTAAAGTGGGGTGTGTTTGTGTGTGTATGTATGCCTTCAAGTTGCCCACAAACATATTGTGACCATATGAATTACATCGGATTTTCTTAGGCAAAGAATACTGAGAGGAAGTTTTGTCACCATGTAGTGGGAAAACATGTACTACAGAGCTTATCCCATGCCTTAATAAATCAATTTACCTCTATCAAACTTAAAGCTTAATTCATGCAGCATCCTGATGTTACCAGAAGGTTTTTGCTGCTGAATTTCCACGCGAATGCAGCTCGGGTATATCCTCATTTCCAGGAGCACTCTGCACAGCTCTTTTCACATCTGGGAGTTTTCCGGCTTAAGGAAATGGTCGCTGGAGTGCTTCTGAAAGCAGGAATGAACCTGGGTTGTATTCAAGCAGCAACTTCCGTGGCAAAAACCTTCTGATAACATCAGGATGCAGATTGAATTAAGCTTTAAACCGGATAGAGGTAAATCGGTTTATTAAGCCATGGGATAGGCTCTGTAGTTTGACCATGCAAGATAATTGTCAGGCACGCCTGTGTTCAACAGCAAATATAACTTCTTAGAAGTTATGCAGACCTAAATGTAAGCACATTCTGGCCTCGTTCATCTGCAAAAATAAGAACTCACATCTTTGTAAATCTTATCCTTGTAGACAAGAATGAAATCTCTGATTTAAAGTAAGCCATCAAAAACTACATAGTATTCAAAGACTATCAGCAGTTCAGGATTCTTTACAAAAATCTTTTTGTGTGCAGAAATCAGCATTTTTATTTTTGTATGGAGAACATGATCCGCACATAAAATTGTATTTTTTATGCAAAATGAGCCCCACGCTATGATAATTCCCATCTGTCCAGGATTCTTCTCATTGTTTTCCATCTATTATTCCAATATTTTCAAATATCTCATTCCTAGCAATCAAATGAAGTATCACTGGGAGGCAGCACCTTGGTCTCTTGTTAAGAGCACCATGATAAAAGGGAGACCAATATGGCTCTGTACGTCAATCTGAGACAGAGCTGTTGCAGTGAAATTGTTTCAACCTCCTGTGCCAGAATTATCACTTATTATAACAGTGACTAACCTGGTCCCATTATTGGCCAGAGATGTAGCTGATGCTCCATTGCTTGCTTTCCTATTCCTTCCTCTTCTATTGTGTCTGTATCATTCTTATTCTGCATAGGTGCTAAAGACCCTGAAGTCTGAAGAACCTCATATAGTTCTCTCTTTAATGCAAGAAGACTCCCTATGCCAACACATGAAAGTTCAACTGCATGGAAATTGACAGCTTTGAATGTTCATTCACCTGTAAAGTGCATTTGCCTTTTAAATCTGCTCTTCTGATGTCAATATAGTGTGTCCAGTATATGGTAGTACAACATAAGAATAGTCATTGCTTTTTATTTTCCTCTGCTCTCAGTTGCTATGTTTCATACCTGTTCTTCTTTATGGATCCTGAAAGAAATTAATGAGCTGCTTATTCAGTATTGTAGAGTTTCAGGTAACAGAATGCATGACAGCTATTTAACCAATACCTGGGTAGCCAGCCGGTAAGGGTGGCATTAATGATTTTGGAGAAAGTTAACTAAGTACATCTATCACTTTGTCATGTATGGTAAAAGAAAGCATCAATCAAAGGATAAGAAGGTAGCACTTTTTAGCTTCTCTTTGCAGGTTGTAGTGAATACTGTTAAAAAATCAATAGACCTGGAGTGGTGAGGTGATTTTTTGTTGATGAAATACAACATAGAGAAGAGCAGGAAGAAAATGAGTGATGAGAAAACACCTGTAGACAAGTGATAGGAAGTTTACTAAGAACAAGGTAGACATGTGGGACTTTTTAAAGGGGCTATAATAAACGTGCTTCCCAAAAGAAGG
>NC_056522.1:61075813-61117316 GCF_019175285.1 Sceloporus undulatus
TCTCTCTCTCTCTCTCTCTCTCTCTCTCTCTCTCTCTCTCTCTCTCTCTGGCTTTTGTTCATGAACAAAGATTCAGGAAGGACTCATCCCGTGCTTTCTGCAAGTGCGTTGATGACTAAAAAGGCCGATACAAGATAAACAAGTCTGGTTGCAGAAAGCACAGCAGAATGTCTCCTTGGGTGATGTTTCCAAGTTGTAGTTCTTGTCAGGGATGATGGGAGTTGTAGCTCTTCACCTCTGGCTCTAACTCACCACCTTGTTATGCAGCGGAGCTGATCAGTTTTGATCAGTGGTTAATGCTTTTCTCCAAAGCAGCAGAGTTTCAGAGAATAGGCTGAAGACCCTGACAAACTCTCCAAGCCTTCTCACTCTTCTTCCTGAGATGTCTCCAAACTTCTCCAGGATTCTGCTGGCTCTTGTATCTTCACTCAAGACACCAGACAACTCAGTAGTCTTATATAAAAGATCTACTTTATTCTACTATATACAAATACTAATGCCCTCAACAATCTCCAATATCTCCAAAACGCTCCAATTATCCACAACTACCCACAAAATACATTGGCAAACATTGCTATTATTATAGCCATTGTTAATCACCACCCACTAGTCAGTTTCCACCCAGTGGGCGTGTACATTCATTTTGATTGGTTCACATAGTTCAACCCATACTTAAGAATTTCATCATTTCACCTTGTACACTTAATGAATCTCAGGTGTTTCCAATTGTACATTCTACAATTCTGTCCTTGACATTCAAGACTTCTAAATTACATTAGCTTTTTCACCTGTGTAGCTTCTTAATTGCTCTTGCTTAGTCATTGTGACTTTCACATACTGTACATGTTTTATTTCTACTACTGTATGTCCCATGTTGCATTTTCCTTAACAGTTCTTTCTGAGCTGTCGTTTCTCTTCGAGACTTGTTCGGCGTGAGCTTTCAAAAAAGGCTGCAGCATCATGGATAGTGAGTCTCCCTGCCTCCCGATGTGAGGCCAGGGCGGACCATTGTTGGTGATCAATTTGGACGAGCCTAAGATGTTGTTTCAGGGGGTCCTTGTATCTCTTCTTTGGCGCACCCCTCTTACGCTGACCCATGGCAAGTTCACCGTAGAATACTATTTTTGGGAGGCAATGGTCGTTCATCCTAGAAACATGTCCTGCCCAGCACAGCTGTGTCCTCAATAGCATGGCCTCAATGCTGGTGATACCTGCTTGCTCAAGGACAGCAACATTTGTCACATAGTCAGCCCAGTGTATATTTAGAACTGTGCGTAAACAGCGCTGATGAAAGTGTTAGAGGAGTTGTAGGTGTTGGCGATAGGTGACCCAGGTTTCAGACCCATAAAGGAGAATAGACAGTACAGTGGCTCTATATACACTGATTTTTGTGCTTTGCCTCAAGTGTTTGTTACTCCAGACTCTTTTGTGAAGCCTTCCAAATGCACTATATGCCTTTGCTAGTCTGTGATCGATCTCTTTATCAATCTTGGCATCTGAGGAGATGATGCTTCCCAGGTAGGTGAACTGCTGAACGGATTTAAGCACAGCTTTGCCTACAGTGATGTGGAGATGGTAGTGTTGTTCCTGTGGTGCAAGCTGGTAGAGAACTTCCATTTTCTCCAGGCTGACTTCCAGCCCAAAGAGCTCTGTAGCTGTAGCAAAACAAGATGTTAGGTGCTGAAGAGCTGCTTCCGTATGGGCAACGAGGGCAGTATCGTCAGCAAAAAGCAGCTCACGGACTAGATAGTTTAGAGTCTTGGTGCAAGCCCTCAGACGGCTCAAGTTAAACAAGCTACCATCAGTACAGTAGCATATATAAATGCCATCTTCTTCAAGATCTGCCATAGCCCTTTGAAGCATCATGCTGAAGAAGACTGTAAATAGAGTTGAAGCGAGAACCCAACCTTGTTTCACACCATTAGTTATTAGAAAGGGCCCCGAGAGAGCTTCGCCATATCTGACTTGACCTTGCTGGCCTTCATTTAGCAGGATAATCATTTTGAGGAATTTAGGGGGGCATCCTAGACGTTCCAGGATCTGACACAGACCTTTTCTCCTCACAGTGTCGAAGGCTTTGGTGATGTCGACAAATGTTACATAGAGTCCTTTGTTCTGCTCTCTTCATTTCTCTTGCAGTTGTCTAAGGGCAAATACCATATCTGTAGTGCTCCTATTAGCTCTAAAGCCGCATTAACTTTCAGGTAGAAGTTCTTCTGCAATAGCAGGAACTAATCTGTTCAGGAGTATCCTTGCAAGGATTTTTCCAGCAATGGAGAGCAGTGTTATACCTCGATAGTTTGAGCAATTGGATTTTGCTCCTTTTTTCTTGTACAGGGTGATGATGACTGCATCTCAGAGATCTGATGGCAGTTCGCCTTTTTCCCAGCAACTCACAAGGAGCTCATGGAGTTTAGCATGGAGTACATGACCTCCATGTTTCCATGCTTCAGGTGGAATTCCATCATTTCTGGAAGCCTTGCCGTTTTTCATCTGCTGTATGGCCTTAAGGGTCTCTTCCAAAGTGGGAGCTATGTCCAATTCCTTTTTCATTGGTTGTTGTGTCATATGTTGAATAGCTGAGCCTTGGACTACTCAGTTGGCACTAAAGAGGCTTTGGAAATGTTCAGCCCATCGGTTCAGAATGGAAGCTTTATCTGTAATTAGTGTTTGACCATCTGTACTGTATAGGGAGCTTTGGACCTGATATGTAGGTCCAAACACTGCTTTAAGAGCTTCGTAAAATCCTCTGTGATCACCCAAATCTGCACAACGTTGTGTTTTTTCTGCTAAGCTGATCCACCACTTGTTCTGAATGTCTTGGATTTTTTGTTGAAGTTGACTACATGCAAGACGAAAGGCTGCTTTTTTTACATGGAAAGATGTCTGGGCAAGGTATGCCTGGTGAGCAGTTCTCTTCTTTGCCAACAGCTCCTGGATCTCTTGATTGTTTTCATCAAACCAGTCTTGGTTTTTCTTGAAGGAGAACACTAAGGATTTTTCCGCAGAATGCAGAATGCAGGATGCTGTTTTTGATATGTTGCCAAAGCACTGTAGGAGAAGAGTCTACAGAATGGTCTTCAAGTTTTGTTCGCAAATTTGCCTGGAAGTTGTCTCTCATGGCAGCTTGTTGAAGATTGTTGACTTGGAGTCTCCTCTTTAGGATGCCACCCCTCTTAGGTTTAAACTTAAAATGAAGATTTGGTTTTCATCTTACGAGGCGATGATCTATTTGACATTCTGCACTGGGCATCACTCGGGTATGATGGACATTCCAATTGTGCAAGGGAGATATGGAAGTGGGACACAGTTATGTTTTGACAAGATAAGAGACAGGAATAGCATGCTATCAACCTCTAAACCAGTGGTTCTCAACCTTCCTAATGCTGCAACCCTTTAATACAATTTCTCATGTTGTGGTGACCCCAGCCATAGAGTAGTGGTGTCTCTATTCCTAAGACCATCGGAAATGGTCTTAGGTGACCCCTGTGAGAGGGTTGTTTGACCCCCAGAGGGGTTGTGACCCACAGGTTGAGAACCACTGCTCTAAACTGTTCCCCATCCCAAACAACTTGGATAGCCTTTGCAATGGTCCCCATGAGTTGAAGGTGCTACTAGTGAATGCCAGGCCAATGAATGATCCTGGATGATTATTCTGATCTGGCATTTATCACAGCAACCTGGTTGAATGATGCCAGGGGCAGTTAATCCTTATTCTCTTCATCCACCTAGCTTCTCTGTGCAGCACTAGGCAAGACTTATGAGAAGGCAAGGTGGATTTACAGTGGTCTTCCAGGATTCTTGTTTCATTGCACTCCAGAGAGCTGATAGCATTGAAACAAGTAGAAAACAATTAGAGCAATGTTGATAGAAAATTCAGACTGTGTCAGATCAAACATAGGCTAGAACTCATCTGAAGGCCTACTCTGTAATAATACAGGCAGCAGAAGCAAATTTCTTTTCTGCCTCTGTTATATCTGCAAAAAGCCAGCCAGCAAGTCGTTTCAAATGATCAGGGGTCTTTATACTCAGACCTAGGAAAGGAAAACCCAGTAGTCAGTAATGGATTGTGATGTGAATCTGTCTGATAAAGAAAAAAATATCTTGGGTTTTTGTATATTCTGTTTAGACTGTAAGAAACTGAAACAATGTTTACTACAGTGGTTTATTTTTGCCCTGATAATCTTTTCCCCATTATCCCATGTCTTTTCAAGATCCATGAACATGACAATATGTATTTCCATTTGGAGCTAATTAAGCAGGTAGTGATCTCTGTCGTCAAGAAACCTGGCCTTCTCTCTCTTGTGATTTAGACACAGTTGTGCCCAGCTGTTCAAGGCTGAACAAAGTCACCATCATGAAAAATTGCTTTACTCTGATACCAAAATAACCCCAGATCAGAAATAGACTCCATTCCCTCTTTACCTGTAGATTAGGTTATTAAAACACACCTGCAGAAAGATGCTGAACCTATTGATGATATTTAAAATTTACCTTTTAGGAAATTAAGCATGAGAAGCAGTCAGGACTTAACATAGTTCTAACCTTGTGAGAAATCTTGATGTCTAGTATGGCAGATATGGCTGCTTTCCCCTATACATTTAGTCTGTCAGCAGCAGTAGTCACTAGTAACAATGCCTGACTTATCATCTCAAACTTATCACAAGGCAATAAAACACCACAGCTCTTTATTTTTGAAATTCCCCATCATATACTTTCATTGATACTGGCATAATTAACTGCCAGACTCTGTAATACTTTTGTTGTTAATTGCTTTTGAGTTGACCTCAACCCATGGCAACCCTATGTATGAGAGAGCTGCAAGTCACCCTATCCTCATCTACCCTGCTCAGCTCCTGCAGATCTATGCCTGTGGCTTCTCTGATTGAGTTTATCCATCTGGAATCTGGTCTTCCTTTTTTCCTACTGTCTTCCATTTACCAAGCATTGTAGTCTTTTCTAGTGAGTCCTTTCTTCTCATGATATGGCCAAAATAGGACAACTTCAGTTCAGCCATCTTTGTTTTTGGGGAGCGTTCATAGAAATGAGAAATACAATGGCACAGACAGTCCTAACTTTGATATTTAATCATATATCTTTATATTTCAAGAACTTGTCTAGTTCCATCATAGCTGACCTTCCAAATCCTAGTCTTCTTCTGATATCTCGATGGCAATCTCCACTTTCATTAATGATTGAGCCACAGATAAAAACCAGGACACATGTGCCAGTCAAATCAGTATGTGGTCAAAAGCTGTTAATAAGGAAGAAAAGACAATTTAGATGATGCTGAAGCAGTTTGCTGTTGCCTAAGCCTACTTTGAAAGGCAAGATTCTGCCCCCTCCTTTCCTCTCTCACCTGCTGAGCCAATGGAGTGCAAAGTACTTTCAGTTTGGATCAAGTGAAGTAAACTGAGAACAAAGTTGGAAAGTGGGAAGAGGAGATAGAAATTGAGACAATTTAACAACAGCTTGGGGAAAGTGGGATGACAGAAGATTAATTAGCACCTTACATAATCATGACAGTGGAGGATATGATAACAGCATAAAAGACAGGAAATGTGTTATAGCTCTTCCTGTTTTGAAGGTGAGCAGGGCTACACCAAAAGCTGAAATCACTTTATAAATAATAGTAAATAAAAATCTTATTTTTTCCTGCTTTTTGCCAAGCAATCAAAATGGCTTACAACAGACTAAAATATATCCATATATCCATAGTACCTCCCCCCCCCCCTTAAAACAAGATTACTTTATTGTCAACAATCATGCATTAAACAAGAATTTTGATGATTCACCATGTGAGACACTTACATGTAGTACAGTTGCCCCTCCATATCCATGGAGTTAACCATCCATGGCTTGAAAATATATTTTTTTAATTTCCAAAAGCAAACCTTGGTTTTGCCATTTTGCATAAGGGACACCATTTTATTATGTGGGACTTGCATATGGGACACCATTTTACTATGCAGATATATAATGGAGCTTGAGTATCAATGGATTTTGGTATCCATGGGGGTTGGGTGTCCTGGAACCAAGCCCTAGCAGAAACCAAGGGCCCATTGTAATGATCTTTCTCTTCTCTTGTGACTCCTGGAAGCCACTGAGTGTGTGGACAAAGGCATCCTAATAAGAATGGTCTAAAGCAGGAGTGGGTAACTGTGGGAAACTAGGGGGACCACTCTAACCCCCACCTGAAGACCTCAAAAAGCTGCACCCACCACCTGCAAAATAATAAAATTGCCCTCAAAAACCCCTCTAAGGTGTGTGTTAGTATTTTTGTCATGTTTTTAGCACCCTTGGGACCATTTTAGACCCATGAAGTGCCTTTTTTTTAACAAAAGGAGGTGACCAGGAGTCATTCCCTCATGATGTCCTGTGGTTATTTTTTGTTTGTTTGTTTGTTTTTTTGAAAGGCTTAAAATGGCTAGGTGGGGCCACAAATGCAGGAAAATTGCCCTCATGCCCCTAAAGAGTGTTTGGGGACAGAAAAATATTGAAATTCTGAATGGGGGGGGGGATGCAAAAAAAAAAATCCCTGAGATCTTGGAAGCCACAAAACAACCCTGGGGGCTGTGTGTGGCCTCAGTATGCACTTTGCCCCCCCTCCCAATCTTACGTAAATGAGAATAGGCTATTACCATTCTATCGACTTCCTATAGCATTGGACCAATAGATTTATATACACAGATTTACTATGATCATAGGCCAACCTCTAACGTTACAAAATAAACAACTATAAAATGAGCAGATACAAATTACAAGTCCAGGAGAATTCTAAGGAATGTACATATGGTAACAGAAACATAGCTGTCTTCAATAAGGAACCTTTCATAGTCTGCTAGCAGTGTTAATTACTATGAAAGTTTAACAAGCTTATTCCTAGCAGAATATGTTAAAACATACAATTTTGTCACCATGAAAATTATTTTATTGATGGAGTCTTAAAGAAGAAGTGTACAATGAAAACTATTGGATGTGTCAGGAAAATGTGCTAACTTGGGGATTACATATAAAGAGCTGGTTTCCTTGTAGTATAGACATTATAGAAGAACATATTCCCATGTTCCAACCATACCTGATTGACCAGAACAGAAGCACTGGGAACACATAAGTATATCCCTTCTAAGAGGGCTGATGGTAAAGCATTGAAGCAAACTAAAATGAAAGCTCTGTGGTATTTAGGGATCTATAAGGCATAAAGATAATTGGCTGAGATAAAATTATTGCTATAATTCTGAGCTGCCAGGTAACTGGAAATCCATGTCCTATTTTCCTGGAGATCTAAATCACAGATCTGTTGTTGTGTGCCTGTGATAAATGAATCTGATGAAATTACTCAACATGTGTACCATGTAATAGAAATTAAACAAATTGACCAATACATTTAAGCTGTGGTTAGTCATTCCAGATCAACTAAATGCTTCCTGACCACTACAGTTAACATCAGTTTCTCTCTCAGAGATGATAGGATTAATTAGCACCATACCCCTGCTGTTCCTGATTTCTTTTGGTGAGGATGAGCAGAGAGAAAATAAATTTTATTTGTAATATATTATTATTGTATTTTTACTGCCGTAGAGGGGGAGAGATGCTTAAGAGATTTCCTTTCTCATAGGCCAAATTAACTTGAGTGGCTTCAGCTACTATTCACATTGAACTGATGTGTATAACACAGAGTTAATTGATAGCCATTAAGTTCAATTGATTTTACCCATCACTGCCTCCATATTTATACAACTGCACTATGGGTTCAGTTTCTTAGTCATGTCACAACATGACCAAGAAATGGGGTGTAGCAACTAGTTTTTATTCCCCAGTGATGATGCAACTACAAAATTGTGATTTCTTCAGAGACTATACTATATTCTTTAACAGATGTCTAGAAAGAATCAGAGGATCTGGTAACACTAGTGGTATGAGTCCAGAATAGTTGTTCATAGCTTTCTGTAATATTGGCAATTCTGTAAGCAGCTAGAATGAATACACATAACTGAATACACCGTATATTTCATACAAATTTTCTCTATTATTTTTTAATTTGTCACTTTACTCATTGCTGTCATTCTTTAAACAAATTTCAGTGATAAATTCTACTTGTTGGAAGCCGGAAAGATTAATCAAGCAGAGGCCCTGTAGCTGCAATGCAGGGTATGCATTTACTCACTGACACAGTGTACTTTGCTCAGTCAGACCTTTCCAGATAATTCTTGCTTCGATTGTTCTTCATTTCCTGTTTCACCTTTCAGGTCTGTCCAGCTGCTGAGCAGACAGGAGTTTTGTCAGAGATAACCATTCTGAGAATCACTGGAAATAGTCAGGCATGTAGAAATCAGGAATTCAAGAGGCAAGAGACATATGGTATAAGGTAGTCTATCATCAACTTGACAGTTCAAGATTGCTCTCCAAAGTTCATTTATAAGTCCAGGACCCTATCTACTTGCTAATTTCATTTGTAAGTCCAGGATCCTATCTTCTGGCTAAGACCACAGAGTCAGCATTTAATTGGCAAAAAGTAAGTTGCTTAGAAGGAGCTAGTACTAGGAATTTTTTCTTATAAATCAAATAATTCAAACAGTTGAGTGTACTGACTGCAACATAAACTTACTGGTTATACATCCTGAGCTCCTCACCTACTTGCTTTCCCTGACTCTTCTGGTCTCTTATGGCTTGCCTCTATTATCTAGAGGTTTAAAAAGCAGTGTCAAGAAAATTAGTTATCTAAGACAAGATGAAGAAATGCAGGAAAGGAGCAATTATTTCTTTTTGGGGGGGGACTTCTCTTTCTTTCTTTCTTTCTCTCTTGCAGAGATTTATATTCAAATTTTAAGTGCAAATACAAAAGGAAAGGGAATGAACAAAACAGGACAAATGGAAGAATTACATAGGATGTGGTAGATGTAGGGAAGGTGTCACAGCCCAGCTCTTTTGTGCATTACCCCACCTGCACCCCAACACCATTATTATGATTATGATTATGATTATGATTATGATTAATCGTTATTTATAAAGTGCTGTAAATTTACACAGTGCTGTATATACAATCAGTAAAAAATAAAATAAAATAAACCTGCCTATGGCAAATATTCTTCAAAAATAATTGAGCATAATACATATGAATACATATTAACATTCAAACAATAAAATATAGCAAAAAACAAATTAAAATAGACATTGAATAACAATCATGTGATGTCTGGGAAAGCTTCCCTGAATAGTATTGTCTTTAACTCAGTTTTAAAACTGGGTAAAGAGGTGATGAACCATGCACAGAAGGGAAGAAGATTCCAGGAGTGAGGAGCGGCCAGTGAAAAGGGGCACACCCGGACTGGAGAAGTGAAAATCCTTGGCTGGGATTACTAGAACAGAGGGCACAAATGGGAAGGTAAGGGGAAAGAAGCTCTGAGGAGGGCCAGCTCATGCAGGGCTTTAAAAGTTTTCAACAGCAGTTTGTAATGAATACGGAAAGGGAGCCAATGGAGGGATGACAATAAAGGAGGAATATGGTAGTGGTAAGCAGATATGATGATGCGTGCAACTGAATGCTGAACAGAAATTAAAGGACAGAGGAAGCACCACCACAAGGAGGTTACAAGACATGGAGCAGAATCTTGGCAGTATTGGCCAAAAAAAATGGTCGGATTTTAGCGATATTAGGAAGAAAGAATTTACATGCCTTGGCTATGGTCTGAATTTGAGGGATACATGACAAGGAAGAATAAAAAATGAAAACAAGACTGTGGGCTTCCTGCACAGGTCGACTACAGATATTGTCGACAAGAATAGAAAAGGAATATTGAACAGTAAGCTTTGGTGGAAAAACAAGAAGCTTAATCTTGGACATATTGAGCTTCAAGCACTGGTGCCGCATGCACTGAGAAACAGCTTCAAGACAAGAAGAAACTTATTGTTCAAGACCCAGAGACAGATCAGAGGTAGAAAGGTACAGCTGAGTGTTGCTGACATATAGATGATAAAAAAAGCCAAAGGAACTAATGAGTTTGCCTAAAGACAGTGTATAAAGAGAAAACAGTAAGGGAGCCAAAACAGAGCCCTGTGGAACTCCAACAGACAACGGGATGGGAGACAAAGCCTGATCACCTGTGACCACTGAAAAAGATCTGTCTGACAGATAAGATTTAAACCAATTAAAAACAGTGTTCGAGAACCCAAGGTCAGAGAGTATATCAACTAAAAGACAGTGATCAATGGTGACAAAGGCCACAGACAGATCATGGAGAACGGGGTCAAAATAAAGGCCATTATTGGCCCACAAAAGATCATCTGAGATCTTTGTAAGAGCGATCTCTGTAGAGGGCTGTGAGTGGAAACCGGACTGAAAAGGATTTAAAATGGAATTAGCCTCAAGAAACTCAAGACAGCAAAAATAAATGACCCATTCCAAAACCTTAGAAAGAAAAGGAAGAAGAGAAATAGGATGATAGCTAGACAGAAAAGGTCAAGAGAAGATTTTTTTTTTCAGAAAAAGGGAAACTAAAGCATGTTTTAAAACAGAGGAAAAAGAGCTAGTAGAGAATGAGAAAGATTAAAGATGTAGAGAAGTGAGGGCAGAAAGGAAAGAGCAACAGAAATTAGAAGATGAGAAGGGACTGGATCAAGAGAACAAGTTGCAGGTTTGGAAGAGTTCAGCAGCATAAATTCATCCAGAGAGAGAGGAGGAAACACAGAATTTGTTTTTTTAGATGAAAGTGATGGAAGATTAGCAGTAGCCAAAGAAACAGGAGGAACAATCTCAGAATGAATAGTAGTAATCTTGGTGATTAAATAAGCATCAAAATCATTAGAAGAAAATAATGAAGAGACAGGAGGAGGAGAAAGTTTTAGCAAAGAGTTAAAAATGGAGAAAGAATGCTGCGGGCACCTCTCATTGGCGTAGTTCTGTTTTGCCATAGACAGTGCACACAACAAGGAAGACAAAACAAATATATAATGAATAAAATCAGCCCACTCTCTGGACTTTTTCCACAAATATTTAGCTACTCAAAAACAGGAATGGAGAAACCGAACAGTGGGAGTAAACAAGGGGTTAGGCCTAGTCATGAAAGGAGATGTGCATACAGAAACAGAGGCAAAGCTGTCAAGAACTGATGAAAGATTGGAGTTAAATAAAGACAATGCAGAATTAGCAGAGTCCCCAAGATTTAGAGAAGAGATAGAAGAATCCAAGGTCTGACTGAGATGGTCATGACTGGAGGTCGTGAAAATAGCATCAAACGATATGACAAGGAGATGGAATATGATCAAGAGTAAAAGAAATTAAATAATGATCAGATAACAGGAAATCATTTACCAGTTAGTCAAAGATAACACGCTTCGCAGCAAGAACTGGGTTAAAACAATGACCAAGTGAATGAGTCACAGAATTAGAGTGAGGTTGAAGGCCAAAAGAAGCTAAGCTAAAGTGTGAGGTTGTCAGGTTCTTGAAGTTGTCCAAGTGGATATTAAAGTCACCTAAAATCAAAGGGGACTGCATCCGATAAAAAAAAGTCAGCCATGACTCAAAGTCAGAAGGAATTGGATGACAGAACCAAGTGGGTGATAGATAACTGCAACCTGCAGCTGTCAAGGAAAGAAAAGAAAAGTCTAATGGAATGAAACTCAAACAAAGAGAAACAATAGCTTATGGGAAAAGCCAGAGCTTGAAACTTGCACGAATTAGAAAGTAAGGCCTGTTACAGACAGGCCAAAATAAAGCTGCTTCGAGTCACTTTGGAGGTATGGTATTTCAATGATGCATGCGTCCTAAGAGTCCAAAAGCCGCACCAAAGTCACGCTCCAGTCCTAAGGACTGGAGTGCAGCTTTGGTGTGGCTTTTCGACTCTTAGGACTCATGCATCATTGAAATACCATACCTCCAAAGTGACTCGAACCAGCTTTATTTTGGCCTGTCTGTAACAGGCCCTAGATTCAGACCCCTCCTCCTCTACCCTCAGAACGGTTAGTGTGGGTGAAAGAAAGTCCACCAAAAGAGAGGACAGCAGAGGTAGCAGTATCATGGGCCAGGATCCATGTTTCAGTAAGAGAGAAGAGATTATATGATTTAGAAAGAAAAAAGTCATAAATTGCTGCTGCTTTAGGGGCTACAGATCAACAATTCCAAAGTAAACAGAAGACTGGAAACTGAGAGAGAGGAAGAGGCTGGATCAGGATCAAATTAGAAAAGAGATGGTCATGAAAAGAAATAGCTTCAGGACCCAATGATCAGCAGCAAAAAAATGTTAACAATGACAAAAATGAAAAAGTAATATATAACAGTGTTCAGTAACATTGCCTGTCACCGTACGAAACCAGGAGTCTGATAGATAAAATAGTCAAATGAGAAAGGACCTCACATTAGGTTACACTGACTAAATCCAGTTTTCAGTGGGTGAACTAACCTCTGAGTAACTGCAGAAGCTACAAAGCTGTAGTCAAGTAAATTTCTGAGATTAATTCAGGTTAATTAGAATTGAATTCCAGGCAACGATGGCTTTCAAAGCTCTGAAGCTCCTTCTCTGCTACTGGTGGCTCTAGAAGGGGTGGGAGGCTGGCTTTTATAATCTAAAAGCATGTAAGGTGATTTAGGGGCTTAACTCCTAAACTCCTCCCTCCTTCCAAATGTCATCTTCTGGCCTGGGAAGGAGTGAAAAGACAGGCCCAATCGCCATCAGACCCAGCCTCGATTAAGAAGAAGAGCCCTCCCTCCAGTCCATCTGCCTTGGTCCAGGCCTCAGAGGGAGAGAAGAATGCTGGACCAGTTCCCCTCCCCCCACCACCATTCCCTTCTCCTTTTGTGTCATGTCTTTTTAGATTGTAAGCCTGAGGGCAGGGAACTGTCTATTATCCCCTCTGTTGTAAGCTTCCTGGATTCCCAGTAATTGGGCGGCATATAAATAAATCCTATTATTATTATTAAACAGACTGGTGTTTAACGCTGGCCTTAGGGTGGAGGAGGGGCATGGCATCTGCACGCCCCAACACTGCCCCAATGCTGGTGTCATGCTGTGCACCTGAATGCATGGCAGGGGGTGTCATACCACTCCTTTAGTGTAGCGTTTAGACATGCTGCACCAAAGAAGTGCCAAAAAGCCACTGCCACCACGGCAAGGGTGCCTTTTTGCTGGAGCTAAAGGAGAGACATTTTGCCATTCTTTTTAGTATTGGCAAAGCTCCGGATCGGAGCTGTGGTATGCAGTTGCCGTGGCCCTGATCCTGTGCTGAAAGGGGTGGTGGGATGCCGTTCCTTTGGGGCCATCCTATGTAATTCTTCCATTTCTCCTGTTTTGTTCATTCCCCTTTGCTTCTTGTATTTTCACTTAAAAGCTGCCTCGAATCCTATTTTGGGAGAAAGGGGAGATATAAATCCAATAAATAAATAAATTTTAAAGGTTTTTTTTCCAGTTTAAAAAAAATGATATGACCCAGCCAAAAGGTAGCCACCACTGCACATGAATTTGGGTTTTGGAATTGCTTATTTGAATGGATCCACTTGGAATGAGAAGGAAGGTACAACAAGCATCAGGATCCAAGGCCTGACATGTTTCAATAATTACAGTAGCCCTTTACAGTCATTCTACAGCTGATTTATAAGGATATCTACTGTTGTCCACAACTAGACAACCATGTCAAAGGAAAACCTTTACATTACCTTTCAAGGAAGGACAACAAAAATTTGCCACCACGTGTTTAAGATGAACCTATGAAGTGGGACACTTCTTCTGTCCATGGAGGTTCTGCTTTTGATAAAGAACGCTGATTTTCCAGAATTTTGTCTCACAGCGAGAGCCTCCAAGGATGGAAGAGGCTTCCCATTTCAGGCATTCACCCTCAGCACAAGGAGCATGACAAGAAGTGGGATCAAGGGGGAAAGTTCTGGTGTATTCATTCTTCCTGTCCCTCCTTATGTTGTTTTAAATCAGTTTTAGAGTTTCTAAAGAGGGCTCTGAAAACAATACATGAATCTTAAATAACATTTGCATAACATGGACATTGCAAATACATTACTGCAGCTATTTACTAAAGTTACAACTGGCAGGTTCTGCCTTGTGCTTAGGTATTCTCAAAAAACAAAATAAAATAGTTTTTGTTAACATCTTTTTTTCCAAAGAAAAGGTGCCTCTGCATTTCAGATTATATGCATTTATTCCCTGGTACATGTATAATTCATTGAGTCTAAACATTAATTAAAACTATTCATTTAAGCCATGGTTTACTTATCAAACTGTTTATCCTGCTTTGATACCATTATACATATTGTAACAGTTAGAGGTAGATAGATGATATATGATGGACAGGTAGATGAGAGAGACAGAGATCAAAACATACGTTCTTAAAATGTATGAAACCTTTTCACAGTTTGCCTTTGAATCAAATAATTAAAGATTTTCTATACTTTGGCTCAGTAATTAATCAAAATGAGAACTGCAGTCAAGAAATCAGAAGAAAGCTATAACTTTGAAAGGCAGCTATGACGGAAATAAAGAAAATTCTGAAGTGTAAAGATATATCCTTAAATACTAAAGTCAGGATCATCCATGCTATAATATTTCCAGTTTCTCTGTATGGTTTTGAAAGCTGTGAACAAAGCTGTCAGGAAAATATCAACTCCTTTGAAATGTGGTGCCGGAGGAAAGGGCTGCAGACATTATAGGTTGCCAAAAAGTAAAATGAATTGGTCCAAGAGCAAATCAAGCATGAGCTCTCACTTAAAGCCAAGTGAGGTTGTACTTCGGACACATCATGAGGTGACACTATTCATTGGAAGAGATTATAGTGCTTGGTAATATGGAAGGCAATAGGAAAAGAGGAAAACTCCATTAGAGATAGATTGATTCAATAAAGGAAACTACCACGTCCCTGAGTTTGTAAGACTGGGCTGCTGCTGGCTGGGATCATGGAGAAGCAATAAGTAGAATCTGACTTGATGACAAATAACAACAAAAAAAAGATAATAGAATCATAGAATTGTGGAGTTTGAAGAGACCACAAGGGCCATCCAGTCCAACCCCCTGCCATGCAGGAAATCCAAATCAAAGCATCCCTGACAGATGGCCATCCAGCCTCTGTTTAAAGACCTCCAAGGAAGGAGACTCCACTACACTCTGAGGGAGTGTGTTCCACTGTCAAACAGCCCTTACTGTCAGGAAGTTCTTCCTAATGTTGAGGTAGAATCGCTTTTCCTGAAGCTTGCATCCATTCTCTGGAGCAGCAGAAAACAAGCTTGCTCCCTGCTCAATATGACATCCCTTCAAATATTTAAACAGGGCTATCATGTCACCTCTTAATCTTCTTTTCTCCAGGCTAAACATCACCAGCTCCCTATGTCATTCCTCATAGGGCAAGGTTTCCAGACCCTTCACCATTTTTGTCACCCTCCTTTGGACACGCTCCAGTTTCTCAATGTCCTTTCTGAATTGTGGCGCCCAGAACTGGACACAATATTCTAGGTGGGGCCTGACCAGAGCAGAATACAGTGGCACTATTACTTCTCTTGATCTAGACACTATACTTCTATTGATGCAGCCTAAAATAGCATTGGCCTTTTTAGCTGCCGCATCACACTGTTGACTCATGTTCAACTTGTGGTCTACTTGGACTCCTAGATCCCTTTCACACGTAGTTTCATTCAGCCAGGTGTCACCCATCCTATATCTGTGCATTTTATTTTTCCGCCCTAAGTGCAATACCTTACATTTCTCCGTGTTGAATTTCATTTTGTTAGCTTTGGCCCAGCTTTCTAGTCTATTCAGGTCATTTTGAATCTTGATCCTGTCCTCTGGGGTATTAGCTATTCCCCCTAATTTGGTGTCATCTGCAAATTTGATAAGTATGCTCCCAATTCTGTCATCCAGGTCATTGATAAAGATGTTGAATAGCACTGGGCCCAGGACAGAACCCTGTGGGACCCCACTGGTCACTTCTCTCCAGGATGAAAAAGAGCCATTGTTGAGCACCCTTTGGGTTCGGCCGGTCAACCAATTACAGATCCATGTAACAGTTCCTTTGTCTAGCCCACATTTTACAAGCTTGTTTGCAAGTATGTCATGGGAAACCTTGTCAAAGGCCTTAGTGAAATCAAGATATACTATATCCACAGCATTCCCTTCATCTACCAAGCTGGTAATTTTATCAAAGAAAGAGATTAGGTTTGTCTGGCATAACTTGTTTCTCTGAAACCCATGTTGACTTTTTGTGATTATGGCATTGCCTTCTAGATGTTCACAGACTCTCTGTTTAATGATCTGCTCCAGAATCTTTCCTGGGATTGATGTCAGACTAACTGGACGATAATTGTTGGGATCCTCTTTTTTCCCCTTTTTGAAGATGGGGACAACGTTTGCCCTCCGCCAGTCTGCTGGGATCTCTCCTGTTTTCCAGGAGTTTTCAAAGATTATTGCCAATGGCTCCAATATTACATTTGCCAGTTCTTTTAATACCCTTGGATGGAGCTCATCTGGTCCTGGAGACTTAAATTCATTTAGATTAATAAGATGTTCCTCTACTATCTCTTTACTTATTCTGTGCTGAAATTCCCCTATTCTGTCCTCTGCTCCATTATCCTCAGGTTGAGCACCCTTTGCCTTTTCTGAGAAGACTGAGGCAAAGAAGGTGTTGAGTAATTCTGCCTTTTCCCTGTCTTCTGTTAGCATTTTGCCATCTTCTCCATGTAGTGGCCCTACTGTTTCCTTCTTTTTCCTTTTGCTGCGGACATATCCAAAAAAAGCCCTTTTTATTGTTCTTAACCTCTCTAGCAAGCCTGAGTTCATTCTGCGCTTTAGCTTTTCTGACTTTACCCCTACACATGCCTGCTATTTCTTTGAATTCCTTTTTGTGATTTCCCCCTTTTTCCATTTCTTATACATGTTCCGTTTCAAACTTAGCTCGGTTGAAAGTTCCTTAGTCATCCATCCTGGTTTCTTGAGACACTTCCCGTTTTTCTTTCTCACTGGAACTGTTTGAAATTGTGCCTTCAGTATCTCTCTTTTGAGAAACTCCCATCCGTCCTGAACTCCTTTATCTTTTAGTATTTCTGACCATGAAGTTTACTGAAATCTGCTCTCAAGTCTAGGATGCATGTCTGACTATGCCTGGCTTCTCCTTTCCACTGTATTACAAACTCCAGGAGAACATGGTCACTTCCACCTAATGATCCCACCACTTGCACCCCATTAACCAAGTCATCCTTGTTGGATAGGATCAGATCTAAAATAGCTGACCCCCTTGTTGCCTCTTCCACCTTTTGGACCATGAAATTGTCTTCCAGGCAAGTGAGGAATTTGCTAGGCCTTGAGGATTTTGCTGAGTTTGACTTCCAGCAAATATCAGGATAGTTGAAGTCGCCCATCACTACTACATCTCTCTTTTCTGACTGTGTGGTCATCTGTTCTAGAAAGATATCATCCAATTCCTCAGTCTGACTTGGGGGTCTGTAGTAGACTCCCACCGTAACATCCTTGTTGTTTCCCTCTCCTTTGATTCTTATCCAGATGCTTTCCACCTGGCTTCCAGGATTGATGTCCTGGATCTCTTCACTGGTGTAAATATCTCTGACATATAGTGCTATTCCTCCTCCTTTCCTGTTTGGCCTATTTCTCTTAATAAGGTTATACCCCTCTATTTCCACATTCCAATCATGAGACTCATCCCACCAGGTTTCAGTGATGCCTATTATATCATATTTGCTTTGTTGTACTAGGAGTTCGAGTTCATCTTGCTTATTTCCCATGCTCTGTGCATTAGTGTAGAGACATCGCAGACCATGGTTCCCTTTTACTTGCTGCCTGTGCAAGTTTTTTTGCAGCCAACTGTTGGGTCCTTGCACTGTTTGCCTTGTTTCCTCTATGTCCGTTTGACTATTTTCGCCATCCCTTTCGCCTTCCTTAATATTGTCTCCCTTCCCCTCGGAACTCAGTTTAAAGCTCTCCTGATCAAGTTCTTGAGACTGTTGGCAAAAACATTTCTTCCAACTGGCGTGAGATGCAGCCTGTCTGTTGCAAGAAGTCCCTCCTCATGGAACCACAGCCCATGATCGAAGAATCCAAATCCCTCTCGGCGGCACCATCTGCGAAGCCAGTTGTTCACATCTGCTATTTTCCTCGCAGATCGTGCCGCCTTTTGTGTTCTGTCTTTTTAGATTGTAAGCCTGAGGGAAGGGAACCGTCTAGTTATAAATAATAATAATAATTGTAAGCTGCTCTGAGAGCCTTTAGGGCTGAAGGGTGGGTATCAATACCTTAAATAAATAAATAAATAAATAAATAAATAAATTTTTTAAATCCATTTTTCAAAGGAGAAGCCATATTAATTTCTTCCCACATAACAAAGAATCTTGGGTCATCTTGGCATGAGTTTTCATCTATTACAATGCTCTTTCTCAGATGTACAGAGTATATGTTCATCTCCCAATTCTCTGGACAGCTGGAGAAGTGGACTATAAAGCACGAAAGCTCATGGTAAAACAAATATGTTGGTCCTAAGGGTTCCAAAAGCCTTTTTATTGAATATTTACTAGTACTGTACCCCTATATTTTCAGATGTTCAACAGAGACTTGAAATTTCTTAATTCATTCTCAACTGTATACAGATTTTAAGCAGTGACTACAACATACATAGCCCACTCCAAATGAATAACAGGTGCCCAAACATCTATTGAGATAAGACAATTGTCCATATATTTACACTTTCTTCATGTATATAGGTAGCTTCATATGGAAATGTCTGCTGTGACCAGAATTTCTGTACCCGAGTCGTTCTGCTCCTCAGCAATCAATATTGATAAAGCCTCAAATTTTCTGTATCTTTTGAAGGCTGTGATAGTGCTGGTGTTTAGTGTCTGGAGGGACTAAAATATTTTACTCTGGCTGTCTGTGGCATATTGCAGGAGAAGTTGTGTACTTATAAGTTGTTTTATAAAACTCCCAAGAGCCACCAGCACACAATGGAGCACACAGGCTGGTTTTCAAAGCAATCCCAGAATGTGCTCCCAAATGTTCCAACTGGAGGCTCTCCAAGAAGCCATAGAGCAGGAATGGCCAAGCATAATCTTGAGGCTTCATGTGGCCCCTGAGGCTGCCTTTTTTCCTAGCAAAAAGGGATTATTCCCTGTACTGAAGGTGTCCAAGAAAGCAATTTAAATAAGTCACAAACCCTCCTCCCATTATTAACATTTTTAAAATTCCTGTTTTTCAAAACTTAAAATGGACTCATTGCTTGACCCTTTGTAGTTCATGAAGTCCCTTGAGGTTTCAAGGCAGATTGGCCCCAGATCCCTTGAAACTGTCCACCACAGCCATAGAACCTAAGCAATGTAATATCTTGTGCATTTCCAAGTTGTAGTATCTATTAATTACTAATTCAGAGCTTTCAACTGACCACAAACAGTACTCCCAATGACATACATGACAATAAGCTGCAGATGTCATGGGCCCTGCTGCTTCTGCCAAGTCTGATATGAGAAGAACTTACGATGTGTTCCCTCATTCATTGCAAAATTAGAAATTGAAAGCCTGAAGCAGACAGGCCAAAAAGACCAAGCCGGGACTGCACCGGTGCCATTTGTGCTGGGACCACAGCAACCGCATGGGCCCAGTCCCAATCCAGGCTGCCACTGCAGTCCTGAACTAGACCACCAGAAAGAGCTGATTCTATCCACTCTTTCTCAGCCCAGTTCTTTGGAAATGATGTGGTGTTGGAACATCTTAAGGCCACAATCTCAGAAATTGTATCATTTTTTATACCTCCCAAGATTTCTTGTGAAAAGAAAACCATTTCACCTCTAGAAAATCATACAGCCTCAAGCCCTGTAGGGCATTCTAGAGGAATTAAATATCCACAAAACAAATTGCATTTTAAAATCTGAATGGATAAAGTCTGAATGCATACAACTGATAATATATGTGGGGGAGATGTAATACTTTTTGTAAAATATGTAAATAAACAGACACAACAAAAATGGATGTTAAATGCATGTGAATTCCAATGTGGGAAGAAAAAAAAAACACCTGCAGTTTTGCAACTTCATACAAAACCAAGATGGAAAGAAAATGCAGGTGGGATTTGAAAAAAATGCCACAAAGTCAGAAGTGAATGTTTTCATATCCTATTTCAGAATTAGTGTTATTGGATAGCACTAATAAAGACTTTTCTTCATTGGAAACTGGAGTTTTTAGTCACCCATATACTCCTTTCTCTCTCCCTGTTGTTGACTGGCATTCTGCTATTATTGGGAGTTTCTAGAAAGTTCAAAAATATGTCAAACTACAGTGCACTTACAAAAGCTTTTTTAAAAGTCTGATGCTTGTCCAAAGCTCAAAGCCCACTTCAATCTGCCTCAGACATAATTGTCTGTAGTCCCAACATCATCCTGGTGAATATATATATATATATATATATATATATATATATATATGAAATTCTGGATAACACTTTATATATCTGATGACGAAGGCTATAGTCTTTGCAAGCTCAAGCGATAATAAATTTGTTAGCACTTAAAGTGCCACAGGATTCTTTGTTGTCTTTGGACCAAAGTTGTCTTCATTTGGCAAGATTCTTAATATCTCCAGAGCAGATTGCTTCATGTTGAAATTCATGCTTCATCTGAGGCAAATGTGGACTGCTATGAAAGAAATACAGCCTTCTTTTTTCAGCCACAGTGTGAATTCTAATGAAGTAATTTTGCTGGAAAATTGTCTCTTTCAGTAGGGCAGTGGAAGAAATATCCAATATACTTATTAAGTACATTTGTATGACTCTTTGCAACCTATGATTTTCTTTCTTGTATTGCTTTTGTTTTGTAACCATCAGTTTTTCAAGTTGATGAATACGAAGATTCATCTGCTTGAGATTACAAGGGAATGAGTTGGCAAGGTATCATTTGCTCATATTATTCTGAAGCCAAGGCCAAATCAGTGTGCCTGTCATCTTTCTGTCACTTTAGTATCTCTAGCTCATGTAACCAGGCATGTCTAGGCCTGCCAAGTTTACAGGTTGTTGCTGTTGTTGTTATTGTATGTCTTCAGATTATTGCCAATTTATGGTGACCCTAAGACAAACTTACTGGGTTTTTCTGGGGTTGAGAGTGTGTGACTCATCCATGGTCACCTAGTGGATTTCCATGACTGAGGGAATCAAATCCTGATGGCTCTATATTATGTCCAATATGAAATCCAGTATCCTATTGTGTATCTGTACCAGTTGCTTGGAAACACAAGTGGGAGGGTCAAACCCTGCTTGTGAGGTTTCCACAGACATCTGGATGGCCATCATAGAAACAAAAAATTGGGCCAAAGAGCCTTTTAGTTGGATCTAGCAGGATGTTTCTTAGTTTTGTTTTATTTTAAATATGTCCTCAGTTTTCAGCATTTCATCACTTATTTTATTATCTTCTAATGATTATCCTCATGCTCAAACCCCACCACATTCTCATATCTAACACTGGAAAGCTGAACTATGAAAAACAACAAAAAGGCTGCCATTCCATTGTTCATTATTCAGGCTGCCAGTTTACTGTGAAATGTATATCTACAGGTCAAGTTGTTGTCATCTGCTCACCTGTTCCATCATCTGTGGAATACTACTTCTGTTGTTTTTTTTCCATGCTAGCATATTTTGAGCAGAAAATAACGCACAAAGTAATATACATTTTCTATTAAATGTGCTAACAGAAAGCCATTTATATCTACTTGCATATGCAAAAATGTGCTCTTTCCCCCTCTTTTTATTAGCATTTCTTTCATCAGCATCTAGCACTTTGAAAAAGTAACATCACATTTTTCATATATATATATATATATATATATATATATATATATATATATATATATATATATTTCTGCACAAATATTGAGGGCAGCGAATCCTTCCCATCTGACCACAGATTCTATTGAGAGAAGGCAGTTTGGCATCATGTGGATGCCCTCCATTCAAAAGAGGGAAAATTCAGAACCAGCAGATTCTGTAGCAGAATTTGCCAGTGTTCTTACTGTTGACCTTGTTATTGATTACATTTGCTTTTCATCCAAAGTGTTGAAGTTGGCACACATGATTTGTAACTCAGAAATATACCACAACATATTCGTTGAGACGTCTTCAGTCCTGTTCTGGCATTCTAACAAACCAAGATCAGTATACTCCTTCCAACTGGGATGCTCATCCTCTTCCACTGAATGTTCAGCCTCAGAAAGGTGCACATGGAACAAGGGAGGGAAGAGGAGATATCTGCCTAGCTAGCCAGATCAGCCATATAAATTCTGGTGATTAGTGGGGTAACAGAAGTTATTGGGAAGTGACAGAGAAGGCCACTGTCACCACCACCACCATCCTGGCAGCCCTCCATACAGCACAACACCAAAGCTAGTGACACTACTGGTTCCAGATTATAATTTGCCTTATCATGTTTAGCCTGGAGAAGAGAAGGCAGGGAGGTGGCATGATAGTCATCTTTAAATGGATGTCATGTAGAAGATGGAGCAAACTTGTTTTCCGCTGCTCCAGAGGCTAGATCACAAACCAACAGATTGCAATGATAAAAAAGAGATTCCACCTAAACATTAGAAATTATTTCTTTTACTGTGTGATCTGTCCAACAGTTGAGTAGACTGCCTTGGCAGGGTGGGGGCTCTCCGTCTCTGAATGTATCTTGGATGGGCATCTTTTAGGAGTACTTCAGTTGTGTATTCCTGCATAGCATGAGGTTCAACAAGATGGCTCTGGTGGCCCCATTTGACTCTAATGTTTTATTATTCTAGATTCTAGAAACAAAAAGAACAACTCATAATGACCTTGTCCCTGTATTTTCACATAATTACTAAATTACTGTACATCAATACCAGTGCAACATGTTTGGAACACATTTCTTTTGTCATCATTGCTATTGATATCAAGAACAAGATCATTTCTTTTATCAACTTCTCTGACAACTATCAGTTGTTTTCCCAGTATGAATAAATGGAGAAGTACAATTCTACGACACAGAGAGAAAATGACATTTCTAACCTTATCTTATATTACCATAGGATAGCAATATTTATTTTTCTATTTTTATATACATTCAATAAAACTATATATGTTTTGCAATATCAGAGATGACTGATTTCCATAAATTTTTCTTCCAAATCAATATTACATTACTCAAAGTTACTGCCATTTCAAAATTTTCTCCTGTTTCTGACAATGATTGATCTTTGCAGTTTCATAGAATCATAGAATCATAGAATCATAGAATCGTAGAGTTGGAAGAGACCACTAGGGCCATCCAGTCCAACCCCCCTGCCATGCAGGAAATCCAAATCAAAGCATCCCTGACAGATGGCCATCTAGCCTCTGTTTAAAGACCTCCAAGGAAGGAGACTCTATCACCCTCCGAGGGAGTGCATTCCACTGTCGAACAGCCCTTACTGTCAGGAAGTTCCTCCTAATGTTCAGGTGGAATCTCTTTTTGCATACATCCACTTGTGTGCCTTCAAGTTGTTTCCAACTAACAGTGACCCTAACCTATCACAGGGTTTTCTTGGCGATATTTGTTCAGAGTGGGGTTGACTTTAATCTCCCTCTGGGACTGAGAGAGTATGTTTTGCCTAAAATCACCGAATGGGTTTCAGTGCCCAAGCAGAGATTCAGAACCTGATCTCCAGAGTTGTAATCCAATGCTGGGCCTCATTTAAATAATAGATAAAGGTTTCCTCTCTCTCTCTCTTCACACACACACACACACACACACACACACTATTTTCTGCATTCCATTGGAATTACTTTGGCAACTCAGCATCAGTTCCTTTGGAGCTGGCCTTTGGGTAGTAAATGAACAGGAAACAACAGTGCAGTTGAGAGTGAATGCCTGTGGGAGAAACAATGGCTAAAATAAAGGGCCATTTCTACAGCAACTGTAGAATTTAGATGATATCAATTTGGATAATCCACCCACTGCAGTCTACTTCCATTTAGTTCTTTATTGTTCATAACATTCTGCATTCATTCTCCTCAATAGCACCCCCTCCCTTTTATTATTTAATCTCTTTCTCCCTTTATCTTTATAGCCCATTAAAAGTGATTTATTGTTTATCAAATAGCAGTCTGGTTCAATTCTATTTGACAAATGCTAATATCGGGGCACTTTTCTACTGACTCTTTAAATTCACAGTATCACAGCATGACAATATGAAAACAAAGAGCTGTCTCAATGGGTTCCCAGGCAGGACGGAAACAATGGATGAAATTCTTGCTTCCATGAAGTCAGTGGCAAAGTGTTCATGGAGTTAATGAAGCCAAATTCTCCCCTTTTTGTTCTGATTCATCTGCATTTCTGTAACACTCTGTAGTTAATGCCAATTCTTTCATTCCTGGCAGTCATCTATGTCTATCATGCCGAAGCTGGTTGGTTCTGAACCTAAGAGTTGGCAATTTCTGTTATCTCTGAAACTTCAAAGTATAGCCTATCAGCAGATGTTGCTGTGGCTGGAATTCACCAATTATCAAGTCATTTTGTGTTGTTAATATGGGTTGGAATGAGGCCCCCTCAGTTAAGGTGCTTTGGCATCCCTCTTTTTTTATTTTATTTTTGTGGAGGTCAGCATGGATTAGGAGGGCAACCAGGATGGGTAAAGGTCTGGAAACCAAATCTTAGGTGCAAATGTTGAAATATTTGTGTATCTGAGCAAAAAAATAAAGAGAAATAATATTTGAAATGCTATCATGACGTATAGGGAACAAAGTTGTTCTCTTGCTTTTTCCTGAGATCAGGACAAGAACCAATGGGTAAAAATACTTGGGGAAAAGATTTCAAATCCAATCAAACATTAGAATAAAGCACCTTATGGAAAAAGCTGTTCAATTGTTGAACATGTTGCTTTGGGATGTGGTGGGTTCTCCTTCACTGAAAATATTTCAGCTGATGTGAGATCTGTCAGGGATGCTGTAATTATATCCTGTTTGGAGCAAGATGCCTTCTGCAGTATCTTCCATCTTTATGATTCCATAATTATCTATTGAATAGTTAAAACTACATTGAATTGATCACTTGATTACTGTTTCAAGTATGCTAGTTCTGAAGCACCCTAGGCTCTGAGATTTCAGGGCCAAGACTTGAGATCAAGGGATGGTTGTGGGGGCATATCCTGAGGATATCATTAAACATGACACATTAAGCATAAACCACAATTTATCACTGCAAAGTCAAACAAATTAGAAAATATTTTTTTGTTTAGAAATTAGGCTTTCCAAGCTGTTCATTCACCAGGAAAAGATTTCCCAGTAGTTCTTTTTAAATGCCTTTTTATGCACTGGTTTTAACAATCCATGAAATTTTTAATCCAACCAAGGAAACTTTTGCAAGCTCTACTCTAAACAGGAAAAGGCCAATTTTCCCAATTCTGTTTTTATACTTTTCCCATTATAACCAAGCAAGGGGAATTGCAGTCCAACTGAAAGATCCAAACAAAAAGAATATTTTCCACACTCTACTTTCAACATGTTGCTCTCGTTAACCAATAATCCACACAACTAAAATTTCCTCCTCGTTCATCATCCTTTTCTGACAATTCTATCTTTGCATCTTTGTTTGAAAGCCATCCCTGTTGAATTTACAACTTTTAAATTCTGATACTGAGATTATGAAATATCATAATTTCAGGGTTTTCTTTGGTGTGGGCAAGGTCAAAGCAGAAGGAGCAACAAAAAAGGAGGGAAAGACAAAGTAGGTGATGCCTGTAGCCAGAAGAAATGACAAATAAAAGAGAAAGACAATGAAAAACAGAAAAATATGGGTGAGAAAGTGAATCAACAGACAAAGGACCTCTCCTAGTAGGAATTAAGAGGTTGGACAAAGCCATACTCAGATTTTGGAAAAGTTATATTCAGAATTCTTCACTGCTAGTGTTGACTGGGAGGTTCTGGGAGAAGTTCAGTAAGTAATGTTTCTCAGCCCTGGTTGTATGTAACAGAATGGTGGGTTCTTGAAAGGAGCAGACCCAGTTAGTTTGTTGATTTAATTGGACTGGGAACTGTAATAATGTCCAACATACCCAAAAAACAGCAAGCTCTGTTTGTTCACAGAATTCAGTTTAGCTTAGTTTAGCAGTGTTTCAAACAAATGCAATTTAGATGGGGATTAACCAATCAAGACACTCAGTCAGTGAGGAAATAGCAAAGTGTTATCATAGGAATTTAGCAATGTATAATGAATAACAATGTTTTGAAGAAGAAGAAGAAAACCACTCTAGAATCTTGCCCCTGCCCCCTCTATATTCCTCCCTGAGTTTAGTATTTGGGCCTCAAGGTAATTCCTATATAGACCAGCAAGTGTGTTGTTCAGTGGGTTCACTGTGGTGAGCCTGACCAGACTCTCTATCAAAATGTAAGAGGAATGGCCAGACATGGCTGTAAAAAAGAACAAACAAGTAGACATTAATCAATACATAATTAAATCACACGTTAACCCCTGAACTATTTAATCATTCTCAGCTCCACAAAACCCTATTCAGTTCTCCCCCCAGTTGAGCATCCTCATTCTATTATAGTTCCTCTCTTATCTCTTGGCCATCTTTTCCTTGCCTCTCTGCAATCTTTTCCAAATCTGCCTTCTGTCAGAGACAAGCCTCAGCTTTGTATTCTTTCTCCCATGTAAGTCTCCCGACACACACACACACACACTCATCACAGCATTCCCTGTGATCAACTTGTACCAACCAGACTTGCCCACCAACTAGTTGTTCTCCTCACAGTTTCCATTTCCATACGAAGCAATTTTAACATGAGTCAAAATGAACTTCTCCCCTTCATGCATCTATCTATCTATCTATCTATCTATCTATCTATCTATCATCATCTTTCAGCCCACCAGAGCTCCCAATGTGATGTGCAGCAAATAAAACATAAAACAAATAAACATACACTCTCAAAACAAAGTAGAATTGCTTTTTAAAATAATACATACTTATACAATCAGAAAAGGCACTCTAGTTTCAAGGACCAAGGGCTAAACAAAACAGTACAGTCATGGCTGCCAGCCAGAAGCAACAGAGCATGAATAGGCAAATTGAAGCCTATAGCTGGCATGCAGCCCTTGAACCCCACTTTTTTGTCCCCCCAAAGCCCCACAACCCTCCAATAAGAGGTTTTTATTTTTAAAAAGGAAAAGAAAAGTGCATTCTGGTTTGGGAATATTTTTCTCTCTTATACCATATGCAAAATCACCTCCAGCCCTTTGCATAAAGTCCCCTCCCCCACCCCAGAACCTGCAAGTATCTCCATTTTCATCAGCATCCTCCTCAAAATGGTACCAGAAAGTAGTGTGGGTTTTTTGTGGGTTTTTCAAGCAATGTGGTCATGTTCTGGAAGAGTTTATTCCTGATGTTTCACCTGCATGTAATCTTCTCTTTCTACCTCCCTCTACCTTTCCTAGCATCATTGTCTTTTCTAATGAGTCAGGTCTTCTGATGATGTGGGCAAAGTATGACAGTTTCAGTTTCATCCATGCTATCCTAAGCACTGTTCTCCAGCACCACATCTCAGGTGAATTTATTTTCTTCTTATCTGCTTTCTTCACTGTCCATACATGGTGATGGGAAATATGATGGCTTGGACAATTCTAACATTATGGAGCTTTATGGAGCTTGCTTCCAGTTGCCATGGTCCTACGCTAATCGGGGTCCAACTGGTGTTGGAGCAGCCAGAGGCTACTCCAAGCTGCTGATCTGCATAACCCCTATATTTCCTTCCTAATATATATTGCCAATCCAAGTATACCTTTTAGAAAGTAACATATAGTTTAGTCCTGAGTCAGCTCCTCAGAGAAGTGAGAGAATTCTAATAATGGTGTTGAGATCTGAGACACCTTCTAGCCTCTAGATCTGCACCAAACTCCTTTTCCCCATCCTGTTGCCTAAATTGCATAAAGCAATTGCAGGTGCTACTTCGGAAGATACCAGGAGTTAGAAGATAAATATGTTTTCTTTTTCTTTTTTAAAATGGTTTAAGTTCTCCAAGATGCTCAGGGAAATATATGATCCTCTCACACTTATTCTGGGAGCTGACTTACACAATACAACCCTCCAGATGTTGTTGGACTGTGACTCCCAGCTGACATAACTAGTAGAGCCAGTGGTGAGGGATGGTGAGAACTGCAGTTTATGAGCATCTAGAGGGTTGCATGATTCTCACCCTGGCTTACATTGAGAGACTGGCCTAGTTTAACTAAGCAAGCTTCCTGGGTCAGATAAGTTTGGAAACCTGGGGCTCATTCAGCCCTATATTCAAGGATAGCCAACATCTTCTCAGTACCTGTGTGCAAATTGGAACTTTCTCAACTGACATTGCTCCCTCTACTGCTGACATCCTATAGCTGCTATCCTATAGCTGCTATAGTAGCTATCTGCAGTGACCCAGCAATCCTTTTCAGCAGCCGCTCCTAGACTCTGGAATGATCTGCCAGACAAGATCCGTCAGATTACCAACTTGGAAACCTTTAAGAAGGCTATTAAAATGCATCTCTTCCGGCAGGCCTTTCCAGACTAGAACCCCCTTGCTGACTTGCCTCCCCCCCCCCCCACTCTTTTTTTTCTCCCATTATCCTCCATCTTTATCTTATACTCTACCTGGACTCCACTTGAAAAAAATGTATTTCATTTTAATTTTTATTGTACGCTAATGTTTTTTTTAAACATTTCTTCTTGGTTTAATCTCTTTTTAGTTTTTAATTATGTTTTTATGACAGAGGGGAGGGATGGGGATCTTGGAATTTTTAATGCATTTCTTTTTTAATTGTACCTTGTTTTACTGCTGTAATCTGCTTGAATTCCTCAAGATTAAGCAGAATACAAATAAATATTATTTAAAATATTATTATCAACATTCTTGCTGCCATTGCAGTTACAATCTAACCTTGGTGTGAACTGTAGTAGTTCTTGTGTGTCAGAGCACACCCCTTGCTTTATGAAGGAAAGGGAGGAAACATTCTGGAGAAATTTGCTTCATCCCCAGAAATAATGCAGTTTAACGCCACTTTGACTGCCATTTCTCCATGTTATGGAATTTTGAGGTTTAGAGTTTTGTGATATAGTTAGCCTTCTCTCTCAGAGAGCTACAACAAACTACACATCCCAGGATTCCATAGCATTGTGTCATGGCAGTTAAAGTGGTGTCAAGTTGCATTATTTATGCAGTGTGGGTACAGCCATTCTTTTATTAGTGGTATGGGCAACATTGTCCATCCTCAATTTACACTACACTGGCTCATTCTCCCCATGATATGGTTCTGACAGTATCAAAACACAAGAAGTGTTGTTTCCAGAGTTAAAATTCTTGGATGAGGGGATTCATTCCCTACCACACTTGCATATAGAAGAGGGCACAAACAGTAGCATTTGCTGACAATATCTCCAAAGGAACATTCATGTTTCCTTCATTTCTTTTATTTACTCTGCAAAACAGATTAAGCATCTTTGAAAAATTACTACTCTGGTCCCAACAATAGTCAAAACCGCAACACAGTGGGGAAAAAAGTCTATAAAAATCACATCAAATATTTATGGACTGTATTTCCTAGTTTTGTTATCAAATGAAAATTCTGCTGTTGGCTCCTTCTACTACAAATAATCTTTATGACTTCCCTCATGACAATTTTTGTATCTCTTCCATTCCTGCTGCTAAATGATGTACAACACACAGTTCACTTGTTTGTTCAATAGTTGCCTGCATCATTTGTCCTTTGCTAGAAAAAGAATCAAATTGTATTCCAACCTCAGTTGTGATAATACATATTCCTCTCCAGTATCTACAAAATTTAACCTATCAATATTGTCCTGTTTCATTTACATTGCCAGAAAAGGTAGATATTTAACAATGGTTCCTTATTAAAATAATTCACTTGCCCAAGTCTGTAACATTTATTGTCCCTTTTCTTTCTCAATTAGGTCTCCAGGCATGATATGGTTCTGTTCTGTGGTAATAAGATCTCTAAATAATATCATCTCTAAGATCTCTGAACATCATCATCTCCTACATAAGCCTGTCTGAAATAGGACATCCTCAGGAAAGGTCCTGTTGTGTGTCCCATGCAGAATGCCAGGTTGATGAGTACACATAAATGAAAACAACAAAAAAGACAGGTATTTGTAAGGAATAACACAATAGAAATAGCATCAAACATGCCAGAAACCAAAGACAAAAGGGATTGCAAATACATACCGCTAATACAAATTATAGAAATAGAATAATGTATTCAAAATATATGCAGTATATAGAACAATATAGTTAAAATGACAGATTTCTGGGTAATATCTGTTGCGACCAAAGATGGAATATATTTATAACAACCAGTTCTGAGAGCAAACATTTATTTCAATAATACATAACCTCCCATTCACTTAATAGGAGCAACATTGCCACAATCAGGGCTGTTCCAGAAAAAACACAATAGAGTACCAAAAATATATTTTACTAATAAAATAATTAAATAATAAGAAAGCACCATAAACTAAGCATGCAGCCCAAAGTATATTCATCTTGCTTGCTCTTCTTATGGGGAAGGCATGATGAGCACATATGATTGGGCTTTCACTGTGATGACACATTGGTTATGGAATTCCCTTCCAAGGGAATTCCCCCACAAGGGAAACCACTTTGGTTCCATTACTCTTGAGCAGAGATGGCTAAGTTCTTTCCTCCAACCTCCCCACAGTCCTCACTGGCCCAACATTTCTCCCAAATACTTCTATCTTCATCAGAGTTCTTCCCAAAATGGTGACCAGTACAATGTGAAGTCAAAGGCTTTCGCGGCTGGCATTCATAGTTTTTTGAGGATTTTGTGGCTTTTGGGGGCTATGGAGACCTACATCTGGCGATGATTAGACTCGATCAAGGAGGTCACGGGCCTGGATTTGCAGGACCTAAGCAGAACAGCAGAGGATAGGGGGCTTGAAGATGTTTCATCTACATGGTTCCCATGAGTCAGGGTTGAATCAAGGGCAACAACAACAAGCTCCATAAAAATCAATGAAATTTATTCCTGTGTTGTCTGGCTCTAAATATTTGCTATTTTCCATAGGGTTGATAAGCATATAGTGTGGTCTTTAAAATGGGTAATAAATCCTGATTTCCACAATAGGATATCTTGCCAGCCTTGTGATGTCCTCATTCTGGATAAGAAATCAATCCCTCCTCACTTCTCATGTATTTTCTACTTCACTGGAAAGAGAAACCATGGGCAGGAGACAATTCATTCTGTTTTCATGTAATGTCAACAATAACCCCAAGAATTGTTTGGAATCTGGTAAGTTAATGATATTCATGTCCCTTTGGATGAAACCTGAATAATCCTGAATCCAGCTGTTTTGAAACTCAGTTCTGAAACCACTAAGCTGATTAGGAAACATGGCTCAACATCTTAGCAAATATATTTTCCCTTGCAATTGGAAACTGCATTAAATAAACCCTGCCGAGTGGCACTTCACACTTTGTGAATTAAACCAGGAGGTTAACCCTGTGTACAGAGAAGAGTAAGTTAACCCTGCATACCAAGACAAACACTGCCAGCTAAAATAGTGAAAAACTTCATCACCTGTCTGTAAATTTTGAGGAGTGGTTAAGTTCTGGAGCTTGAAACACTCCTGGAGGAGAGCTTGGAACATTGTAATTTTTAAGTACAGTCAGTCCTTCATATCCATGGATTCTTTGTCCACAAATTCAACCATCCATAGCTTGATAATATTCCAAAAAGATATAAATTCTAAAAAAGCCAACCTTGATTTTTCTATTTTATATGAGGGACACCATCTCACTGTGCCATTGTATTTAATAGGACTGAAGCATGCACAATTTTGGTCTTCATGAAGAGTCCTGGAACAAAACCCCAGTAGATATCAAGGGTTCACTATAATTCACTACACATTGCTCTATTGTCCTCAGCTTTACAAATCATTATAATCTTTTCTAGTGAGTCCTCTCATCTCGTGTTATGGCCAAAATGTGACAACCTCAATTTAGTCATCTTTGCTTCTTAGGAGAGTTTGGGTCTGATTTGCTCTAGGAGCCATTTATTAGTCTTTTAGCAGTCTGTAGTGTTCACAGAACTCTTTTCCAGCACCACATCTCAAATGAGCTGATTTTCTTCCTATCAACTTTCTTCACTATCCAATTCTCACAGCCAAACATAAAAATGGGAAATATGATGGCATGGGCAATGCTAACTTTAGTATTCAGTGATATATTTTTACATTTCAGGATCTTGTTTAGTTCTTTCATAGCTGACCTTCCAAGTCCAAGTCTTCTTCTGAATTCTTGACTGCAGCCTCCATTCTGATTTATGACTGAGCCCGAGTATAGAAAATCTTGAAGTATGTCAATGTCTTCATTGTCTACTTTAAAATTATGTAGATCCTCTGTGGTTATTATTTTTGTTTTCTTAAGGTTCAGCTGTAGACCCGCCTTTGCAATTTCTGCTTTGACTTTCTTCAATAATCTTTTCAAATCTCTGATACTTGTTGTTTTTATGCATTGACATTGTGTTTTTAATATGTTATACTGTTATACTGTTTAATATTGTCTTAAGGGGGGGGGATAAAGTGTTTTTAATTGTCATATTTTATATTTTACTGTTGTTAACCGCCCGGATTGGTTTGCCAGAGGGCGGTATACAAATAAATATTATTATTATTATTATTATTATTATTATTATTATTATTATTACTTTTCACTAATAGTATTGAAGCATCTGCATATCACACACCTGATAAATAGACTCAATTAGGAAGATCATACATCTGAATCTACAAAACTTAAGCAAAGCAGTGGAGTACAGGGGTCTTGGAGATGCCTCATCCACTAGGTCACCATGAGTTGAGATTGATTTGAGGGCAGCTAACAACAACAACAAATTGTGTGTTTTTTTGTTATTATTGTTTGCATTTTGGATGCAGTCACAAAATATGTTTGTGATTGTGTTCATGTTTAATAAAAATGATTTTTAAAAGAATAATTGTCATGCATGTATGTTTTACAGGTGACTGTCATATGCAGTAGCATTTAAAAAAACCCACTGTTCCTCCACTAAAGCCAGCTCTGTTCCTCATTTTTAAAAGATAAACTGCCTGAGTTCAGACAGAATATAAAACCATGCTTTCATTAGTAGGTATTCTTTGGCTAAACCAGTGATTCCCAAACTTAGCTGGCTGCTACACAAACAGTAGGTCTTCAATCAAGAAACAGGAGTTGGGGGTGAGCATTAGGTTTGTCACTCAAGAGGAAAGGGAGCAATAGCTTGAAAAAGTTTGTGAAAATTGGGCTAAACCATGTCTTTTTTTAACATCTGAACCTGCATGTCTCCACAAACTATAACTAATAAGCCAGGATCTGCCTTTATGGTTTAAACTTCATTAGCAAACAACAAATTTTTCTTACTGTGATTTTCTGGTATACCTAAACTTAGAGACCACTGAATAATAGGACCTTAGCTGTCCTCCCTCACACAACACACACACACACACACACACACAGACGCATAAACAGAGTGTTCCCATCCGTTGATGAAACAAACCAAATAGGGTTTCATGCATTCCCCATGAATGCTAACACTGCATAGATTAATTAGTTGGTGAGAAAACAGAGGTGGTAGTAGATGTGTTTTTCCCCCCACTTCCCTGTAGTGTTGTTACTTTCAAAAGTCCTGCCTCTTCCTGCAACATTGCAATCTTTAGCAACTCTTTTAGATTTAGCTCACATTGACATGCTCTTGTTGCAACCTTCGGCGTGATGCCACCTCTATCTGTCAATAATACCAGATTTGTTTTCTAACAAACCATATGTTTAACTCTCTGGGTAGTTAAATGCTGAGACCAAGCTGCCTATGGAATCCACTGATATCCTAAATTGCACAGCTAGATCTTGCTAATTAAAAGAGGGAGGAGTAAGCTGCAAGGAGGAAGGGCTACCTTTGAACAAGCATTGTAAATAAGCTGAATCATTAAGGACACATCAACTCAGATGAGAGGCACAGCATCCATGGGAAGATGATCCCAATACTCTCAGTTTCCCTGCTGCCCACATTTATTTGTCCTCAAAGCCATGTGCACAAAATGTGGGCCAGGAGATGAGTTCCAGGGGAAACACCACCAGGGTTTCACTCCCTGTTGGAAAAAAAATCATGGGAGACCTGTCTTATTTAAAAAAAAAAAACAAAAAAAAAACTGTTGGCTGTTACTGTGTGCCTTCAAGTAATTTCTGATTTATGGTGACTTAAGGCAAATCTATCATGGGGTTTTCTGGGGCCAAGCATGTGTGACTTGCCCAAGGTTACACAGTGGGTTTCAAACCACTACATCACAGCTGTCTCTCTTGACTTATTTACTAGTCTAAAAGCAGAAGGAAGAAAAGAAGCAGGAGTACCTCCGGTTCCAGTATCAGATCCCTCCATGAATAAGATCCCCAGAGAAAGGAAGTGGATATGTGTGTGCATGTCCACAAACATACATTAAACCAGGAGTTGGGCTTTTTCCAGGGACCATGGGGTCCTTCCTCTCTCTATGTCCTCAGAGCTCCCTCACACATCATAGATTTGTATCCCCAGATTCTTCCACCTCCCCACACTGAAAACAAGTTTTATTGTGCCTAAAATGACCAATTTGACCTTTCTACCCAGAGTTTGAAATAGTTTCTGAGGATCTAAAGCATGTCCACTTCTCGTTAAAAAAAATTGTGCCCCTTGATGTAACTAATTGATGGACTGGGCTGCTCCCATTAAGGCTGCTGCATCCAACCCAGTGTATAAGGATTCTAATGTTATATGCAGTAAAAAAAAAAAAAGGGGGGGGGGAGGTCTCAAATATAAATTCAAGTGAGGATGAAATTGAATTAAGAATTATGGGCCTGATCCAAACATCTGTGATACAGGTAGAAATGTTGCATTGAAAATTATGGGCTTTCACTCACAGACACTTTGAATTTCTGTTTGCAGCTGTGAAGAAATTATTGCCTGTTTAAATGGAACAAGTGGAAATTCCTCAGAGGGCTGAGGTGTTGGCAGCTCTTTAAGTGGTTGCGATTACTCACCTCTTAGATTTTAGTAAATGTATTTTCATGTGCCATTAGTTAACTGCTAGTTCAAAGTGAGGCATTAATCTCCACTTGGGCTGAAAATCAAATTCTCAATTAATGAGTTAGACTAAATAATTTTGGAGGGAAAATGAAGTATCTAAAACAGAAGTGACACTGTTTCATTGGGAAATTGAGCCTCTTCCATTTGTGACTGGAAAAATATAATCTGCAACACTGTGGTTCTCAGAAGCCTTATTTTTCTGATTTGTAAACTCTGATCTACTACTAGAGGAAACCCATGAACTTTCTAAGATGGAAGAAAGTTTAGCTTGTCGTATTCAAACACTACATTCTCCTTCTGTGTGAACAATCTGCTACAGCTATTGCCTAGCTTATCTCTTAGCATGGTAGAGTGGGTGATACCCTGCATAGGTAGCCAAACATTCCCCTTTGTAATCTTATCTTTGTACTCCATATCTGTTTACTGTCTGTGACTTTGCTTTCCATGCTTGAAAGAGTAGACTGGTTGTAGCTGTATATACAAATGTTTAAAGGTCAGGGAGGATTGAAACACCAGTGATGACCTCAAGAGGAAATGGAAGTGGTTCTACATACATCATTCCATAGCATTTTTCCTGCTCCTAATGTCAACATGGAAACTCATCGTGTTGCTGAGAGGACAAATTCCCCAAACATATCTGAGTGTTTCCCTAGCACCTTGTCTACATAAGGTCCTATTTTGACTGGAAAGGATGGGCTAGAAAATAGCTGGCCTCATAGAGCAAATCAGAATGCTTTCATGACAAAGGCAGGAGAAATGCCCTCTACTCTCCATTTTCCATCTCTGGAGTGAGTAATTGCTATATAGCTTCACCCAGCTGCAATCAAATCAAGCTTCACAGAACAGACATTAAATTTGTTCTAAGCACTCAAAAGAAATAATGGACATAATTCAGGAAGTGCTGGTTGTTGACTTAGGACCTTACCACACGGGGGCTTTTTGAGCGTCAGTTCGCATTGGCCAATGCGTATTCGCATTATATAGCATTGGAGTTCCACACCTGTGAGCTCTGAATACGCATTGACCGATGCGATATAACGTGAATACGCTTTGGCCAATGCGTATTCACGGCTGGGTTCCGAACTGAAGGCAGCCGGCTCCTCCATCTTCCGAGTCCACAAAATTAGGGGATCGGCTGGATCCACATTGATGGCTAGTGCAGAACCTCTGCTGCTTTGGCTGGTGTGTACATCCAATCCACTGGTTCTCCCAAAAACCACCGGTTACAAATCTCCCATGATGCTGCACTGGAATTTCCCCCTTCTCCTTCCGGTGGCCCTTTCCCCTTTTAGCACAACCGCTGGGGCTGGGAGCGTTATTTCCACTGAACGAGATAAAGCAGAAACCTTTTGTGTCCTGGGAGGGGGGAATGTGTGTGTGTGTGTGTGTGTGTGTGTGTGTGTGTGTGTGTGTGTACACATGCAGCATTACACTCTCAGCTGCTCCACAGTTTGTGTGTGTGTGTGTATATGCGTGTGTGTATATGTATATGTATGTGTATATATATATACACACACACACACACACACACAAAGATGTGTGTGTAAGCATATACATGCAGCATTACACTTTCAGCTGCTCCAGTTTGTGTGTGTGTGTGTGTGAATGTGTGTATATATATATGCGTGTGTGTATATGTATGTGTATGTGTATACACACACACACACACACACAAAGATGTGTGTGCAAGCATATACATGCAGCATTACACTTTTGGCTGCTCCACAGTTTTTGTGTGTGTGTGTGTGTGTGTGTGTGTGTGTGTGTATGCGTGAGTGTGCATATGTATATGTATGTGTATACACACACACACACACACACACACACAGAGCTGTGTATGTACACATATAAATACGGCTTCACACTTTTGGCAGTAACACTATAAGTGTGTGTGTGTGTGTATACATATATATATACACACACACACACACGCACGCACGCACGCACGCACACACACACACATATATATATAAACACTCAAGCAGACAGATGTGTGTGTACACATATAAATAAGGCATCACACTTTTGGCTGTGGCACAGTGTGTTTTTGTATATGTGTGTGTGTGTGTGTGTGTGTGTGTGTGTATTATAATAAATGTACACAGCATTGTACATACAATCTTTCTAATTGGACGGTTCCCTGCCCTCAGGCTTACAATCTAAAAAGTCACACACACACACACACACACACACATATATATATATGTATATATAAACTCTCATACAGACAAATGTGTGTGTACACATAAAAAAGGCATCACACTTTTGGCTGTACCACTATGTGTATATATATATAAGTATGTATGTATGTATTTATGTGTGTGCATATATATATATATCTATATATACACACACACACATATACAGATGGTGCATACCCCTTTCGTAAGTGGCTAAAGGCAGCAAATCTCGCGATATACCGCGCTAAACAGTGACCTTATTCTTCACCCCCGGAAGTTAAAAATGTTGTGCCCCGTTCAGAGCCCCACAGAGCATGTGCAAAGCTGCCGATGCGCACCGGCGAACACACATTGTATTGGGCTGGTGTGGTGATCCAATCTGCACTGGCCTCGCTTTGCGTGAATATGCATTGGCCGATGCTCAAGACCTCGATCCGGAAAGCCGCCCAGGTGTGGATGAACAATGCGATATGACGTGAATACGAATCGGCAAAGCGTATTCAGAGAGCGCGAGTGTGGATGAACGATGCGATATGGCACGAATACGAATCAGCCAATGCGAACTGACGCTCAAAATGCCCCCGTGTGGTAAGGTCCTTAGAGGCCTATTCCCCATTCTCAGAGACTTAATTTGTTTGTGACATACCATGACCTAAGTGTAAATATTCCCACACATTTATTTTCAGCATGTGCATGCAGCTCCATACACATATATCAACAGGAACACATAGTATTGTATTCTACTGTGAACTGACAAACTACATGAAGAGATATCAGTAAGGGATGGACTTCATCATATGTCCACTCCCAGAGAACTGCTTTTGCCCCTTTCTTACATCAATGTCCTTGAGAAATTCAGGAGAAACTGATCTCTACAAAAGCTTCCTGATTTGCTTTGGGCCTGCACCACTGGAAGATTCTGCTTTCATTAGCTAAAAAGCCATCTTCATTTTTCTTCACTTCTCACCTTCTCTCATTTCCCCTCCCTGACTGTCCTTTATTCTGTCTTCTCTAAGCTCAAGAAAAGCCAAGTTCTATATGATCTTTCTTGACCACATCTTGCCTTCAGTGTGAACTTCCACAGCCAATCAATCATAATAAAATAGTTATTTTCATAATTCATTAATTCCATGATCCTTCCAAGTCAGGACAGAAACAGACAGAAGAAAGCCAAAAGCAGTGAGAAGATAAGACAGAGGTAAGATTAATGCAGCTGAAGATGTTCTTTGAAAATTCCAGCCCCTTCCAGACCCCATCAGATCACCCTCCCCAACAATAAAGATATGGAGATTCACATTTCCAGAGCCTGTAGAGATGGCCTTCTTCCAGAATGAAAAGAAAAGCAGGTGGGTGCAGGCGATGAATGGTTGGAAATGGGTCACAATGCCCCCCCCCCCCACTTAGATCCTCCACTGTTTCTAAATTCTGTTGTAGAAAATAATAGGTAATGTTAGTTGATTACATAAAGAATTTTGGGATAACTTCTGCCAATTTTATCTCTAGCCTCCAAACAGGTGCTCCTGAGTTCATTATAGGCTGCCAGCAGAATTGGAATTCAGTGTAATTGTATAGATGATGGAAACATAGGCGCGGTACAGACTACACCCAACCCTTTTGCGCTGGATTGGGGCTAGGGCAACCTCATGGGCAGCCCCGCACCCCCAATCTGGCATTTTTCCAGGCCAAAGAGAAGCGGCAAAATGCCACTTCTCTTTGGCTTGGAAAAGGCATGCACTTGCACCTTAGACACCCACGGCACCCCAGTGCTAAAGAGGAGAAAGGAGCAGCCCTCATGGCCCATTATTCCTCTGCATCATTGGCAATGATGCACGGGCCCAAAAGGAGCTCTATTTCAGAGCTCTTTTACACACCTTCGCCAAGCCGCCATAAGTGGCCTGGGGCGACGCAGAGACATCACACACAAGCCGTGCTGTTTGGACTCAGCATGTGCATGACAGCATCGTTACGGGCACCTTGTGGATGCCGCCGCATAATGATGGCGCCCCCCACATGTACTAGGGTTAGGGACCATGCGGTTGGTAGTGCGGTCCCTAACCTTAGTATTTGGGCAGTCTGTACCATGCCTTAGTCAGCATTTTTTTTTTCAAATACAGTGGGCCCCTGATATCCACTACAGTTCAGCTCCAGGACCCCTGTGGATGCTCACATCTCATTTTATACAATGTCATAGTAAAATGTTGTCCCTTATATAAAATAGCAAAATCAAGGTGTGTTTTTGTATTTTTTTTAAAAAAAACTCACACATTTTCAACCCATGGGTAGTTGAATACATCAGTAAGCAATCTGTGGATATGGAGGGCCAACTGTACTGTACTTGTTGTAGTTGTTGATTGCCGTCAAATTCACTTTGACTTATGCTGACACAATGAATGAAAGACCTCCAAGTCTTCCTGTCCTCCACAATCCTGCTCAGCTCACCTAGTCTCAGAGCCATGTCTTCCTTGATTGAGCCCATCCATTTATAATGAGATCATCCTCATTTCCCACTGCCTTCTAGCTTACCAAGTATTATAACCTTTTCTAGAGAGTCAGGTACAAAGTACATCAGTCTTGGTTTCTTGTTGTTAGCTAATTCAATGTTTTGTAATCCAGTTTGAGACAACTTGAACTGCCCTGGCTCAATGCTAGGGAATTCTGGGAAATGTAATTTTGTGAGACATTTAGCATTCTGTGTCAGAGGGTTCTGGTGCCACAATAAACTACAATTCACACGTTTCTCTAGCACTGAGCCAGGGAAGTTCAAGTAGTCTCAAACTGGATTATTTCTGTAGTTTGTACTTAAATTGCTGAGATTACTTTTTGTACTAATGATCTTTATATTTATCCCACTCTTACCTTCCTATTTCTTTATGCAATAGTATTTTGGGAATGAAGATATTCTAGATTGTTTATTTCTCCTTTTAAACCTCAGATGAGCTTAGTGGTTCTGATGTTATAACAGTCAAGACTGTGGATCAAAGGCATCAGCAGGTAACAAAAAATAAAATGCCTTACTATGAGCTGTAACTTCCAATAAGCAGGAGAGGCACACAGCAGTCTTAAATATAATCATAGATTATATGTGTAGTTCTCAGTTGAAGGAAAGGAATATCTTCTCTCTTTTTTTTTCCTGACCTGGGATTTTGATTTTCTTTTCCCATATTCTTGCTTCAGTATCAAAGTGTTTTATGGCCTTTTGTACACCAAAAGTTTTGTGAGCCTTCTGCTTTCTGTTTCTTACCACCACTTCCACTATTCCTTATCCCTGGAACCTGCTGCATCTACCAAGCTTCCTGCTATTTACTTCTAAATCCTATCTCAGCCACCCCATACCCTCAAATCATCCAAATTTGGTTGGGACAGTCCCAATTATTCCTCTGTCATTTCAATTTATTTAGCTGCTTTTAAAAGGGCCCAGTTTATCTATCTTCTCCCAAATATTCCTCTTTGCTTTTTGTGAGTTTTTCGGGCTATGTGGCCATGTTCCAGAAAAGTTTCTTCCTGACATTTCATCAGCATCTGTGGCTGGCATCTTCAGAGAATGTTTGCCTGGAAAGGACTTGGGTATATATATAATGTGTGACCTGGAAAGGCAGGAGTGAATTTGCATGTATATTGTTTTTGTTGCTAATGGCAGGCCTCAGGGTGGAGGGTCTGCAAAAGACGATTAGTGTCTGCTTGATAGTGCTCATTGTCTGCTGGGAGATTTCTCATTTGCATTTGTTGAGTCTTTGTCTTGCTGTCTTTCAGGACTGGTAGACAAACCTTGTTTACTTTAAGGGTTTCCTCTTTTCTGTTGAAATTGTCCAGGTGTTTGTGGTTTTCAGCGGCTTCCCTGTGCATCCTGACATGGTAGTGGTTGGCATGGTCCAGAACTTCTGTGTTTTCAAACAGTATTTTATGCCCAGGATGGTTTGTGGCATGTTCTGCTACTGCTGATTTTTCTGGCTGGCCCAGTCTGCAGTGTCTCTCGTGTTCCTTGATTCTTGTTTGCACACTGCGTTTGGTGGTCCCTATGTAGACTTGTCCACAGTTGCATGGTATGCGGTAAACTCCTGCGGCTGTGAGAGGGTCTCTCTGGTACTTGGCTGAGTGAAGCATTTGCTGGATTTTCTTCGTCAGTTTGTAAACCATTTGAAGGTTGTGCTTCCTCACCACTTTGCCTGTTCTGTCTGTGACTCCTTTGATGTATGGTAAAAAATACCTTCCCTTTGGGTGGCTGCTTGTCTTCACTTCTCTG
>NC_056522.1:61117416-61138860 GCF_019175285.1 Sceloporus undulatus
TCAGTTTGTAAACCATTTGAAGGTTGTGCTTCCTCCCCACTTTGCCTGTTCTGTCTGTGACTCCTTTGATGTATGGTAAAAAATACCTTCCCTTTGGGTGGCTGCTTGTCTTCACTTCTCTGGGTTTTTCTGGGCCTGGCAGCCCTTCTGATGTCTGAGCTGGAATAACCATTGGCCTGTAGAGCCTGGTCCAGATGCTTCAGTTCATCTTCCAAGAAGTGGGGTTCGCAGATGCGTTTTGCTCGGTCTACCGGTGTTTTCTGAAGATGCCATCCACAGATGCTGGCGAAACGTCAGGAAGAAACTTTTCTGGAACATGGCCACATAGCCCCCAAAAACCACAAAAAACTACAGATGCCGGCCATGAAAGCCTTCGACTTTACATTCCCCTTTGCTCTCAGCTTATATCAATTGCTGCAAACAGAGTTCCAAGTGCAAAAGTGGTTTGCCCTCTATTAAATTAGAAGGGAGAGATGAGAGAGGAGAGGAGATTCTTGCCTTTCCCAGTAGGCTCAGGCAAAAGGAAACTGTGATAGTCCTTCCTATCTTGTGTGTTCTTCCTCATTAACAGCTGTCTGGACTTCACTCTGACGTTGGCCATGTAGGTCCTGATTTTCATCTATGAAGAATTACTGAATTTCATATCTGAAGCCAATAAATTGAGATCAGAGCAAACACTTATCTGGTTTAGCATGCTAGACCTTTCCCATGAGGAGGCCATGAGAGTGACAAAACTTGCCAGCAGCCCTTACCAACACCAATCATCCACAGCAAACTTTGGAAAATTGAAGCAAATGCTGTGTTTTCCTTGGAAAACTTAACATTTACTGGGAGAACATTTCAGGGCAAGCTGCCAGTATCTGTTTTCAGTTACTGAACTGTAATTTGTCACCAGGAGAGCATAATATAAACACACAAGACAGCAATTTGTCACCAAAACAGCCATAAGCTTTCTTACTACCAGGATTTCATTTATTGATGCAGTTATATATAGGAGGCTCTATTATTGCTGAAAGCAGAATGGAATCAAGAAAGTCTGCAGGGTTCCCCAGTGCATGAAAGCAACATTACAGTACCAAAGATGTTGAAGTTAATTCAGATTTCCATACAGTTCAGGTTAGCAGGTCAATAAGGAATGCCAGTTCCATGTTTGGTGAATTAGTAAAGATTCTTTCAGTGTGTTCCTTGGAAATATAAAGGACATAACACCATAACATAACCAAGCCTCCTACAGTCTGAGCACCAAAGAGATGAAAGCAAGCAGTAATGGGACTGTTTGTCTCTTGGTGGTACAAGTAGAGGATTTTAGATCTTTAGGCCTCCATTAAATCATTTTTATCGCACACCATTTCCAAACTGTTCTGGGCACTGGATGGGATCAGCACAGAATGGGTGAGAACAGGTGTTACTGCACAGAAGAATGCCACTGATGCCTCTGGCATTCCCCATCTGTGCTATGGCATCCAATTTTGAAGAACAATTTTGAACTGTTCTTCAAAATCAGCTGCCATAGCATGGATGGGGAGCAGCTTGAGGACTCCCGGTGGCATCGGTGACATTCTCCTGTGTGGTAATACTCAGATGAGCCCTGGTGGTGCAGTGGTTAAATGCCTGTATTGCAGCCACTCACTCAAAATCATAAGGTTGCGAGTTCAATACCAGAAAAAGGGTTCAAGCTTGACTCAGGCTTGCATCCTTCTGAGATTGCTTAAAATGAGTCCCCAGATTGTGGGGGGCAAATAGCTTACAGTTGTAAACCACTTAGACACTGCTAGTTCAGTATGAAGCGGTATATAAGTGAAACTGTTTTGTTTTGTTTTGTTTGTTCTCACCCATTCTGTGCTGATCCCGTCCAGTGCCTAGAATGGTCTGGAAATGGTGTGTGATAAACTTATAAATCTGCCTCCACCTTTTAGACAGCCATGTGCTTTACTTCAGTTGTCAAGCAGATAATATTTCTATTCTGCCTCCTTCCCCACAGCCATTCCATGTTATATAAACTTTTTAAAATTCCTAACAAATTAGAGCTCAAAAAAATCTGTTTGCAAGCCCTTCAAAAGGGTCTTCTCTGCTGTACCATCCCATCTAGAAATTGCCCTCCCTTCAGAGGCCTGGCTGGTGCTGACGTTGGCCACATTTCAGTGTCACATTAAATCTTGCTCTTTAGCTAAGGCTCTGTGGGTCCAGTGACTATTGTTGGAGTTTGGTCCACTGGATTATGGTTTTCTGTATATTACATCTTATTTTACATTGCTTTTACAGTTAAGTTTACTGCACAGGGGCTCCATGGAACGGAAGGAGAAGAGAACGAAAGGGGCCAGGAACGAGTGGGGAACGAGTGGGGGATGCATTTTACTGCACACAGAAGTCCCCATTCCATTCCCTACCCTTCCTTTCCTGATCTGTCCTAGAGCAGGCGATTTTTGAGAACTGTTCAGAACAGTTCTCAAAAATCGCCTCCTCTGGGATGGATTGGGAATGGAAGGGAAGGGAACAGAATGAGTGAGGGACTTCCTGTGTTAAGTAAAATGCGTCCCCCACACGTTCCGTTCGCTTCCCGGCCCCTTTTGGAGCGTTCTCGTGCTGTACCTGGAGCTTGTGAAGTAAACTTAATTGTTTTATAATTATGTGGGTGTGGAGGACCTTTTGCAACATTTTGGCAATCTCTCTGGCCATTTTAGAGCTGGTGGGCCTTTTTCCAACAAGCCTGGAGATATCTTTTTTCCAACAGGAAGTGAGCCAGGGGCATTTAGGGCAACAAAACCTCAAATATCATGGGGGGGGGCATCCCTCCAGGTTCCCCACAGGCCAATATAGCCAATTAATGCCCATGATTATCCACTCCAGATTTAACCGTACAGCAGTTCAAGCAGTGGGTGTACTGTAGACTAGGATTTTGGCCAATAAATATCAATAATGTATGGAAATCATTCAGGGTGGCACCAGAACAAAGACAATAGATAACAGCAACAATGCCATGTTTCAGATTTCAAGGTATAGTGAACCTTCTTTGGAAGAACAGTCCCCAAAAAACTATTCCTAGTGGTTACCCACTGAACAACAGAAACAATACCTCAGGTGTGGAATGGCATACACAAGAGGCACATGTATGGAAGAAGGCAGTCATTAAGAAACCATGGTCCACACTGCAGCTGCACCTCCATGCTAATAGTAAATCAGAAAACTGGAGTGTGTCCAAAGGAGGGCGACTAAAATGGTGAAAGGTCTGGAAACCTTGCCCTATGAGGAACGACTCAGGGAGCTGGGGATGTTTAGCCTGGAGAAGAGAAGGTTAAGAGGTGATATGATAGCCTTGTTTAAATATTTGAAGGGATGTCATATTGAGGAGGGAGCAAGCTTGTTTTCTGCTGCTCCAGAGAACAGGACCCGGAACAATGGATGCAAGCTACAGGAAAAGAGATTCCACTTCAACTTTAGGAAGAACTTCCTGACAGTAAGGGCTGTTTGACAGTGGAACACACTCCCTCAGAGTGTAGTGGAGTCTCCTTCCTTGGAGGTCTTTAAGCAGAGGCTAGATGTCCATCTGTCGGGGATGCTTTGATTTGGATTTCCTGCATGGCAGGGGGTTGGACTGGATGGCCCGTGTGGTCTCTTCCAACTCTATGATTCTATGATTCTATGATTCTATGTTTAGGGGATTGTTAGCCATCTGAAGAAAAATTCAGCATGTGAGCTCCTCTTTCCAGTCAGTGCTAGAAGTGAAGCAATGTAGTACTGCTGGGACATTCACATCCCAGAGTAGTACAAGTACCTAGCCTAATTGAAAGCTTTAGCTAAAATGCATGAAGCAAAAGATTCTCTGCATCTTCAATGAATAGGTTATTGTAAAAAAAAATTAAAAATCAATTTTATCAGACTTTAGCATGATGTCTAAAAAGAGGAGAAAAATGATAAAAATTAATTGCACAGTACATAACACATTTGTAGCAAATCTTGCCTGACAATCACATAATACAACTTTTTTCAACGAGGTGGTAGCACAGTGTGTATGTGTTTTAAAGAAACTGCTAACAGATTAATTTTCTCCCTTTAAGAAAATCTCTGTGGATACAATATGCATTGAACTCTCTTCCTTCTGCTTTCAAATAATGCTTCTTTCTCTACTGGCAAACAGAGATTTTCTACAAATGGAAATTTAATGTGAAATGACTGCATTTAAAGTAACTTTATCTATCTTAGCTCTTGGGTTGTTATCTGCCTTCCGTGAAAAAGATACAGACTATAACATTTAAATGCAGGGGTTTATAATGATGTGGTCCTATGCCTCCTTGTGCAGTACTAGAATAGCAGAAAGTTATTCTCTCAGAGGAAACATATGGAAATACCACATTCCATGTTCAAGTGATGTGACACCACACTTCTATTAAAGGACACTGTAAATTACTGGCATTCTTGACCCAACACTTTAACATATGCTGCCTGTAATCTACATGTTTGTTGTCAACTGTCCTCAGGTTGACTTCAACCTCTGGCAATCCTGTGAATGAGGCCTCTCCAATATTCCCTATCCTCAATGGAACTGCTCAGTTCCTGTAAACTTAGGCCCATGGCCTCCCTAATTGAGTTTAGCCATCTGATGTATTTCTCTCTCTCTGCTGTCTTCTGTCTTTCCAAGCACTATAATCTTTTCTAGTGAGTCATGTCTTCACATGGGACGTTATTGCACTGCTTAAATAACCCAGCTTGCCTTTTCTGAACTGAAGTCTAATTCAGACTGCAGTCGGGTCCTATTGCAAGCATTTTGCCACTGAAGCCACCAGGCGAGTCCAGCCTGGTTGCAGCCTGGCTCCTAGGCGTGCTTCAGGAGCCTCATTTCAAAACCGGGAGCTTTCCGACTTTAAAAAATGGCTGCCAAAGCATGCCGGGGACCTGGGCTGGAGCCGGGTTGGCAGCAAAATGCTAGTGATAGAATCCAGCTGCAGTCCAAATTAAACTTCAATTAGGAAGAGGTAAGCCAGGTTATTTAAGTGGTGTGATAAGGTCCATAATGTGGCCAAAGTACAGCAGCCTCAATTTAGTTATTGGCTTCTAAGGAAAATTCAGATCCAATTTACTCTTGCAACCATTAGTTTGTCTTTTTAGCCATCCTTGGCATCAACGGAACTCTTCTCCAGTACCACATCTCAAATGACTTGATTTTTTTCTCTAACAGTTTTCTTCACAATCCAGCTCTCACACCCATACATGAACATGAACATGGCATGAACAATCCTCATTTTGGGGTTCAGTTATATGTCTTTGCACATTAGAATCTTGTCTAGTTCTTTCAAAGCACCCCTTCGTAGTGCTAGTCTTCTCCTGATTTCTTGACTACAATTTCCATTCTGGTCAATGATTGATCGAAGATATGGGAAGTCTTTGACTATAGGGCTGTACAAACACCCCTGAAAGGACAGTCCCCAGCCACCCATTCTTCAACTGGATTGGGGCTTGACAATCTCATGCTGCCACCTCGATCTGGCCTTCTGAGGAAGCAAAAAGGAGCCTCAAAAAGCAGCTCCTTTTTGCACCCTCAAAGGGGCACCATAACTGCAGAAGCACAGCTATATGGTGCCCCTTTGGCACTGCGTCATCTGGACGCAGCGCTGGAGGCATGTCATGATGTCATGCACCATCTGGAGCAGCGCATGGTGTTAGGGTGCCTTGGGTGGAGTCAGGTGTGTGTCATCAAGATGCTGTGCCCCGACTCTGCCCCCAGGCCAGTCTGGACAGCCCTTATGTCAGTTTCCTCATCATCTTTCCTCCAAATTTAAGCCTGCTTTTCATATATGGGCAATCTACATTGCCCATGAAGAATAATATTTTGATTTTGTATGCCTCTTCTACCATCTGTCCCACAGAAAGGTGACCAGCAAGATAAGTAAGAATCAGGCACAACATTAACAACTGACATTATTAGACAAATGTCTGCATCCCAGCTGGGTCCACAAGCACAAATACCTTTCCTGGAATGCCCGAACCTTGGAAAGTGTAAGGAATCCGAATTTAGCCCAAGACTCAATGAGTCTTTTTCAGTCTGCACTTTCCAGACTGTTAGCTGATATATTGAAAGAAAGGTAGGATATAAATTAAATATATAAATGGCACTTCCTTTCCACAGTAGTGGGGTTACATGCTTCTGTGTGGCAAGAGGCTATGCTGATGGTAGCACTGCTGCTGGTAGGGTCTCCAATATCACACAGGATTTTACTGAGCAACCAGACTAAATGTACCAAAACTGGGCAGCAGCAGGTGTGATACTAACAGAGGATCTCTCAGAGACAACAGCAGTGAAACCATGATTAATATGTGTTAGAACTGTGCAGAAGGCAGCATGGTAAATCTCTTTTGAATGTCTTTTACTGTGAAAACCCCATTATGAAACAATGCAAAATGAAACAAGAGATAATGTAAGAAAATGAAACTCTCAGGTCAGATGGCACTCAACCAGCTCCTGGGGTACAGCAGAGGAAAAACTAGAAGCAGCACTGTGGCAAATGATGAAACTGGACTCAAGCCAAAAGGTTGTTGAGCTATTGACATGCTCAGAGGTGAAAGGAAAGTCTGAGGCTGCACAACACGTTTTGTGTTATATGAACATGCAATGTGAGAAGCATGAATCAGAGGAACTAGATGTAGTAAAACAAGAAATGGGATGTATAAATATTGCAATATTTCAGATAAGCTTCAGTGAGCAGAAAGTTGACGGTAGAGTCACACTGGAGGACCCAGAGCATATGTAGGTCCTCTAGCGTGATTCTATGGTCAACATCCAATGGAAGCATACCACAGAATCATGATGAAGAACCTAGAAAATGCCCAGAGAAAACACGTAATCATTCATTTCAGGTATGATAAATAGGGTTCCAGATTTTATGCAAAAATCAAATTATGTGAAGGGTCCTGGAACAGATCTCTCACACGATATGCAAGCCACCTGTCACACATTTCTAATGCACACAAAACACTGTTTAAAGATACTGAAAAGTATTCAAGCAGTGTATTCCGTTTAAAATGTATGTACACATATGTGAGGATTTTTTTAAAAAAACACTAAAAAAGGATCAATTTTATCTGATTAAAAAAAAGTCTGAAGCAGACTCTCAGTACAATAGTGGGAACAGGGTGACCAGATGTCATAACTGTGAAGAAGGACAAGGCACCATGAAATATAGAACTTTGAAGAAAAATGTAGGACATTACAAAATAAAAGCTAGAAATACAAATATAAATATAAATTAATTTCACATGGTTTATTTACATCTATAGTACATGTACTCCTCTTTATTATGTACTCAACTTTATTAAAATCACCCCTCCCCATCCATGGTTTTTACCTCTCCTGCACTTTACAATCTTCCCAGGAGGCAGAGGTGGCTTCATCTCAGTTCATGTTCTTCTCCTCTTGTCATCCAGCCAACCTGTTCTCAGTCAGCATAAGGCACTTTTTCCCTAGAGCTTCCCACATGCATTACGTTTATTTTAATGCTGCCCCTGTGCCAGTTACAATCTATAACAAACATTGATTTGGAATTGCATGACAAAAACAAGCCCATTGCATCAGTAGTGGGGACATTAATACGTTTATTAATCTACCTCTTGTTTGCTTGCAAAGGTACAGGATAAGGTTTTTTGGCCAAAGGATATGCCACATGGACAGTAGAAATGGATGGGTGGTGGCAGCCCCATGTCTGACTGCTGCTGATAACCTATCACTTCAGTGGTCTCCAGAGCCCCAAAGAAACAGACAGTGCTAAAAATAATCTACACCAAAAGTCAAAGATGCTCAAAATGGAAGACATTTTGGATGTCCTCCCAAAGAGAAGGTTAAAATGTAGACATATCCAGGAAAAGGAAAATTTCTGGTCACCCTGAATGCAAAAGGAAACATCTGTTGATGGGGGATTTATATATCTGTCCATCTCTATTCATGCCTAGCAACTGGACCTTTGAGCATCTATTTTATATTTCCCACAACGTCCTGGAGCAATTCTAATATTATACATTACTAACATTGTGGCAAATTTGAAAAAAGTAAGTCACAGCTGCTCATCTTTGCCACTAAGCAAACATATACATGCCCAGAGGCTCACCAGAAGGTAGTTTCTGAGGACTCACTCAAATCCAAGGTGGCCCTGTCACAGCTATTTTAGTATTACATGCAAAGAAATATCTTAATAAAAGATGATAGGAAAATGACAACACTGCATCATGACTCAAACTCTCTGGAATCCTATTTTCACTAAGAACTAGATTCATCCCACTGACTCAGTGAAATTTAGTTTTATGTTTATTCACCTTTCAACAATTGATTCAGTGGTCTACCTACACTGTCTGCATGCACAAACTAGCTGCAATTCATTCCTCCTGCCCCACAGTTTGGAATCATGGTTGTCTGGTGCTGCTAGAAAACATCTCCATGCACATCTCCATGCACAGCCACTTCTTTCAGTTCAGGTATTTATCAGAATTGGCAAAAACTGACACATTTTTTCATAGCCAGAATGGAAAAAACTCAACTTCAAAATCTAAATGTGAGAAACTGACATATTCATTCATCCATGCCCAGGGTTTGGGTGCTTAACATTGTATCTCCAGGCATCCAACCATTGTAATGGTGAATTAGGGTTGCTACCTCTTTTGTCTGAGAGGTACCTTATGTTTATTTCCTGCAGGGCAGACAGGCACTACACAGTCCTCTTCATAATAGGTGTTTCAGTTTATTTTCATGTATTCAGAGTTCTTTATATTTAGGATGAAAAGAACATGAGGTTTTAAAAAAAAGGGAAAGCAAAAGAGACCAGTTGTCCCAAATCAACAACTTGCACAAATTTAGTGATTATGAAAAACTGTATTCATTTTTACTGGGACAGCACATTGTACAAAGGGGCTGTGATTCATCCTGAAATAGTAGAATGAGCCATCCACAGTGATCCTTCACCCTAGATTTAAATATTAAACTAAATAAATAACTATGCAATGGTGAACTTCAGCCAGATGTGTTTTCTAATGAAAGGGGGGTGAGGCAACACTGAATCCTTTTGATACTAAATTATTGGGCAAACGCCTAGTGACTGATGCCAAAAGGGTCTGATGCCAATTTTTTACTACAGAAGTTGCTTTCCTCCCCACATGGGAAAGCATTCAGTCATGCAACCCCCTGCCAGCAATACAAAGTGGTACAGGCTGGGTACAGTTTTCACACCTCCTCTGCTGTCTCTATAGACTAAGACCAATCATCCAGTTTGATTCCACATATTTCTCCACTGCAGCTGGGAATATCTTCTCCTACACAAACAAGCAAACAAACAATAGAAGAAAGGTAATGAGATTTTGCTTCAGAAAGAATCAAATTGTCAAAGTGAAAAAGACTGGATCTCACAGAAATTTTTTCATGAAGGCGGTCATTTATTTTGTATCCCAGTTTGACAGTCCCTATGTGCTAGCAAGATCCTGTTAGCTTTCAAAAAATCAATACCTAATGCATCAAATCCACTAGATAGTTAGAAGCTGACATCATTTTTATATCTAAGACAGTTTATGTTTCAGTATGTTAAGGAAGAAGGGAAAAAAAGGAGATTCCTTCAAAATCCCAAACATGTTTAATTAAACTACAGTAATTATTGTAGGGCTAAATTTGAACAGACAATACAGTTGCAGCAATTATCTATAATTATGTGACTTCAATCACAAAATAATAGAGGTTTTGATGTCACAAAGCACAGTGAATCTAATTACCTGTTCTATTATTCTGATGAGCATGCAATTAATGCCCCCATATATCTCACAAGGCTGTAAAGCTGTTCTTTAATTAAAGGATGGTTGTGAATGAGGAAGGTAAGCTGAAATATGAAAGAAATGGTACCATCACTTGACTCCATAGTTCATCTCAAATTGTTGCATGACATTTTACAGATGAAAACTGGGCCAAGCAATATCAAAGTTTGGTCAAGATGGCAAAAGTTATTAATGAGCAAGAACAGGCTAACTATGAAAAACTACAGCAATTTGCTTTTGACTGAGTCTACTGGAAAAGGCAAGATTTTGCCACCTGCCCTTCTTTCCCTGCAGTGGAGCTAACTGAGTGCAAACTACTTTTGGACATTGAATTAACTTGCAGCAATGGAAGTAGGCTGATAATGAGGGGAGAAAGTGGAAAGAGGAGCGAGAAACTGGGACATTTTAAACATCATAAAAATTTGAGACAATAGTGGATTTATAAGTACTGCCCCTGTAAAATCACCAGTTTCGGGGTATGCTACATAGCTAGAAATCTTCATACCATACATATGGCCTGATTGATTAACCCAACCCCCTGGAATTTTGATGCTACAGAAAAGTCAAAGTTCAAACCTATTTCTGTGAACATTCTTCTCCCACTTCCAAGTGCATTACATGCTAGTATAGTGTGAATTTTATAGAAAAACATTTTTGGTGTGCATTTTTCTGTTAAGAATAGCAGAAGAGGCTAGCTGGCTGGCTGGCTGGCTGACTGATTGTTTGGGGGCTGTGAGGTGTTAACACTGATCTGATGTGTACCATCTCGAAGATGTGAACAACTTTCTTCTGCCAAACCAAGTGAGGAGATTTTAAAACTTCAACTGATAAGAGTGTTTGAACATGCATGTGTTACTGTCTGTAATGGTGCTATTGAGGCCCTTTCTATGGCAATTTCATTCAGATGTTTTGTCACACTGATGATTCAGTGGTGATTTAATGTGTGATAATCCCCACCTCAATCTCGCATCCCATCTCCAGCCCAGGAAGTTGGAGCCAGTTTAAAATGCTGAGTGATAAACTCCTTAGTTGCAGGCCTGCATTTTCTCAAGTTGTTTTTGTTGTATTGTTCTGTGGAGAAATATCTATCTATCTATCTATTATATTTATATTTATATTTATATCCTGCCCTTCTCCCAAGGCTGGAACTCAGGGCAGCTTACAACATTAAAAAAAAAACATACAGTTAAAAATATACAAAAATAGTATATTAAAGTAGAATTAAATTACTACAATAATTAAAACAAATTAAATGCTAAAATCAAGTTTTAAAAGATTAAAATGCTTAAAATATTTTAAAACAATATAACAACACCCCATCACATGCCTTAAAAACTGTTTTAAAAGCCAGTCTAAACAAGTAGGTCTTAGCCTGCCAGTGGAAGGATAACAAGGAAGGAGCCATTCTGGCCTCCCTGGGCAGGGAGTTCCTGAGTCTAGGGGCAGCAATGGAAAAGGCCCTCTCTTGTGTCCCCACAAACTGTGCTTGTGATGGTGGTGGAATGGAGAGAATGGCATCCTCTGAGGATCACAGAGCCCAGACTGGCTTATATAGGGAGATACAGTTTGCCAAATGGCCTGCACCTGGACGATATAGGGCTTTATCAGTCATCACCAGCACTTTGTGCCTGGAAACAGACTGGCAGCCAATGGAACTGTTTCAACAGGGGTGTTGTGTGATCTCTATAACCTGCTAGCAGCCTGACTGCAGCTCTTTGGACCAGCTGAAGTTTCTGAACACTCTTCAAAGGCAGCCCCATGTAGAGCACATTACAGTAGTCCAAATGTGATGTAACAAGGCATGTACCATTGAGGCCAGATCTGGTGTCTCAAGGAACAGGCACAGTTGGCACACGTTTAAAAGTGCAAAAGCCTCCAGGTTCAAAGCTGGGTCCAGGAGTACCCCCAAACTGCAAACCTGTATCTTCGGGGGGAATGTGACCCCATCTAACACAGGCTAGATCTCTATTCCATTAACTGCCTTCTGACTGCCCAAGACCACCTCGGTCTTATCTGGATTAAGTTTCAACTTGTTTGTCCCCTTCCAGTCCATTACTTATGACAGACACTGGTTTAGGACCAGGAAGCCTCCTTGGACTGAGGTGGAAAGGAGTAGTAAAGTTGAGTGTCATCGGCATTTTGACGATACCACACCCCAGCGTTCTGAACGACCTCTCCTAGCAGCTTCATTATATGTTAAACAGCATAGGAGACAACACCGAACACTGAGGGACCCCACAGGCCAATGGCCAGGCGGTCAAGCAGGAATCCTCTAGCACCACCTTCTGAATTCGCCTCTCCAGGAAGGAATAGAGCCACTGTAAAACAGTGCTCCCAGGTCCCATCCTGGAGAAGTGGTCTAGAAGGACGTGGTAAGTAATTTTACTTGTTACATATCATTGGGAAACCAGGTCAGGAAGGTGTACATTTATCCTTCCCACTTCTGTTAGTTCCTCTCTGGATCAGTGCTCTTCACACTTTGTTGCTGTGGTTCCTTAGTTTCCAATTTATGGCAACCTCAAGGTGAAGTTTTCTTGGCAAAATTTATTCAGGGAGAATTTGCTTTTGTCTTCCCTTGAGGCTGAAAGATTGTGACTTGCCCAGCTTCACCCAGCTTCACCCAGTTGGTTTCCATAGCTGAAAGGGGATTTGAACCGTGGTCTCCAGAGTCCTAGTCCAACACTGGAACCACATTGGCTTGTAAGTAAAAAGAAAGTGAGCAGCATATTTCAGCTTCATTGTAAAGTGCAGTTTGGCCCCTGTGAAATCTGGTTTAGCACCAATCCTCCCTGAGCATCAGCAGTAGCTCAGCATGACTTCAGGCTTATAGTTATGTGGGAGTAAGCCTCCCTGAACTCAGTATTGTTTATTTCTGAGCACAATTCAAAGTGCTGGTCATGACCTATAAAGCCCTACATGGCTTAAATCCAGACTATTTGAGAGACCGTACCTCCCCATATGAACCACCTAGAGCCGTAAGATCCTCAGGAGAAGGCTTTCTCTCAGTCCCACCACCATCCCAAGTTTGTCTGGTGAGGACCTGAGAGAGAGCCTTCTCAGTGACTGCTCCCACTCTGGGGAACTCCCTTCCATGGGAGACTAGGTTGGCCCCCTCACTGCTGGCCTTTCGCAGGCAGGCAAAGGCATTTTTGTTTAAACAGGCCTTTTTTGATCTGGCAGGATTGGTTTTATTGGGAGATGAGAGGGTTGGTCTTGGATTGTTAATTTTAACTTTGTATGTTTAAATTTTATATTTATAATTTTTATATTATTACGATTTTAATTGTATAATTTTAATTGTTGTGTTTTATGTATGTTAGCTGCCTTGGGTCCCACTTTGGGAGAAAGGCGGAATAAAAATAAAATAAAATAAAATAAATAATTGGCAACTGCTGTGAGGCTACCATCAATACCCCTCCTACCCACTGCCATTACTGTTACTTCTATCCATGTAAGTACACTGGTGGAGTGTTACACTCCACTGGGATTAAATAAGATTTTAGTCAATATGCTCAACATAAATGTGGCTTTCCCCTTCATTTCCAAAAGAGATACAAATATGTAAGTTGGTGGGTGGGGGAAGAGCACTTGTGAGCAGCAATTTCAGCAAAAAGTAACAAGAGTTTTAGCAAGCAGCAAGAGTGTCTGCAGTTTTGAAACCAATGGAGTGGCTGTTAGTTGCCTTGGAACTCCTATATGACACACAAGAGCTTTGTGACTATGATGAATACATCTCATTTTGTGGGACCAATAAAGTGCCAACATCTGGAGCTAAGTAGAAACTTTACCATAGTAGAAAAAAGAAAACCAGCAACACTGAACACCTGAACAAATTAAATACATTTGATCACACTGTTATGTTCTCACCAGATTTGACATCAAACCATTCTGAAACATTATAATTAACTCAAAAATAGGGACTAATAGAAAGTGTTGTGCTTATTGTGTATTGTGTGCCTTCAAGTCTTTTCCAATGTATGGTGACACTAACAGTGTCCACAGAGTGTTCTCAGCAAGATTTGTTCAGAGAGGTTGTGCCTTTGCCTTCCTCTGGGACTGGGAGATACATTCAGAGGTAGCTGTGTTGGCCCTATACAATAAGAGCACAATAAAAGTACAAAAGAGAGTGTGACTTACCCAAGATCACCCAATGGGTTTCCATGGCCAAGCAAGGATTCAACCTCTGGTCTCCCAGAGTACCAGTCTAACACTTACACCACTACATCATATTGGATCTTATTTATATACTAACAGCACCATGGTTCTATACAGTGTCAAAAAGTTAGTGAAATCATCTAACCAAGAGAAGTTAAAGAACATTGTTCCTCATTATACTGCCTCTGACTCTTTTTGGCAAAATAGTGGTTGAATTCACACAGATGAGAAAATGATGTGCACTTCTAATCAAATGGCAGATGATCGTGCAAATGCAAAATGCCTCTATGCAGCCATAGCTTCCTGGGGGCTATCTCTTTAGCCCCAGAAGTATTTTATTGCTGCCCCAAAGCTGGAGCTATATTGAAGGGTGTCTTGGGGCTTGTCTACATGGAGGGGAAAAAATCCAATCCTACCTCTTGTTTAGCATAAACAGCTCAGCCTTCCAACTGGATAGTTTGTGAAGGGGAGCCAGGAGGCTGGCACTGTTTCTTGCCAGCATCTGCTGCCTGAGGTAGGACTGTCTCCGGTAGAATTACTGCTGTTTTGCCAAGATTCTTCCTTGTCTTCCTCAAAGCACCATGGTCTTTCTGGTTTTGGTGCTCTACTCCGACAACTTTCCATGAAAGCTCTAGGTAGAAAGAGAAATTTAGCCAGCTCTGCTGTACTAGTCTCTTTGTCACTCATTCATGCTTTTCTAATGCCTTTTCTACCATTAGATTGCTTCTACTTTATTACATTGGTTATTGGTTGTGCACTTTTCTCTGAGAATAGATGGTTGTTTTCTCCCTTCCTATAGGGCTTTCTTAATGGTATTACTGCAAGGTTGTGAATACCACTCTGATTCTTTTGACCATTTTCACTATTGCATTACCATTCATCTTCCATGTTTGTATAGCAAAAGACAGCGCTATCAGGTAGCGCTGCCTCTTTTTTCCCCCTCCCACTATACTTAATTCTGTACTTTGAGCACTTCTCCTTTATGAGGCAAATTCTATTACGATAACTCTGTGGAATCTGTCATGCTGGCAAACAGTTTTGTATTTACAACACTTAGGCCTGATTCCCATTCTAGTGAATTGCATCGTTGCCTTTCTCTATTAATACTTCTTGATATCCGTCTCTTCCCCTGGGCTTATAGTGCGGAGTCCATTTAAGGAACAAAAGTATACACTGTATGGCCCAGTTCCACAAGCTGTACAAAAACAACAAAGCATAGCTGGTGAAAAATGCAACAACAGAGAGCCCTTCAGGCCATGTCTTGCACTGCACTCAGAGGATTAAACAAATGAAAGTGTAAACTGTAGGCTTCTCCTTTACATTTCTGATCCTGTATTACTAATTTTGTCTACACATACTGTAGTGTCTATGTGAGTGAGTGCATTTATGTGTGTTTGAAAGAGAGAGAGAGAAAGAGAGAGAGAGAGAAATTGTTTGATCTGTTTAAAAAAATACATAGCAACATCATACGACCATTATTTTATTTTTCCCATGTGATTAAATGGTTTCCTTAAAGCAATAATATTAATAGTCTAAGAATGCAGGAGGCAATACATGAAGGAAAACTAAGACATGACAATCATTTTCCCCACATGGAGTGCTCTAACCATAAAAGAAGACTTTATGGGCCATGAAAAGTATGAGACAAGAGAAGAGTGCACTGGTCATGAGAAACAAATAGAAAGTTTCCGTCAGCAAAACCGAAAGGCTGATCAGACATCTCTGCATTTAATACTACTTAGTTGGTTGGCTGGTTGTATTTTTAGAGTGCATGATAATCAGAGCTCTCCGGGCAGATATCTAGGTGAATTACAGCTTTTCATCTGGCACAGGAAACTGTAACCTTGATCCATGTAATCTCAACATATATTGTAGGTACCACACAAGCTTCTCTAAGAAGGGCTTTCCACACACAATGTGCCATCACTGAGAAGACCCCACCTTTGGAGGAGGGCACTTGGAGGAAGATTTCCAGATAATGGGCCCTTGGTATCTACTGGAACTGGATTCCAGGATTCCCTGTGGATACCAAAATCTGTGGATGCTCAAATCCCATTGTAGACAATGGCATAGTAAAATGGTCTCCCTTATATAAAATGGCAGAATCTAGTTTTGTTTTTTGGAATTCATATATTTTGGGAATATATTCAAGGCGTAAATAGTTGAATGCATGAATACAGAGGAAAGGAGAATTCCTACTGCAGAGAATTGTTTTCCATTTATGGAGTGTGGCAGGTGTTACAGCTAGTAATCACATTCCTATTGATCAACCTCATGCACAGAAATGTACACTTAGCATGAGTGGAGAAGCCTCTTATCGCTCAATTTTGTGAGTCTTGTATTGAGAGTCTCTTTCACAGGCACATTCCAGCCTGACACAGAATAATATTGTTTCCTTCTGCCATAGAACTTCTGCTGTTCCAATAGAAGAATCAGAAGATGGAAAGGTAACACTTTGGGAATGTGGCTTACCCAATCCTCCAGCCAGCATGGCTAGTGGCCATGTTGTTGGGGGACACTTGGAATTACAGTCCAAAGCTGCATCTATACTGCAGAAATAATGCAGTTTGACCCCACTTGAAATGTCATGGCTCATTGCTGACATTTGTAGTTCTGAGAGATATTTAGCCTCCTCTGTCAGGGAGATCTGGTACCACAAGAAACTACAAATCCCAGGATTCCATAGGATGACAGTTAAAGTGGTGTCAAACTGCATTAATTCTTCAATGTGGCAGCAGGCCCAAAATGTTTCTTTTTCTAGTCTTTGAGAGAAATGTTTTCCCTTGTGGAGAATGTGCATATATTCCCATTTCAGGCAAGACAGAGAAGTGTGACCTTATGAAACACATACCTTTCACTTTCTGCTTATGTGGTTTTTCAGACTGTCCTGTACAATTCAACTACATAAGATAATGTTTACATATTTGGTGGCAAGTACAATAAATGGATGCATAAACTGGGATGTCCATCTCCTTCAGTCACAACATTCTGTCTTTAATGGCTTTTTATGGCCCCATGAGTGTGAGCAAGCATCCGTCTCTTCATTATGAACCCAGAAGGCTCAAACCATGAAATCTCTTTATTTTAAAACTGCATTGTGCTTCAGTTTAAGGGATTATTTTTGGTGATACATATAGCAAAATAAATAAATAAGCTGTTTTTGTTAACTCTCCAGTGTGAATTCTTCATTTTCAAATCAAATGACAACCTTGAATATCGAGGTTCTCAACAGTCCCTGCGTCAAGTGTCAGGGAAGGAAGGTGGGGGTGGGAATAAATGTTGCTTGCAAGGGGAAAACAAAGAAATAATGTCTCTAGATAAGTAATGATCACCTACGAACTGCTAAGCTGTCAGGTCTTACAAAGGACAGAAGGGAAGATGAGGAAGGATTAGAAAGAGAGAAAGCTATAAACAACTAAGAAACCTGACAGACTGGTGAGAAAAGAACATGCTCTTGTACTTCACAGAAATTACAAACAAATCCCTGTGGATTGGTAAAAGAAAGAGGTGAACAAAACCAATAGGGTCTTATTATTTCTCCTGCCTGGTTTTTCAGTTGACGTGTGTAACATGAAGAAGTGTTCTCACTTCCTTGGCTTGCTCTCCTCCCCTACATTTCTCATGTCAGTTCCCCATTAATGGAAACTATTTGCACTTAGACACATATAGGGGTAGGAGCTCTTTATCCCTTTATTTACACACTACACTGCGCTCATAAAATGAATTATTATTTTTTTCTAGTTAGGGAATATGTTAGACTGAAGAATCCCATTGGCTATGACAATTGATTTAGGACCATTTATTAAATATGGAGTGAAAAAGAATCAACCCTCTTGTAGAAAGTTATAAATCCTTTTTTAAAAAAAACCTGAAAATGGATTCTTGTTCCTTCTGCCAAGAGTGTTCATATTCAAATTCATCTGGAGAAGAAGCAAAGAAGTGATATGGTCCCTTCCAAAGCAGTTAAGGCAATTAGAGGAAAGTGAAAAAGGACCTGGATGACCTTGGGCAAGTCACATGCTCTCAGCCTCAGGTGAAAGCAAGGGCAAACCTCCTTTGAACAAATCTTGCCAAGAAAAATCCATGATAGGTTTGTCTTAGGATTGCCATAAGTCAGAAATGAAGGCACACAGCAGCAACAACAACAACAATAACAACAGCAACAATGGTACTTAGAAGTCTGTACTCCCAAGCTCTATTATTCACCAAACTAAAAATCTCAATATTCCATAGGATCCAGCTGTGGCAGTTGGCAGTAAAGTACTGTACTATAATAGTCTAGTGTGAAAGAGACCCAGGAGGGCCCTTTGGACTGTGATCACAGTACTGAAGGAGAGAAGGGTACTCATTTTCTCCATGCCATTAAAACCTTCATCACCACTGTGCATCTGTGGGGATTTCCAAAAAAAAAAAAAATTCTTTCTGTGCTAATTTAACAGGAAAGGCTTGATTCTCACATAAAAGTCACCAGCGGATACGAACATGTGTGTGTAAATTGTTGGAAATGCATTGACATCTGGCATTTGAAAGAGTTAAAAGTGAAAATTAGCTTAGCTCTTTATTAGTTCTAGCTCCCTCAGAGAGCTTTCCTAATGTTAACCAAGTTCATATGATAAAGCCTTAATTTGTTACTTAGCCATTGGTGTCATTACCCTTAATCAGAACTGCTAACTGTGGCACATATGCACTCCCCACTATAAATGAGTTCCCATCTTGGATTTTACAGTAAGAGAATCTTAAGTGACTTGTGGGTTTTGAATTTCCTTGAAAAACCATCAAAGTGGCCTATTGTTCAAAATAAATGCCATGAATGGTCTCACGGCATTATAGCAGAATGAATGCTACACTACACCACAGCATATGAAACATCAGTACTCTATATAGTGTGCATACATTAGCTTTTTTTCTTTGAAGGGAAATGCCTGCATGCATTTGGGTTACCAATTTAAGGGGCTGAGCATTCACCAGCTCATATAAATGGTTGCAAATATGCCTGTGTTTACAATGGGGTTCTCAGTATGCATTGAAGCCATTAGATCATCATTACTCTCTTCAGTCAAAAAAACAATACTGATGTATAAGATACACAGTTTTCACACAAGCAAGCATCCATCAACCAAGATATGTATTCACAATGGAATTATGCATGCAGAATGTATTCGATCCTCAGAGAGAATGGGGAAGTAAAGGTTTTTGGGAGGGGGATATTTCAAGCTCATAACAAACAAGAAAGGATCTTTTATTTTATATTTGGGGGTAGAGGCAAGGGGATGGGGATTTATCAATAGCCTAAAATATAGGAATATACTTAACCTTGGACAATCCATTACCTATATACCAGTTTACCTCATTTTTCATAAGCCTCAAATCATGAAACAATGTGGAAAGAAGGCTGTAAGCTCACATGGACAATTAAGAAGTTCCCACGACTTCACTGGGTGAAAGTATCAGCTTAGAGTTAGATGCAACAATCAGTAATAGAGGATTCATTTCATCTGCACTGGTTAGTCCATGTTGCTTAGAAGTATCAGACAATGATACATTTTGTAGCAGTTCCAGCAATCTCACAGTTGCAACAGTATCTTTGATATTCTAAATTATACAAGGTTATTTCTAGCCCTTAAAAGTTGTGGCCTCTACAAACAATATGGCTCCCCTTTGGTTCACTATTGATTACAGGCTCATGTAAGAAAGTCTTGTGTAAATAGTTTACATAGAGTAACTGGTCTACCCTCTGTGAAGCTGGGAGCTATCCAGGGTGCTAAAGTCAGCAGAACTACAAAGAGGCATTGGAGTATATTGGGGCCTTGCAACTTTCTTTTTTGGTTATGGCAGGGTCTCAGGATTTTGTTTTCACCTCCACCCTAGGGATTCCTGGGATCTGGAGTTTAGGCATTTAGAATTCTCTGTCAGAGAGCTCTAGAGTCTCATCATACTACAAAATCCAGGATGCAGAACTATAATGCCATAATTGTGTGTAAAGGCCCTTAAACACAGACTTTTTCACATGACTCAATTTTACAGAAATTGCTTTAGTCCTAACAACATATGTTACCTAATATATTAAGATTAAATGAGATAGGAATTAATTATTTACATTTATTATAGAATGCCATAATATAATACAGTACCATATATCAATTAACTGGAAAATATCCAATCTATTCAAACATGTTCTGAGATCAGAGGCTTCCACTTCCTCAGCAGCTAGAAAATGATAATTCATAATAATTAAGACTACTTAATCTTTAAACACTTCAGAGCTGCATCACAATTAGGTTAGAATTTTTTAAAAGTTGATGGACATTACCACTGAGATATACACTTGGCTAGCTATTCAGTACAAGGTGTTAGCATTCTCACCAAAGCATCATCATTAAAGTGACTCCAATCGTGGGTAATTGCGATGGTAATATAAAGGGTATGAATGCATTTCAAGTCCCCCTTCATTATAAATCCATTTGGCTCCAGTTCTAATTGCCAAGCTATACTCAGAATTTATGTGATGTTCCTGTAGATGTCATATGAGCCTGGTATTTTTATGCTACTTCTACCGTAATATAATATTAATTAGATTTCTCATCAAAGTACTGTAAAATGCTGTCATCCAGGCTGCTTGGATTTCACAAACAAAAAATAGAGATCAATTTTACTTCAATCACAGTTCCATCCTATTATTTTCTCCCCTTTTTGCTCATTTTACTGAAGTCTTGAACACAATGGGAAGAACGTGTTTCTATTCCAAGAAGAATGTTTTTGTTACAGAGGTTTCATACTTGTTAGGCCCTTCTTCCAAAAAGTGTCTCCCAGTTTCTAGTTTATCTCACCACCATCCCTGAAAAACTCCTGCTTTACTAGTGTCAGAAAACTCATCCAAATTAACTTAGCAGAAAGAAATAAATGTTTTCATCAAATACTTACTTCTGAGGAAATAATTACATTCAAATAAGCCAGTTCTCCCCTTTGATATTTCACAACAATAGCCATGGGCCTTCACAGGGCTCAGCTGTACAACAAATAGAACAGGGCACCCCATCCCAAATATAATAGGCACACATTTACATTTGTTCATAACTGTTCCTGAAATCCTGTATGACACTTAACTTCTGAAATTTCAAGAAACAATAGATAATAGATCTTTTATTCATGTGCAAGCGTTTATATCCTGTCTTTCTCCCAATGAGCAAAGGTGATATAGGTGGCTCTTCTCTCCCACGGTATCCATATGATAGTCCTCTCAGGAAAATCAGCCTGGAAAGAGTGACTCTCCCAAAGTCAGCCAGTGTGTTTCATAGCTCAGTGGGACCTTGAATTGGTTGCTTAGATCTTCTACTCTAACCACTATACCACAGTTGCTGCTTTCATTGCATGTTATTGCCATATAGGTTTTGGGGTTTATTCATAGTTATTTTTCTTTTTCATACCAAATTGATAAATTACTTTTTAAACTTTCAATGTTGAATTTCTTTTTTTAAAAAAGTTTTTAAAATTTAATACACAGAGTCTCTGCAA
>NC_056522.1:61138870-61143881 GCF_019175285.1 Sceloporus undulatus
AATAATAATAATAATAATAATAATAATAATAATAATAATAATAATAATAACAACAATGGCAAAGGCACATGGCACACAGCCTCACACTTATGGCTCCCAGGCATAAACCTGAACAGTATACAGCAAATGCCAACTCTTCCTTTCTGCATCTTGATACTACATATCTTGCTTATTCTACATCAGATCTAAGCAACCAAGTTGGACTCTGACATTTGTATTTCCAGGTTAAAGTTCTCAAAATGCCATTGTTTGTCCCACAGTACTGTTATTTAATAGCATTTTAGGAAGCACCAACCCTTGAGACGTGCACAAGTCTTGACATTTGGATTCGGGAAAGTGACATTTGGGCTTGCTGTATTCAGAAACTCCAGGCTTTAAATAATAGCGCAAAAGAAAAAAGACTTTGCATTTACTGGTCCCTCTTCTTTATTCTCTGAGACAGCTCTGCTTTTCTAAGGACAGTTCATTTTTCTCCCACGAGCCACAATATCCTCTGATATTTGAAATTCTACAATAGTGTTTTTTTAATCCTTCTATTGTAACAGAAATTTCAGGAAACTTAGATTTCTAGGATTTGCAGATCAATAGGAATTCGCAAGAGGACCTAGTAATTGAAAATCCATAAGTTTATTTCCAGTTGTCGACAAAGGAAAACATTGAACTCAGTGGAATTCAAGTTCCAAAAGCTGAGAACCCCGAACAAGACAAAATGGCTCTTTTTATATTATTCAAGACAAAGGAGCTTCTTCAATACACCTGATTGGCTAATTACAATTTAAACATATAGAATTCTTACAATCAGAACAGAAATACATGCATACATTAAAACTGCATCATCACTATTTACCCCCTCCTGTAGGAATTCAGTGGCTTTCCCTCCTAACCTTGCTTCTGAATGTCTACTATGTATCCTTATCTCAGTAGTTTATGTTATGTCTTTCTACTGGTGCCAGCTTCCATCTAGGTCAAGATGCACTAGTTACTCCTTTGCTCTAGTTTTCCTAAACTCCAAGCCTTTATTTCAAAAACCATCTCTCTGGCTGACAAAGGTGACTCCATCTTTCTATAGTTTTTATATTTCAAAAAGGAATTTCCACCACATTCCCCCCTTTTGATGCTTCATCAATATTTCATATTGCACAATACTATCAACTATTAACTATGTTTATATGACACTCTAAACTCAGAACAAAACAAAACAAACCTGTCTAGCAGTTACCAAAATATTAATATTCTTACCATCACCAGGCAATAACATCTTCCAGTCGGTCCAATTTCAGAAAGACAGTGTATAGCATTAATTAAACACACATATTCTCATTGCTTTTGTTGGATCTGATTCTCTGGAGTTTACTCTTGACACCAAGCTAATCTTCTAATAGTGATGTATTGTATATTTGTTTCATGATTCAATAGGAAAACTCCACTATAAAGAATATTGTATCTGCTGTCAGAATCACCTCTCATTGAGAAACTATAATTTTTAGCCTGATGTTACAGACTCTTGCCAAGCAACTGTTACTATGTTACCACACTATTTCAGATCATCAAAGACAAGAGTTAGCCAATCCAGTCTAAAGCTATATTTGATTATGGAGATTCAGTATGTAACTGTTAAGACCAGGATCTCAAGACCTAACCTCTCTCCACCAGGCCAGGAAGGGAAGAAATCTCAGGAAGAAAGTGCTGTTTTGTGTGTATGTTTATTTGTGTGCATTTTTACTGAAATGAAAATGGGTGTTGATGCTGCAGGCTTCAGCAGCGGAGGGAGTGATCTGTGCTTTTTCCTCCCTGATGTTTTACTACCCCACAGTAAGCGCCGGTGTGAAAATCTTCTAAGAGCATCTCAAATTGTGACCAACACCAGAGGTCAACAGAACAGAGAAGTCGGCAGAGGAAAATACTGACCTGCCTTCCTATTTCTCTGGGTGGGTGGGTGGGTGTGCGTGCATACACCTTCAGGTTGCCTGTCGACTTATGGTGACTCTAAGGATTTTATAGGATTTTCTTAGGCAAGGAATACTCAGTTCCTTCTCCTTGTCCTTTTTAAATCATTTACACTTTTTGATAGCCTCTGGAAAATGGTATAATATGATTAGGTAGCTGAAATGTGTTTGGCTTTTTCTGCAAATAAAGCAAAGAAGGGATTCAAAGTGGAGCATTTTTCTGTGTTTCTTGTCTCTGACTCTCAAGTTCAGTTCCTGGTTAACCTCAGACAGGTTCAGACTTGACATTGTGCTCCCAGTTTTTCAGCATTCCAAAAAGAATTATTTCATCACATTTCATATGAAGGAGAATATGCCTAAAAGGGTTAAGGTCAGTTGACTATTTCTGGAAAATGATGGCATAAGTGTAAGTCAAAACTGAAGTTATGAATGTTATTGTCACTAGGATGAACTGTCAGCCAGCCTGCCTCTCTGCCTGCCTGCCTCTAACATAACTAATTTGTGATTGAAAGTTACTGGGAGACTCTGCTGGAATGTTCTGAAAAGCTCCATGTAAGATTGTATTAGAAGCCTGCAACTGTTCACTCTTTGCGGCTGCTTGTTCTAAAGTTTTGCCTGTATGCAAATAAATTAAAACCTTGTTTAGTGATCCTTCTCATCTCTGTGCTTGACTTCTGAACTAGGACACCTCTTTGGAAGTGGTGAAGATCATCCCATGGGTTTGCACTTCATACACACCTAGTAAAGGATCAGAAAAAAGGCAATAAATATAATCAAAAGTAACAGCAACTTCCCTTTGAGGAAGCACAGCACTGTTTGTGACCTTTTAATTATTTTTTTTAAAAAAAGATGAATAAAGAGGGACATGATAGAGGTTGGTAAAGTGATATGTGGTTAAAAGCAGAGAAACATTTTTCTCTGTTGCCATAACACTACCACTCAGTGTCATCTGACAGAGCTGAATGTTGGAAGATTCAGAGCATGGGATTAAGATTCAGACATGGAATATACTCAATGAAACCAGCCTTTTGTTCAGATGGCTTCCAAGGTAAAAGAAAGAAATTCATGGAGGCTACCAATCCAGCCATCTATCCTTTTGTAGGTACAGTCGGCCCTTCTTATACACGGATTTTTTATACACGGATTTAAGCATACACGGTTTGAAAATGTTCCAAAAAAGTATAAATTTACCTTGATTTTCCATTTTTTATAAGGGACACCATTTTGCTATGTCATTATATTTAATGGGACTTGAGCATACACGGATTTTGTTATACATGGGAGATCTTGGAACCAAACCCCAGCGTATAACAAGGGTCCACTGTAGTTAAAATGAGTACCAGCTTGTTGGGGGCACTTGGCTAACACATTGTGAACCACTTAAAGAGTGCTTACCCTATAAAGCAGGGGTAGGCAACCTGCAGCCCGGCGAGGCCTTGGGACCGGCCCCAGCCCGGTCCTGCCGCCGATTGCGGCCGGGGCCTTTGGCCTCTCGCGCGCAGGGGCAAGGGGGGCAATTGTCTATAGATGCCTCAGAAACATGCATTTATATTAACATTTTTTTAAAAATCAGCAATTTTTTTGCGTGTCCTCCACTTTTTTAAAAAAAGTGTCCACCATTTGAAAATGTTGTCCTACATTTGTCCCGGTTTATTTATTTATTTAAATTTTTTTTTAAAAAAATATTTAATTATTTATTTTTTGGCTTCGGCCCCCCAGTTGTCTGAGGGACAACAACCCGTCCCCCGGCTCAAAACGGTTGCCTACCCCTGCTATAAAGCAATACAGAAATGGAAGCACTGTTGTTAATTGCTATTGCTAGTAGCTATAACAAAGCTTGGATAAGTTACTTTGTTGGGCTACAACTCACAGAATCCTCAGCCAGCATGACCAATGGATTCTTGCAGTTGTGATCCAAAAAAGTAATTTATTCAAGGTCCACTAGGATCAGAAGCAGCATGCTATTCAATATTTACATGAAACCGCTGGAAGAGATTATCCGGAGACACGGGGCGCGGTGTTATCAGTACGCTGATGACACCCAAATATGTTTCTCTGTGTCTCCGACTGATGCAGTGACCAGGGATGGCATCTCTCCTCTAGACGCCTGTCTGGAGTCAGTAATGGGCTGGATGAGGGAAAACAGACTCAGCTTGAATCCAGAGAAAACGGAAGTACTCGTGATAGGTTCCCCGGGCCTGGGGATGGAGATTTGTCCACCTGTCCTGAATGGGGTCACACTTCCCCTGAAGGACTCAGTTCGCAGTCTGGGGGTGCTTCTGGACACGTCGCCCCACCTTACATCTCAGGTGGATGCGACAGTCAGGAGTACCTGTTATCAGCTTCGGCTGATACGCCAGCTGCGACCCTACCTGGGCCGGGGTAGTATATGCTCTGGTGACCTCTCGGTTGGATTTCTGTAACACGCTCTACATGGGGCAACCTTTGTACCAAACCCGGAAGCTTCAATTGGTGCAGAATATGGTAGTGAGGTTGGTCACTGGATGTTCCAGGACCAGCCATATAATGCCTGTCTTATACGATCTGCATTGGCTGCCCATTCGCTTCTGGGCGCAATACAAGGTGTTGGTTATTACCTATAAAGCCCTAAATGGCTTGGGCCCAGGGTACTTGAAGGACCGCCTCTCCCCATATAATCCGCCCCGCACTCTCAGGTCGGCCGGGAAGCAACTCTTGAGGGTTCCTGACACAAGATATTCCATGACTGCACAGAGGGCATTTTCTAGCTCAGCCCCGCAGCTTTGGAACTCTCTTCCCAGTGAGCTCCGCTCGGTTACCTCCTTTGACCTGTTCAGGAAGAAGTTAAAAACTTTCCTCTTCCAACAGGCTTTCCCCCAGGTGTTATGAGATTTGCTCTCTCCCCGTTGCACCAGCACTTTATGCTAGTTTGTTCGGTTTTATCTTGTACATTTTTACTCTGCTTTTAATTAATCTGAATTATTGTTGTGGTTTCTATATGAATACTGTTTGTAAATTGTACATTGTGTAGTACTCTGTTGTAACCCACTTTGATCTCCCAGGAAAAGCAGGCTATAAATAAACAG
>NC_056522.1:61143891-61168863 GCF_019175285.1 Sceloporus undulatus
TATTATTATTATTATTATTATTATTATTATTATTATTATTATTATTATTATTATATTTCTGAAAGTGGGAAATATCTATTTCTCTCAATGTCTTCCTTTTGGGAGTCTCATAGGCAAGAGGTTGGGAAATGGGATGCTAGACTAGATAGTTTCTTCTTATATTCCTAATACAAGCATATTAAATGAGGTTGACTTTATTTATTGAACAGTCATAGAAAAGTATTGGGGAAAACCAACAAAAAACATGGATGCCAGCCATGAAAACCTTCAACTTCATATTTGGGAAATTGTGGAAACTGTCAGATTTAAATGCCATGTTTATCCATTCATAATTAATATCATAAAACTATTTTTTAGCATTTTAGGAAAAATTAGACAGTAGAAAAATTTCTGGAAAATTTTAACTTCAGATCAGTTGTACCAAAGGCACCTAGACAAAGGTATTTTCAATTTTTATCCCCCTGTGCTGTGGGTATGTTACACATGCTATCCATTGTAGACTTTTAGGAGAATTACTAACCATTGAGAAAAAATGGTTCTTGAATTGGCTCTTGAAAAACTATATAATTTTTTTTGCAGATTATTCTATTTACATGATATTGAAGTTGTAAATACTGTTGACTATTAATAACTAGAGACAGCATGGTGAATTGGTTTGAGTGTTGAACTAGGACTCCACAGACCAGCTCAGCCACAAAAACCACTGGGTGACCATGACCAAGTCACACTCTCCATCTCAAACTTGCTAGAAATTCCATCATCTAAATATGCTACTACATCCCAGAGGGCCTTCTCAGTAGCGGCCCCACAAATCTGGAACAATCTTCCCGAGTAACTCCACCTGATCACCCCCCTAGAAACATTCAAAAAGAGGCTAAAAACTTTCCTCTTCTGTCAAGCCTTCCCCTCTGGAAAATGAAGTTGTGTATTTTGATTCCATCAACCTTCTGCCTCACCCTTTCGAATGATTGTTTTAGATTTATATATTGTATATTGTGTTATTGGTTTTATCTGTTTTATGATGTGTTTGTAACTGGTTTTAAATTTTGTGTACACCACTTTGATCTTCTGGAAAAGCAGTATAAAAATTATTATTATTATTATTATTATTATTATTATTATTATTATTATTATTATTGAAATGCAATGCAAATCTTGCCAAGAAATTCCTTGGATAGAAACACAAAAAATCAAAGTTAACCTCATGATGCATAACAACAATTTATTATCTCTAGCTAAGTTAGTGACGTCTTTCGGAACCAGAAGGTGGGTTAGGAAATGGAAGTATAAACAGAGGCATAGTGTGTTTGCTGCTCAGCTTGAGAATCCATCTTTTGTCATAACTGCAAAGAATATTTTTTCTGTGATGCAATATCTTTTCAAAGTTAAATAAATAAATAGAATTAAAAGGGCAATGCAACACTTTTCACCCAACCGGGGGGGGGGGGGGGGGCAGGAGACAAATATAAGGTACAGATGTGCAATGTTTCCTTTTTCTTTTTAAAAAAATGTCACTGTATCCAGTTTTGAGGCATAAAGAGCACTCAGTCAGGAAAGAAATGGATGAGAGACCATTATTGGCAACTTCACCTGAAGCAAAAACAGCATTGTTAAACAAAGTCTGTCAGCAATCAACAAATCTCTTTGGTTAGCTGAATTCAGGCAATTTTGGAAAGGTGGAAGCTGCTGACACCTGTTTAGATTAATCACAGCTGCATTAATAGGCTTTTTTTTAGAAAAAAGAAGAAGAGGAGAACAAAGGCAATTACTATCTGTCAGATTTCCAGAGAGAATGGAAATATAGTTTCTCTGCAAATATTTCAATTTTTTTTTAAATAATCAGATTATTTTAAAAAAAACAAAACCAATCAGATTCTCTAGACTGTCACAGATGGTGCTGAGCCTGTTTTGGATACTCTTATCCATGATTTAGAAGGTTTTAGTACCCACACTGCAGCCATTGTGGCTCAGGATTTTATGGCTGCCAGAACAACTATGAGACTGCTCCAGTGTGTTTTTGTCCCGGCACATACAGGCAACTGGACAGAGGACTAACTATGAAAGACAGGACCTTCTTTATTGCCAGTAGATAGATACACAATAAAGGAAGGTCCCCTTAGCCTTGCTGGGGTGGAAGGTTCACCCCCCCCCCTTTTTTTTTTTTTTTTTTAAAGGCTTCATCCTTGTGTCTCAAAGTATGTGGCATCTAGATAATTCTATATGCCTTTACTTCTTATTCTGAGCTGTTCTGAAGGTGATTCTCTAGATCCATTTCAGACTGGGTTTAAATAACTCATGCAAGAGGTGGTGAAAGTATTAGTCTCCTGAATGTTTTGGCAGATAATACCATCCTGCTCACTGAAGCTTTTTGAATAAGCCTTAGGGAGTAAGAAGAAGTGATTCCACTCTTTTTCAGAAACAAGATCCACTGAATGCAGCTATTCTTCTTTTAGAAGTTTTCTCTTTTTTACCTCATCACTGTTATTAATAATAGTAATCATTTTGTTTTTATTATATTATTATATTTTTGTGATACACAGTGATTAGGTGTGGAATTTTCCACTTCTGGTGTCATACTGATGCTCAGAAAGTTTTGAATTTTGAAGCATTTTGGATTTTCAGGTTAGGGATACTTAGCCTATATTACCAAAGTATGACAGCTTCAGTTTAGTCATTGACATTTCTAGTGAGAATTTAAAGTCGATTCATTTGGACCTATTTGTCTTTTTCACAGTCCATGCTATCCACTGAACTCTTTTCCAACACCACATTTCAGATGAGTTGATTTTCGTCCTGTCAGCTTTCTGCACTGTCCAGTTTTCACAAGCCTAGATAGAAATCAAAAATATTATGCTCTGAATTATTTAGACCTGTGCCTATGTCATAATACCAGGGATGATGTATGACAACATGCACACTTTTCCCCATGAAACCCGTTCCTAATGAAATTCCTACAGTCACCCATTTTGATACAGTCTTCCCATTGTGACTAATTTATTTGAGATCGAAACACAGGATTACATAGAGTTATCATAACAGGGTTAACTTACAGACCTAGTCAACAATGGTGTTCATTTCAAGGCAGCTGTGGATGCCCTCGATTACTGGTTACTTTTTCCCACAGCGATGCATCCCTGGGTACTTGCAGGGCACATGTCAGAACAGTCCCTTAGCATCGCTTGGATAAGGAAAAATAATTATGTCTCTCATGACACAATTCATGTACAGATGTAGTTATGCTGTTGAGGGCTACAGTGAGTCAGGTAGTAACTTGCTGTTCTTTTATGTTTGCTGCTTTTTCTTCAAACAAAACGGGTGTCTTTTAAAGCAATTCAACCAGAATAATTTTCATACAGACTCATGCACAAAGTCCCTTTCCTTGATTAAATATATAGTTGCCTTGATTAAATGTATAGTTGCCATAACAACTTTGTACAGCACCTTATTTAATTATTGGTCCCTTGCTATCTGCATTTGAGTTGCTATGACAACAAAAGACTTTGTTTCACAGTTGTTTTCCACAGTTCTGTTAAAAAGAAATCAAGCACTTTTGCTTTTCCCTACAAAGAGCAAGAATATCTGGGAGTAAAAGAATAATGGCCAACAAAGAAGTTTTCTATACACAGATTTCATATAAGAAAAATGGATGATGATGATGATGATGATGATGATGATGATGATGATGGTGATGATGATGGTGATGATGATGGATCTCCACTCACCTGTAAGAAACAGCTGGCTGCAAATACGTCATCCACCAAAAATTAGATATCCAAGCATTCCATGCAATGTCTGTAGGGAAGGAAAATAAAAGAAAGAATTACAATGTATGTTGACTTAAAGTAAAGCTTTTTCTTTTTTTTTTCCCCAACGGAAATGTGAACAATATGAACTGTAAAATTGTGTAGCTGGTTTTTTTTTTTCTTTTGTGTAGTACCACCCAAACAACCATTGCTATGCTGGATGCCATGTTAGAATGTGATAGTAAACATTGAGGGAAACCCCTGAGGAAATGTGATACATCTCTCGGCTTAGAGGTGCCTTCAGCAAGCCCCATAGTACCTTCCTCACTCTGAAACATTCTTCTTAATACAGAGAAAATGGTAAAGAATATTTGCAAAATTTCACATCCTTGAGAGGATATCACCTATATACTGAGACATCCTGGTGGGAAATTATCAACTATTACAAGGTCCATTTTCTTTCTTTCCCCCCTTTTTTTCTTTTACTTATCAGGGAGGAAAGGCTGCTTTCTCAACATATTCATTGTTTTGTGCAATATACATTTTTCATTTTTTTGCAAAATGGTGTTATTTTCACCCATGAAGCTATGTTTTTATGCAACAACACTTCAAGAAATTTTAGCAAAGACATTTCAAAATGTGTGGGTGAGGGGGGGAATCACTGAAAAATGCATTACTTGCATCACCTGTAATGTTGCAAGTAAACATTTTACATTTTTGTTTTTGCCAACAAGAATCTTTGCACCAAAACTTATGCAGGTGTTTAATGCCTAGAAAACACAGAGAGAAAGAAGACATGCACCAAGAACCTGGAGATGTACATACTGGGACTGTTTTAACTGCCCTGACTTAGTGCTATGGAATTCTGGGAACTGTAGTTTTGTGAGACATTTAGCCTTCTCTGTCAGAGAGCTGTGGTGCCACAATAAATGTCAATTCTCAGGATTCCTTAGCACTGAACCAGGGAAGTTAAAGCGGTCCCAAACTAGATTATTTCTGCAGTGTGTTTTGGACCTTTGTAATTTTGTGGAGTACTAGAGTGTTCTGGCTGAAAAGTCTAAATTTCCCCCCTAAACTCCAAACTCCAAGTTTCCAATATGTGTTAAAGTGTATTGCAGCAGTATAACTATATAGTATGACTGGGTTCCAGGAGACCAGGATATGAATCCCCACTCAGCCATGAAACCCATTGTACAACCGTTAGTAGGTTACACACTCTCAGTCTTGGGGAAGGCAATGGCAAATCTCTGAATAAATCTTGCCAAGAAAACACAATGAGTGGGTTGTATACCAGAGGGGTGTGTGCTTGCAGATTCAATTAAACCGAAAGATTGGGATTAAGTAGAAAAATCTTCAGACAAATAGCTGTAAAGGTGGACTGCAAAAAGAGGTCCATAAGAACCTAGTGGCACAGCAAGTTGAGAGGCTGAAAAGGGTAAAATTTCAGCTAGACGGGAAGGAAAACAGAATAATAAAATAATAAATAACACTTTTATTTATACCCCACCACTCTGTCAAAGACAATCAGAATGGAACAGCTGGAACAGAGGAGGAGAATGAATGAAATTCAGAGAGATAAAAAAGTTTCAGAGAATCATCTTATCATCTGGGAAGGTAGTACAAGGTTCCAATCACCTCCCAGACCAAATCAGGCCCCTAACTGCATTCAGAAATGGCAAACTCCACTAAATTATACACATATGGATAACACTATAATTTGTTTTTAAGTAAAGTAAAAACTTTTTGTATAGCAGGGTCCCCTGCCTTAAATGTTAATACTTGTTCCCCTTTACAGTTTCCTCAGCTACAGACTCATAAGTTTATCACAATGCTATTTTAGGCTGCATCAATAGAAGTATAGTGTCTAGATCAAGAGAAGTAATAGTGCCACTGTATTCTGCTCTGGTCAGGCCCCACCTAGAATATTGTGTCCAGTTCTGGGCACCACAATTCAGAAAGGACATTGAGAAACTGGAGCGTGTCCAAAGGAGGGAGACAAAAATGGTGAAGGGTCTGGAAACCATGCCCTATGAGGAACGACTTAGGGAGCTGGGGATGTTTAGCCTGGAGAAAAGAAGGTTAAGAGGCAATATGATAGCCCTGTTTAAATATTTGAAGGGATGTCATGTTGAAGAGGGAGCAAGCTTGTTTTCTGCTGCTCCAGAAAACAGGACCCGGAACAATGGATGCAAGCTACAGGAAAAGAGATTCCACTTGAACATTAGGAGGAACTTCCTGACAGTAAGGGCTGTTCGACAGTGGAATGCACTTCCTCGGAAGGTGATAGAGTTTCCTTCCTTGGAGGTCTATAAACAGAGGCTGGATGGCCATCTGTCAGGGATGCTTTGATTTGGATTTCCTGCATGGCAGGGGGTTGGACTGGATGGCCCTAGTGGTCTCTTCCAACTCTACGATTCTATGATTCTATGATTCTATGATTCTATGAATTTTAAAACTGGCTCAAGCCTCCCAGGCTGCAGCTGGGACAAAGATGGAGGCGGGGATTATCGCATACTAAATCACCACCTAACTATCAGCCCAGGTTCAAGCTGGGTCCCAGCCACGCTCCACCAGCACTTTTTTGAACTCGGAAGCTTTCCGGCTTCTAAAAAGTGCTGTCAGAGCATGGCTGGGACCTGGGCTGATGACGGGCAGTGATTTAGCATGTGATAATCCCTGCTTCCATCCTGTGTCCCAGCTGCTGCCTGGGAGGCTTGAGCCAGTTTTAAAATCCATGCAATAAACTCCTCAGGTGACACTAATGCATACTTATGTGGGGAATACTTTTGAACTGGGGAACAGCCCTACACACAGTTGGTTTCCACAGAGCAACATCTCACTTAACACAAAATTTAACTGAAGAGGCCCATGAGTATCTCTGGCCTCTCAGGTGGTGATGTAGCCTCCAACTTAGTGGCAGCTGTTGGCTTCCATGACTACTGCACATTTTAGTTTGAAGTTTAGAGGAGCTATCCTTTAATTTCCTCCTGTACTCCATCACATGCTCTTTCAGCTTCTCCCCCTTCTGACTCTGTAGCTGGAGCATCAACTTGGATTATAGCTATATTAGTGGGTTTTCCCATGTGTCACCATGATTCAGTCAGACTTTACATTGCATCTTCTGACTGTTTTTGCTACATCTTTTCTCAGTATAAATGCCACCGCATTTCTTCTTGTATTTCATTTATGGGGAAAAACACAGTGTAATTATCTCATTCAAAATGTCCCATTCATGTACATTTTAGTTCACTCATCCCAACCTTGCAATATTTATATGTTCTATTTTTCTCATACCACTTGTTGCTATCCCTGAACATTCTTGTGACTTTTGCCAATTTATTGATTATCAGTTTGGTATTAATGCCACTGATAGTAGCTGTTTCTGACAAACCATAGAGAAAAGCAGTTTATTGTCTGTTCATGTGAACACATAAATATGTAAAAATTGTTTGAAAAACAACAGCCACATCAGTCTCCTTTGTGCGCTGATGCTAATGGGAATGGTTTGCTTTCCATGGAAAGTAGTAGGATGGACTGTTTTTCCTCACTTTTATTTTGTGAGTCAGAGAAAGTTTTCCTGAATATATATAGTTAAGGCTTTCATTTTACAATAGGAAAATTTCCTGTAGAAAACTGCGCTCAGCTTCAGCTCCTATCCTTGCTGCTTCAAACATGTTCTGTTTTTCTATGTGATAGCAGCACTCCTGTTGCAAATCAACAGCATCACCATATGCTCAGGCATTGTTTGATTCACCTGGGGTTCTATGCTTTCCCCTTTCTTCTCCCTCTCAAATGTATTGCTACATTTGTAGAATGTATGTTAGGTTAAGACAAATATCAGTATTCATGCTCCATGTAATTCTCAGTTCTGCAGATTAATTGGCAACAATGTATGTGTTCAGAGCAAAATATTACACACTTTATTTGTATGCCTTTGAATGTCTGGAAATTGAAATATTTTGCCATTCATGTTTTCTGCTGTCATGCTGATTCTTTTCATAGAATCATAGCACAGGAAAAGACCTCAAGGGCCAACCAATCCAAATTCCTGTCATGTAGGAATACACAATCAAAGCATTCCCAGCAGATGGCTCCCAACTCCCAACAGGAGTTTTAAAAACTCCTAAGAAGGAGACTCCACCACACTCTGAGGCAGCATATTCCACTGTTGAACAGCTCTTACTGTCAGGAAGCTCTTCCTAATGTTGAGATAGACTCTCTTTTCCTGTACTTGAAATCCATTGCTCTGTGCCAAAGTTCCCAAAACAGACAGTTCAAAAAAAGTGGCTTCCAGCAACTTCAGGGGTGTGGTGATCAGATGACACACACTCCAAAGTGTCTGGAAGCCTCTCTGAAGTTGCACTGAGGCAGCAGGCACTGTATTTTTCAGTTTGCCTAGTCCTAAAAAGGATGCTACATTTCCACCCAAGAAAATACTACCGCCTGTGTAATGGATTTGTTGTTGCTGTGTGCCTTCAAGTCACTTCCTATTTATGACACCCTGAAAGCAAAACTATCATGGGTTTTTCTGGGGCCAAGAATGTGTGAGTCACTCAAGGTCACCCAGTGGCTGGTTGAGCAAAGAAGCACTGATCTCCAGAGTTGTAGTCCACTGCTCCAATGACCACGCCATGCTAGCATTTTTGCCAGTGTAAAACCACAGGAAGACTCTAATTATAATGTACTAACATAAAAATATAAGCTGGCACAAGCAATCTACTGCCTTTAATAATTAACCCCCCAAGCCTATCCATGTTAAAATTATTATTTTAAATTGAGTCCAAAGGATAGTCAGGGTGAACTTTAATTTTGGAAGGTTCCCAAGATGAAGGTTTCTGGGTTTTGGAGTTTGCAGAAAGTTGACACATTTATTAAAGGCTGTCTTGGAGGTCATGATGAAACATGTGACAAAGCAAACAATTACTTCTCTAATGGGCCTAAAACAGACTTGTGGTCAAAATGACCCAAAATGGCCAGTTGGATCCCACTGGATTGTTCTGAGAACACTGTTGGCCCTTTTTGGGGAGTCAACAATAGTGAAACAGTGAATGCAAAAATTAGCCCAGAGCTCACATTTAGTCTGGGGGATATATATGGCCTAGGGTGCATGCTTCATCCAAAATTTAGAAGTCTGGATTTGAATTCCCATTAGTACACTGTTCATATTAGTGCTAAATTACAATTGACACCTCTTTTTTATTGTTATTCTTTTTTCTAAGAGTTGCCATATTTTATATGGCAGGCAGATATAACCAGAACTTGGAACATTTACTTTCTGAGACAACAACTCTCAGAACTCCTTACCAAATACAACATGGTCCTATCCATGCTGTACAGCTGTAACTATTGAAACTGGTCTATCTACTGGTTAAAATTTAACCACCACCCCCAATTGCAAATTAATTTGTATTCAAGACCAAAAGAACTTGAGGAATGTATTTTTAACTGATGCAGATAATAGCCTCTACTATCCCATTCTATTCTAAATAACATTTCCTCTCCATTCTGTTAGAAAGTAGCTTTGTATTAGGGAAATGAATCAGAATATCTTTCCATATGTAATTTTGAGACTTCTTAGTTCAGATCTTTGTTTGCCAGCTAAAAGACAAAGGAGGAATAAGAGAAGAAATTCATATTTAGTCAAGTGTAACTTGGCTCTAATATTTTATGCATTTATTTTCCCAGAGTTATTTTAGCCACATAAGCAACTCTCCAACTAGTTCTCATATTATAGATCCCCCCCCCCAGAAAAAAAAACCCACTGGAGGTCAAAAGTAAATTATAAGAAAAAGGACTAGAAAATTACTGAGTTATTTTGGAATGTTTGAGATTCTGGAACTTTCCTTAAAACAGTTGAGACTCAAATGCACACTTGTTAGTCTGAAAAATTTGAGTGCACAAAATCTACTGAAATGGACAGGTTTAAGGCAAATAAAAAGAATTATTATCTCAAGTAAAGCCTAAGTATCCCACGTAATTCATTGGCACAGAGTCACGGGAAGGACAGAAGGCAGTAGCTTTTGGCACAGTCACTCTCATCCAATAAAAGTCAGAAAGAAGTCGTTAGCCAGGAAGTTAGATACAGTTGCCATTGCTCTTGTAGCAAAGCTGTGGCGGGATACAGACAGGCAAAAAGGGGTGTGTTCATGACGTCATGAAGGTATAGCCTTCAGACGGCCCTTACCTGAATGCCGCCATGAACACGCCGCCCGCACGCCCCAAGCGGGAAAAAGCGGCATTAAAAAGGTGCTGCTTTTCCCCGCTTCTTTTCTATATGCTGCGCAGCTGCGCATCTCCGTCTGTAAGCTCCTGCACCGGTACTCCAGAATTGCTACAGCGCTAATTTAAGTTGCCCATTTAAAAGCTCCGTGTCTGCTGCGTCGCATAATGAATCGGGTCCTGGAAAATGCGCAGTTTGCAGTCAGGCTTTAATTGCAGCATCAGCTGCCATGCAGGTGTGGAAGCTGCAGCACAGCTGCAGCACATTTTAAGACTCGTAACCCTAACCCTAACCCTAACCCTAGAGATGCATGTACGCATGCACTGCTAGAATCATGGAAAGTTTGGAATTTAAAGTGCACCCCTACACACATTCCTGCGCCATTTTCACCTAACAATAAAAAAAAGCTAAAACTTTAAATATTTACATATGTACAAGGGAGGTGATGGGGGATGGCAGGGGGACAGCGGTGGCAGCGGCGACAGCTGTGGCTGTGCATTGCAGATTCAGCAAGAGCGTGGGGACCAAAGGAGAGGAGGCATCCATGATGCTGGTGACATTGGCAATGTGCAAGCGGACAAGGATGCCAACAACAGCTGATCACCAGCTGGCAGGAAACCACCTTTGTTCTTGGCCAGGGTGGGGGAAAAAGTTTAAAGGGGCTTGGGTGCTTTAAATGTGCACATATGCTTTCTGTCGCCGGTGCTGAGCGCCGCAGCTGCGCAGCAGCGCATCCGCCAGCCGGCAAAAGAAAAAAAAAACCCTGTTTTTGGCCGCCCGTGAGGAAGCTACCTCTCTCTTTGCGGCGTCTTCCAAGGCGGCGGTATGGAAACTGCGGGTCAGAAACAGCCCCAGGTGAGGCGTCTTCACTGCCCCCAGTGTGGAAGCCCCATACACCTGAGCCAGCGGTCTGGAGGCTCCGTATTCAGCAGAATACACCTCCAAGACGTCTTCCCCTGCCCATCTGTATCCCGCCTGTATTTCATTTAGAAGCCTTCATAGGTAAGAAAGGCTAGCTCCAGAGTTTATGAACAACTGCCCAGGGAATGATCATACCTGTAATTCCATTAGCTTATCACATAAAAGAGCAGCACATAAAGCAATGGGTTTCTAATTCTACCTCCAACAAATTGATGATCCTAGCAAAATAGCTTTAGCGGGATCATTTTTCTTGGAAGAGGAGGAGAAGGAAGGATCTGAATGTGACTCTGATAAGTTTGAAAGAACCAGTGATGGGCTACTTACCATGAAGTACCTCTCAGAATTTAAGGATATGCTGTAATATACTTGGTTGGTTATTTCTTAGGTAAGCACAGAGTTCATTGTGCCATTGGTTCATTTCAGCATGGTAAGTCTTCTATTCTTATGGCTAGTGTGGCAGGCCTTGCTGTTCATAGAATTATAGAATCATAGAATAGTAGAGTTGGAAGAGACCACTAGGGCCATCCAGTCCAACCCCCTGCCATGCAGGAAATCCAAATCAAAGCATCCCTGACAGATGGCCATCCAGCCTCTGTTTAAAGACCTCCAAGGAAGGAGACTCTATCACCCTCCGAGGAAGTGCATTCCACTGTCGAACAGCCCTTACTGTCAGGAAGTTCCTCCTAATGTTCAGATGGAATCTCTTTTCCTGTAGCTTGCATCCATTGCTCCGGGTCCTGTTTTCTGGAGCAGCAGAAAACAAGCTTGCTCCCTCTTCAACATGACATCCTTTCAAATATTTAATCAGGGCTATCATATCGCCTCTTAACCTTCTTTTCTCCAGGCTAAACATCCCCAGCTCCCTAAGTCGTTCCTCATAGGGCATGGTTTCCAGACCCTTCACCATTTTTGTCTCCCTCCTTTGGACACGCTCCAGTTTCTCAATGTCCTTTCTGAATTGTGGTGCCCAGAACTGGACACAATATTCTAGGTGGGGCCTGACCAGAGCAGAATACAGTGGCACTATTACTTCTCTTGATCTAGACATTATACTTCTATTGATGCAGCCTAAAATAGCATTGGCCTTTTTAGCTGTTATTATGGTGGAATCTGAACTGCAGAAATAATGCAGTTTGACACCACTTTAATTGCCATAGGATTCAGTGCTATGGAATATGGGATTTTTAGTTTGTTGTGGCACCAGAGCTCTCTGACAGAGAAGGTTAAATAGCCCACAAAACAGCAAACCAGTGTCAAACGGCATTATTTCTGCAATGCAGATCTAGACTATGTTAATGATATAACAAGGTATAATTTTACAGTTGCTTAGCTGTTGCTGTTCATGTTGCCATTCATTCTCATCAAAGCAAAGGCCTTCCTTCACGGTGGACTTAGTCATCATAATTAATTTGCAGAATTTAGTCTTGCTAACATTCCTTGTCTGCTTTGCCTTTTCCCAATAAACTGATGCATCTCTTTGATAGAGATACCAATTATACCATTGACAAAACAGCAATTAAATTAATGTGATCACAATTTACCATTGGCCAATATGAAGCAATTTACTTCAGATGGCTGCCGATTAGTTAGGTTTCCCCAAACACTCTAACAATAATAGACATGACTGCAGACTTCAACAGGAGTGTTAACAAGTACAAATACTATTGTGATTACTTCTCTGAATGTGCTTAGAATAAAGGTCTGCTTTATTTCAAAGAAGGTAAGGAAACAACAGTAATTTCAAGCACTAACCACTGTTCCTAATTACATCACCAATTAAATTCTACAAGCTAGCATTCTTTATGGGTGTGTTGTTTTCTAATATCGTGGAATGTTATGTTAATCATTTTTCAGCCTCTCATTGTCCAGAGTTTAGGAAAGGTACTGTTTTTGAGGACGACACCTCTCAGAATTCCCCCAAATTCTGGAAGCTATAGTCCACATCAGTAACTTTTCCAAACTTTACTGTCATTGCCTTATCTGAAAAGTTTTATACATTGCACTCATGGTAGAGTTTACTTAGCTTGAAATAGTTATATAAGATCTATTTGCAACCTTTCTTGTGTCAAAATGACTTAAATCCTTTGGATTTTTTATTTTTATTTTTTTGAAATTGAAAACAATTTTTAATAACTGTTTTGTAAGTTTATCGCCACTGGAATTGAAAGCCCACCACACACTCACAAACACACATGCCTACTCAGAAATAAGTATTATGTCCTTGAAAATATATCTCACACTCCAGCAAATAGCAATAATTGCTATATAAGACAGCCTTGTCATACACTGGGTTGATGGGAGGCAAATTCATGACAAATGGGAAAAGCAACTGGTGTTGTAGAACTCTGATAGGTTTATAGGCAGTGTTGTGGTGTTACAGGTGGCAGAAATGCACACATAAAAGACAAGTGTATGATCTATTCACCAGACATTAATAACACAGGCCTGTTATGGGCTTGAAAGAGCTTGAAAGACTTAGATCTTTGGAATAAAACAGCCAAAACATGATGTGAGATGTAGAAGTCACCACTTATCATGCTGGGGATAAGGTAAGCTGTTTGCTCCCTCTTCCCTCTCCCTTGCTGTCAGGATGCAAGGGAAGGAGAATGGCAGTTAGGCTTCTTCTAGAAGGAGGAAGCCTTGTCTTTTCAACAATATTTTATTTTTATTTTTAATTACTTTATTATGAAATTAAAAAACAATATACATACAGTTTATACAGTTCATTATATGGTTGCATACAGTACACATGATATAACATACATATATACATGCATACATACATAGCTTGTTACAATATGCTAACCCCTAACCTAAACCCTGACAAACAAACATAAACAACTAAACATCTACTATAAAACATATAAAATTGACTTCCTGAAGTTTACTAATACACTCTTTCTTGTCTGTATATGAGAATTAAAGACAATTTAAGCACTCATCTTTCTTATCTTCCAAGGAACTGTCTTCCGCCTTTTGGATCAGAAATTTATATTTACAATTAGTACAACTGAGACGCTTCCAAAATCTAACTACAGAGATATGTATTTATAGTAAACATTATATATTCAGAAAATTATATATAATTCCCCTTATTTCTTCATTTCCTCTGTTAAAAAGGTACATCTTCTAATATAAAATAGAGAAACAGAATGTTAGTTCGCAAATATTATCAATGCAATCCACATCTATATAAAGTTTTAGCATGATTCAAACAATCTTTAATCTAATCTAAATCACATTTAATGTTTTTCTTTTTTTCCAGGAACTCAAGGAAGGGATTCCAGGTTGTTCTGCAGTTTCCCCATGATTTTCCTTGTGCCAAACAGGTAAGTTTGTCCATTTCAGCCATGTCTAACACCTTTAATATCCAGTTGTTGCACTCTATTTTCTCCCTACTCTTCCAATTTGTGGCATAAACTAATCTTGATGCTGTAATTAAGTAAAATAATAACTTCTCATATTTTTTATCTAAGTTATCGTCAGATATCATTCCTAAAAGATAAAATTCTGGTTCCTGCTTAAATTTGTAGTCCACTATTTGCTGTATCCATTCGTGAATCTGTTTCCAAAATTTTTTTTGCATGCTTACAGTTCCACCAAAGGTGGAAGAAGGAACCAGGCACTTCCCTACATTTCCAGCATTTAGGGTCATACCCTTTGTATATTTTTGCCAGCTTTGTTGGGGTCAAATACCAACGAAATTGCATCTTATAGTAATTCTCCCTCAAAATATAACTGGTTGTGTACTTCAGTCTTATTCTCCAATTTTTTTCCCATTGAGCCAACGGTAATGTGTGTTGAATGTCTTGTGCCCATCTAGACATTGCTACTTTAATATATTCTTCCTCCATCTCTTGGGTTAACAATAATTTATAAAATTTAGCTATTTTCTGAGGCTTTTTCGAGAGGAGTAACTCATTGAACTCGGATTTATTGATATCAAAACCAGGATCTGCTTTGTCTAAACCAAATCTTTCTTTTAGCTGCCGATAAGTAAACCAGCTTAAGTTCAGTCCTTCCTTAATGAGTGTTTCATGAGATTTCAGATTTACATTGTTTGTTGCCTTATCTATTGTCAGAAGATGATAGTAATTAACCCATGTTCTTGGTAAAAAAATTTGGTTTGGGTGGAATGCTTCGTTGGTGGAAGCCCATAAAGGGATTTTCGCTAACAATCTAGATTTATATTTTTGCCATGTTATTATCAAGGCTTTCCTTATACAATGATTCTTAAAGTCCTGGTTTGCCTTTAGTTTCCCGTAAAAAAGATAAGCATGCCACCTAAAAAGACTTTTCAACAATATTTTAAAAGCCTCAGCCTAAGGTTTCCAAATCCCAGGGCCTGTCCTCTCTCCTCCAATCTTCACTCAAGGAGGAGGAATTTACAGCCAAAAGTACTGTCTTCAAAGATAGACAGACAGACAGACAGATTTGGCTTCCCACAGCTACTGTCAACAGTTTTCTGTTCAAGGCATTGCTCATTCTTTGGTTGGACATAACCAGGGGATAAGTCACTCACGTTCTGGTCCTGAGGTCCTAGAACGCTCCTGACCTGGCAACCCTACCAGATTTCCCCAAGATTTGGAATATACACATATAGCTTGAAACATAGTAGCCTCTATGGCAGGCACGTCACAAATTTTTAATAGTACAGAGTGCTGAAGTGAGGGTTCTGACCTGTAATAACTAGTGAATTTTTAACCCAAGTGAAACCAGGTACTTTTGCTAATATGTAAATAAATATCTATTACCCTTGTTTCTCAACGTGGCAGCTATGCTTGCCTTCTTCAGCTGGTGCCCCTAGAGTTTCCCTTGGCCACCATCTTCTTGCTTTCATGTTCCCACCAACTGTATCCAGGGTAAGAGGAATAGGTTAAGGAAAAGAAACATGGATTACATTTTGGCAAGAAAATCCAAAATCCGCAAAACAATGATATATTTTGTTGAATTTTGCTGCATGGCCAACATGCCTACGCTTAAATAGGTATTTTGTCTCTTTTCAGAGACATATGAACATATAATGCTAGCTAATAGTGAAGTGAAGCCAGTGGTCCATCTAGACTAGACTAGTTTTGATTAATCTCAAGCATTTCAGCTGGAGGTCTTTCCAAACCCTTCTACTTCCATTTTGCTGGAGACCTTAGGGATTGTGTTTTGTGCAACTAAAAATATATTATATTATTGAATAGACTCTAGCATTTAAACATTTAACATATAACCTACCTAAAATCTAAGTAATCACTGATGTAATTCAAAATATACACTCTTTTCAAACCTGGAAAAGCTTTGTCAGCAGAAAAAAGGCAGAAACTCATCCTGATCCATGACCTTTACTGAATGAAATGTTCAGCCTTCGCTTGATGAAATCTATGTTTTTGTTAAAATTTCATCTACTGGAGGCTTATTTAAGTTATCCTAAATAGTTTGCTCTCAATTGTATGGTTGGGTGGTATGTCAGAGAATATGCTTTGCGCTATTTGGAATTATTTGTGTATGTAACCGAAAAATCAATTGAGCTGCTTTACCCCAGTGCCAGCAACTGTATTTCTTGATGTGAACTGAAGATCATCAGAAGGAACTAGACTAACTCATATTTGTTGACACTTGCAGGAGACAAAGTTACCCTTTAATTGGTGTTGTGTAACATATTATCTGTTTGTTGTTGTTTATAGTAATTTATCCATTGTTGAGAGCCAGATGAAAATTAAACTTCATATTTTAAAAAAAAACTATTCAAGCTTTCCAAATGCAAATTAATATTATCTGTCATTTTATTTATGCATCCCTTTCAGATCTGAATGCATGGAAGAGTGCCTTTCATACTGGTTCCTTCCAGTCTGAGTACTGCAGCAAAAGCTGCATCATCTTAGAAAAGCTTTATTACCAATGCACTGCAAATGCCTACATTATAAACAAGGTTTTGTTAGCTTTAACCATTACATCAGACTGAAAGCAAGCTGGACACAAAACAGGTGCAGTATCTGACTGGTGCGCAATAAGGAATGTAACTTAAATTATCATAAAGATGCATAATCTTTTTTGCATATTTGAGAAGACTATGCATATCTCTTTGGCATTTTGTTAGCACTCCTTAACCAAACCAAGCTTTAAAATGTATGATATATTTCACCTTCTTGCCTCTGGTTAATCAAGGCAAGAGGAGATAGTTAGAACCTTGCCATATGAAAATAACATTTAACACTGAGTGGCCCAAGACATTTTACTTTCTGAGGTGAAGAACTAAATGTTGCCCTATTACTTTCAAGTCGGGGATACATGACTTGTAAGCACTTCAGGCAGAAAAACCCACAAGTACCTCTCCTTTAACAACTATGTATTTATTTCCTTTTTGTGATATCCAAAATCAACTGCATTAAGCCTCATTCTGTCTAATGGTTTAGCTGGCCCTGTGTACATAGCATCTTTTGATTTATAAAGTACCAAGTGGCACTTATAACAAAGGTTTAGTTATTTGATTTATCCAAACGTTCTTCCAATATAGGATGAAAAGAATGCTTGGCATAATTATTTGCATTATTCATTAGTATAATACATTATTTTCCCAACAATAAGTACATAATAATAATAATAATAACAACAACAACAACAACAACTTTTATTTATATTCCCCGTGTCTCCCTGCAGATCAAGGCGGGATTACAGCAATAAAACAATTCCATATAAAATACAATCGTTAAGACAATGACATTACTATTAATTCACTAAAATAACAGATCATCAACTAACATTCACACTAACATTCATACAATCAGATAAGAAGCGGAGTATTTAAAATCTCATATAAAAGATCGGGTGGATAGGCCCGCCGGAAGAGATCTGTCTTTAGTACCTTCTTAAAGGCATCTGAGGTGGCGATAAGATTGATCTCCTCCGGCAAGCTGTTCCACAATCTGGGGGCCACGGCGGTGAATGTTCTGTAAGAAGTTGTTGTTTGCCTGGTTTTTGAGTATTCCAATAGGTTCTTTCCAGATGTTCTGAGAGTGCGGGCAGATTGTGTAGGGAGAGGGGTTCCCCCAAGTAACTAGGGCCCAAGCCATGTAGGGTTTTAAAGGTAATAACCAGCACTTTGTATTGTACCTGGAAGCTAATCGGCAACCAATGAAGGGATTTTAACACCGGTGTTATGTGGTCTGATCTAGGTGTTCCAGTGACCAGTCTGGCTGCCGCATTTTGAAACAATTGAAGCTTCCAAACTTGGTACAAAGGTAGCCCCATGTAGAGTGCATTACAGAAATCTAAACAAGACATTACCAGTACATGTATCACTACTTCAAGGTCCTTTTGGTCCAGGTAGGGGCACAGTTGGCGTATCAACTGGAGCTGGTACCAAGCACTCCTGGCTATCACATCTACTTGAGATGACAACTGTAGAAACAGATCCAGGCATACTCCCAAACTGCAAACTTTGTCCTTTAGGGGAAGTGTGACCCTGTCCAGTACTGGTTGACAAATCTCCATCCCTGGACTTGGGATACCTATCTCAAGTACCTCCATTTTCTCTGGATTCAACTCGAATTTGTTTTCCCTCATCCAGCTCATTACTGACTCCAGGCAGGCATCCAGAGGAGAGATGCCATCCTTAGTCACTGCAACAGTTGGAGACATAGAGAGATAGATATGGGTGTCATCAGCGTACTGATAACACCGTGCCCTATGTCTCCTGATGATCTCTCCCAGCGGCCTTGTGTAAATGTTAAACAGCATGGGGAGCAGAATAGTGCCCTTAGGGACTCCAGATGTCAACTCTCTCTTAGAAGAGCAGCTGTCCCCTAGCATCACCATCTGGAATCTGCCCAAGAGGTAAGACCAGAGCCACTGGAGTGCAGTACCCCCAATACCTAACTCCCTCAGGCGTTCCAGAAGGATACCATGGTCCATGGTATTGAAAGCCGCTGAGATGTCCAAGAACACCCACAGGGTCGCACTTCCCCTGTTGATACCCAGATGGAGATCATTGACTAAGGCGACCATGGCAGTCTCAACTGCGTGTCCCGCCCTGAAGCTGGTTTGAAATGGGTCCAGATAATCGGCTTCATCCAAGACTGTCTGGAGCTGGAGGGCAACTGACCTCTCAATCACTTTGCCCAAGAATGGTAGAAGGGAGACCAGCCTGTAATTGTAAATAACCTTATAATTGTCAAGTTAGTAGCTGTTTACTTATAGCATTATAGAGGTGTGGCCTTACTAAATGCTAAAGAAGGAATATCACATGGTTGAAGCATTGCTTCATGCTCTGCTTCAGATACACAGGCTTAAGCCCAACTTTTCCCTATGTAAATAATTTCTTTGGTCATTATGGAAGTCAGCGTTCTCTACTGACCTCATGCAATGACCAAACTCCTCTCCAAATATATCTTTTAGCTGCTGCAGCCTCCCACCAAAAGGCCAGTTTACTATCAGGTGGAGAATGTGAGAGTGACAGAGAAATGTCCAGTTATGTTAATAAAAACTGTATGCACCACACCAACATCTTCCTCCAGGACTTCTAGAGGACATCTGTGAGCTCCCAACATTGTCACTCTGCATAGCTAGATGCTTCTCTGCTGTTCCCTGGCTCTCCATCAGCCAGTAAACTTGTGTTTTGAGTGGGCTGAATCAGTTAAAGGTGTTTTTTGGGTGGTGAGGGAAGAATAATAAAACTCAACAAAATCATAGAATCATAGAGTTGGAAGAAATTACGAGGGCCATCCAGTCCAACCCCTGTCATAGCAGAAATACGCAGTCAAAGGACTTTTGAGAGATGTTCATCCAGTCTCTGTTTAAAAACCTCTACCACAATCCATGGCAGCATATTCCATCATCGAATAGCTCGTACCATCAAGACTTTCTTCCTAATGTTTAGGTGGCATCACCTTTCCTATAGTTTGAATCCATTGTTCTGTATCCTAGTGTTTAGAACAGCAGAAAATAAACTTGCTCCTTCTTCCATGTGACATAGCACTGGGCCCAGGACAGAACCCCATGCCACACCACTAGTCACTTCTCTCCAGGATGAAGATAAACTATTGGTGAGCACCCTTCAGGTTCAGTCAATCAACCAAGTACAAATCCACCTAACAGTCACATTTTACTAGTTTGTTTCCAAGAACATCGTGGCAGACCTTGTCAAAGGCCTTACTGAAATCCAAGATATGCTACATCCACAGCATTCCTTTCATTCAAAAAACTTGTAACTCTATCAAAAAAAAAAAGGTAAGATTAATCTGACATAACTTGTTTTTGAGAATCCCATGTGGACTTTCAGTGATCACAGCATTCCTTTCTAAATGCCTACAGACTGTCTGTTTAATTCTCTGCTCTAGAATCTTCCCTGGTATTGATATTAGGTTGACCAGGGACTAATTATTTGGGATCTTTTCCCCCCTCTTTGAAGATGAGAACAGCATTTGCCCCCTTCCAGTCTGCTGGGACTTCTGTTCTGTTCTTGAACACCTAGCACAGCAAAGCAAATATGATATAATAGGCATTACTGAAACCTGGTGGGATGAGTCTCATGATTAAAATGTAGGAATACAGCAGTATAACCTTTTCAAGAGGAACAGGCAAAACAGAGAATGAGAAGGAATAGCATTATATGTCAGGGACATTTACACCAGTGAAGAGATCCAGGACATCAATCCTGGAAGCCAGGTGGAGAGCATCTAGATAAAAATTAAAGGGGAGGGAAACAACAAGGATGTTATGATGGGAGACAGATCCTCAAGTCAGACTGAGGAATTGGATGATATCTTTCTAGAACAGATGACCACAAACTCACAAAGGAGAGATGTAGTAGTGATGGGTGACTTCAACTATCCTGATATTTGCTGGAAGTCAAATTCAGCCAAATCCTCAAGGCCTAGCAAATTCCTCACTTGCCTTGGAGACAATTTGATTGTCTAAAAAGTGGGAGAGGCAACAAGGGGATAAGCTATTTTGGATCTGATCCTAACCAACAAGGATGACCTAGTTAATGGAGTGCAAGTAGTGGGATAATTCAGTGGAAGTGACCATGTACTCCTGGAGTTTGTTATACAATGGAAAGGAGTAGCCAGGCATAGTCAGACACACATTCTAGACTTTAGGAGAGCTGATTTTAGAAAACTTAGAGAAATACTGTGGGTGATCCTATGGTCAGGAATACTAAAAGAGAAGGGAATTCAGGATTGATAGAGTTTCTCAAAAGAGAGATACTGAAGGCACAATTTCAAACAGTTCCAATGAGGAAGAAAAATGGGAGATGTCTCAAGAAACCAGGATGGATGACTAAGGAACTTTCAACTCAGCTAAGTTTTAAACAGAACATATATAAGAAATGAAAAAATGGGGAAATCACAAAAGAGGAATTCAAACAAATAGCAAGCATGTGTAGGGGTAATGTCAAAAAAGCTGAAGTGTAGAATGAACTCAGGCTTGCTAGAGATGTTAAGAACAACAAAAAGGGCTTTTTGGGTATGTCCGCAGCAAAAGGAAAAAGAAGGAAAAGGTAGGGCCACTGCGTGAAGAAGGTGGCAAAATGCTAACAGAGGACAGAAAAAAGGCAGAATTACTCAACACCTTGTTTGCCTCAGTCTTCTGAGAAAAGGCAAAGGATGCTCAACCTGAGGATAATGGAGCAGAGGACAGAATAGGGGAATTTCAACACAGAATAAGTAAAAAGATACTACAGGAATGCCTGGTTAATCTAAATGAATATAAGTCTCCAGGACCAGGTGAACTACATCCAAGGGTATTATAAGAACTTGCAAATGTAATATTGGAGCCATTGGCAATAATCTTTGAGAACTCCTGGAGAATAGGAGAAATCCCAGCAGACAAATCTGGAGGGCAAACGTCTCCATCTTCAAAACAGAAAAAAAGAGGATCCCAACAATTATCATCCAGTTAGTCTGACATCAATACCAGGAAAGATTCTAGAGCAGATCATTAAACAGAGAGTCTGTGGACATCTAGAAGGCAATGCCATAATCACAAAAAGTCAATATGGTTTTCAGAGAAAGAAGTCATGCCAGACAAATCTAATCTCCTTTTTTGATAAAATAACCAGCTTGGTAGATGAAGGGAATACTGTGAATATAGTATATCTTGAGATCAGTAAGGCCTTTGACAAAGTTCCCCATGACATTCTTGCAAAGAAGCTTGTAAAATGGGGGCTAGACAAGGTAACTGTTACATGGATTTATAATTGGTTGACTGGCCGCACACAAAGGGTGCTCAACAATGGCTCCTCTTCATCCTGGAGAAAAGTGACCAGTGGGGTCCCACAGGGCCCTGTCCTGGGCCTAGTGCTATTCAACATGTTTATCAATTACTTGGATGACAGAATTGGGGGCATACTTATCAAATTTGCAGATGACACCAAATTAGGAGGAGTAGCAAATACTCCAGAGGATAGGATCAAAATTCAAAATGACCTGAATAGACTAGAAAGCTGGGCCAAAGCTAACAAAATGAAATTCAACATGGAGAAATGTAAGGTACTGCACTTAGGGTGGAAAAATGAAATGCACAGATATAGGATGGGGGACACCTGGCTTAAGGAGACTACATGTGAAAGGGATCTGGGAGTCCATGTAGACCACAAGTTGAAGATGAGTCAACAGTGCGATGCAGCAGCTAAAAAGGCCAATGCAATTTTAGGCTGCAATAAAAAAGTATGGGGTCTAGATCAAGGGAAGTAATAGTGCCACTCTATTCTGCTCTGGTCAGACCCCACCTGAAATACTGTGTCCAGTTCTGGGCACCACAATTCAAAAAGGATGTTGAGAAACTGGAGCATGTCCAAAGGAGGGCAACTAAAATGGTGAAGGGCCTGGAAACCATGTCCTATGTGGAATGACTTAGGGAGCTGGGGATGGTTAGCCTGGAGAAGGTTAAGAGGTGATATGATCACCCTGTTTAAATATTTGAAGGGATGTCATATTGAGGAGGGAGCAAGCTTGTTTTCTGCTGCTCCAGAGAACAATGGATGCAAGCTGCAGGAAAAGCAATTCTACCTCAACATTAGGAAGAACTTCCTGACAGTAAGGGCTGTTTGACAGTGGAACACACTCCCTCAGAGTATAGTGGAGTCTCCTTCCTTGGAGGTCTTTAAACAGAGGCTGGATGGCCATCTGTCAGGGATGCTTTGATTGAGATTTCCGCAGCTTTGTTACATAAGTGTGGCATTATTAAGGCTCAGCACATACGGATGCTGAACACCATCCAGCCCTAATATCGCCGCTAATGGCTTGTCTGTACCTGGCCCAAGGCTAAGACCCTGGTTAATATTTCTCCATCTTCTCCATGCAATGGCCCTACCATTGCCGCCTTCTTCCTTTTGTTATGGATATTTGGTGTTGCCCCCTTCAGCACTGGGCTTGCCACAGCAGGCACCCAGCCTTTATCCCCTTCCCAATGGGAACAGGTGTCCCTGGCTGGGTACCTGGGGCCTGGGCCTGGCAGAAAGCAGTCTGAGGCCAGCAGTCTACCAGGTGAGATGGAACATGCAACATTCAACACAGCAACAGGTCCACACAGGAGCGACAAGCCCACACAGGAGCAGCAGGTAGACTCCACTCCTTCCAGTGGCCTGGTTTAGGACCATGACGACAGCCTGGATTAGGACTGGACATGTGCAGCCTCACACAACTGTTTTGGGCCATAGTCACCCCCACCTAAGTATCACACCACTTCCATCCCATGAACAAGGCCATCAGTGTTGGTTAGGATCAGATCTAAAATAGTTGAACCCCTTGTTGCCTCTTCGACCATCTGGACAATGAAATTGTCTTCAAGGCAGGAGAGGAATTTGTTTAATTTTTTGGCAGAGTTTGACTTCCAACAAATATCATGATCGTTGAAATCCTCCTTCACCTCCCCTTTCTGAATGTGTGATCATAAAGAGGCCCAAGGCTGACCAGTCTTTTAAGGAAGTGCTATTAGCCACTACTTTCTGACCTAAACTGAAAGCCCGCCTCCTATTCTTTCTGCAAATCCTGTTAGCACTGAGGCCTTCTGATTACCTATTAAAGAGACTATGGCGGGATACAAACCACCATATAGTACGTATTGTATACGTACTAGGGTTAGGAAGGGGCGGTGCTTCTGCACCCCTCTAACCCTAGTACGTATACAATACGTACAAGATGGTGGCGCCCCTTCCACATGGGCGCCACCATCTTTACGTACTGGACGCATAGCGTCCAGACGTGTCACGGCGCCTATGACGTCACGAATGCGCCAGCGGCGCCTCGCGACATCATCAGTGCACCACGGAAAGAAGCTCCGAAATGTAGCTTCTTTTTTGCTCCGCGTGGGAGCCGCGCGGTTTGGCTGCTGCGGCTCCCGCGCGGAGCAAATGGCGCCGGCGGGGGACCGCCGCAAAGCGGCGGTTTGTATCCCGCCTATATGCAAGAAGGGAAGTAGAGTATCTTTTGTAACAGGTCAGTGGCTTGTAGCATACAATAAATATTGTTACTTCTGAGTGACTTTTCAAGCTCCAACCAAGAGTTTGGAAATTTTTATTGTTTGCTAATGCTGTTATCACCACAATACATGCTGAGGAATGCGGTTAATCAGTTATTAATAGTGTATCATAGACCAGGCATCACCCTCTCCTGAAACTTTCCCACTTTTTCTGTTTCTGCCAGAGTTTTAAAACCTTGAGATATAAGGGGTCCTTTCACAACACAACACTACACAGTTATAATGTTTTGATTTCACAGTAACTTCCATTGCAGTAACCTATGGAATTATTTCATATTCATAAGCTGGCAAGGCATTATTGCTCTCTGGTGAAAAATTTTCAATACTCCTCCCTATACTGCATATCCCAGGATCCTACAGGATGTAGTCACAGCAGTTACAATCATAGTGCTATAATTGTGTAGTGTGAAACCAAGGAGGCATATGATGCATGACACTGATCCTTCCAAATGGAAAAATGGGCCCAAGTGCATGAATCTACTGTCTCACCACCTCCTTGTCCCCTCCTCATTCCTGGCTTTTTTTGGTACCCCAACAGGAGATAATCTGTTTAAGAGCAGAAAGAGAATTGTTTCCTTCAGATATTGTACCTTTCAGCCAGGTCATAAAATACTACAA
>NC_056522.1:61168873-61183457 GCF_019175285.1 Sceloporus undulatus
ATTATTATTATTATTATTATTATTATTATTATTATTATTATTATTATTATGCTTTATTTATACAGCCCTGTAAATTTACACAGGACTGTACATGTAATCAATTAAAACAGATAAAATAAACCATAGAATGGTGTACATTCTATGAAAATAATTACACATAATTAATATCAATACATCTTAACATTCAAACAATGAAATATAGCAGACCACAAATTAAATCTAGTGTTATTATCTAATGTATTATTTCAAGAAAAAAAGAATACAGACATTTTTAAAATGACTCTGAGAACACATATAGACAAAACAGAAATGATTTCGTTCTGCTGAATTGTGTAAAATATAGTTTATACTACAATGTTTGCTGTGTTTATGAAACACCATTTACTTTACAGTAATATTAGTTGGTTTACAAGGCATACAGTGCATCCTAGATACTTACTAAACATTGGATATATGTTTGGAATGGTTTTATATTCTGCATATATAGAGATAGAGGGGAGAGAGAATAGTAATACATTATAAGTAAGGGAAAGGTAATTGTGGTTCTATCTCTAAGCAGACAAATTTTCAAAGACTTTTTAGGCTCCATATGCTCTTTTTTAATGGACTTCATGGCAAATTAATGAATGCTGACTCAACTTCCACAGAGGTTCTTCACATAGTATACATTCTTGCTGTGCTTTCTAAATCTTGTTTTCCCTTGTTGACAATGAATACTGGGAAAGCAACCCTGAGCTCATTACAACTAGAGCAATTCTGTTACCTTGCATTCCAAAGATGCCTTGCCCTTACTACTGGGCCTGATAAAATGTCTTCCTATATGGGAGTATGCCTGTTCTGAAAAATTCAAGCAATCGGGTTCAGCACACTTTGGGAAATTCAGTATTTTTTTAATCAAGTAAGCAAGTTCTTGGAAAACATAAGTATTTACTGTTTTCAGTACAGCACCCAAAGCTGATCAGATGCTTTGTGTAAAGAAAGTCAGAAGATATATTTTATTAGTATAGTTCCCACTTCTCAAGTTGTCACTTTATCAAGCTTTATCATTTCAAACTGGCATGCCTACTCAGCAGCTCTTGCCAGGAATGACAATCTGATGCTAAATTTGCAGAAGTACACTTTGTGAAATTGGCATTTGTATACCATTGTAACAGAAAGGTAGACTTACAGCCCACAAGGAGGAAGCCCCATAAAGCTACAGATCTCCATTACCTTCCTGCTTCCCAGGTGCAATAGTGTTTTCATTCTCACTTTCTTTCTTCAAACCCATTTTCCCCTTTGTGAGACACTTTCCTCCCTGTAGATTTAAAATAAGACTCAGCAGCCAGCAACAGAAAGAAGAACCTACTGTGATGTTGTCCTTTACTAACAAAGCCAGTCCAAATGACCTTCTATCTGAGAAATGGTCACAGAATTCCTTCCTTCTGGGATAATGAAATATTAATTGTTACACTCCAAACTCTCTGTCAGTATCAAAGGCATAAAAGCTTTATTAGACAAAAGTTTGAAAAAAGGGAAAGAACAATGCCACAAGGAACTTGCTACATGTTCACAGAGATGGAAAAGACAATACTTGTCTCTGTCTCAGTGAGTGAAACGTCAGCATGTGGCCACTATTCGCTCTCTAGTAAGTTACTTTTGATGGAAAGCAATAGAACATAACAAGAAGCAAGAAGTATTAAGATGCACAAAGATTATTCTGAAAAGTTATTTCCTCATCTTCTTGTTAAGGACATATTCACAGATGTTGCCAGGAGTTGCATATGCGCCTTTCCTGTCTTATACAACATTCCCAAAATGTTGGGAAGTTGGTGTGATGGGTTATACTTTAGAAATGGCTATTGCTGAGACATGGTGATCTCAAACATAGGTGCTGAGATAATACCAAGGAGGAGGCAAGCATGAGTCAAGCCTGTGAAGTCAAAGACTTTCATAGCCAGCATCCATAGTTTTTTGTAGGTTTTTTGGGCTATGTGGCCATGTTCTAGAAAATTTTCTTCCTGACGTTTCACCAGCATCTGTGGCTGAAAAAAGTTGTGTGTGTGTGTATACACACACATACATACTGTGTGAGTCTGGGAATGCAGGAGTGATTTGCATGTGTATTGTTCTGTGCTGATGGCAGGCCTCAAGTTGGGAGACTAATGCAAAAGAGGATTAATGTGTGCTAATTGGTGATCATTATCTGCTGGGAAAGCATGAGTCAAGCCTGTCCAAGATTGTTACTGTGAAAAGAATCAAACTGTAACAGTCAAAAAGGGGTGGTATGGGAACAAGTGAGACAAATATGTTTATTAATTGTAATGAAGGAAAATGAAATCTACCATGAGCTTGAAATGGTATACAGTTTAATTAGGTAATGTTAATGCTTGGTGGTCAGTTCTGACTATGAACATCTATGAATTGGATCAATAGTTACTGAATAAAGGTTTATGCGTTTTAAAATACTGAAGCCTGGGTTTCTCAACTTGGTGTTCTACCGGACCTGATACATACACAGACTTTCCTGTGGGCCATTACAGATAATAGGTCTGTGGGTTTTTTACTCTGTATATAGGAATTAACTTTTTAAAAATAGACTTATAAATCTTCTCGAATGTTAAAGTATGAGCACTAATATTCATGACAGGAACCTGTGACACAAGAAATATTTGTATTTCTTTTAAAATGAAAGCTGTCTTCACTCCCAGTCTTGGTGTGGAGGTGGAATTTAAATAAATTAATTGACTGATTGGCTCAGGCTCTAGCCATTAACATTGGTGGCACCATAGACTTAAAAAGATGAAACCCACAGTTCCCTCCTCTCTTTAAGCTGCTCCAGAGGAAAAGGCAGAAAGATATCTAGAAAAACTGAAATCACTGTTTCAAGATCCCCAGTACCTGACAAGAGACTTTTAAAGGCATTCCCCTAGAATCTAAATGCAGGCACTGTGCCCAAACTTTTTGTCCTGGAAACCTCAGAGGACACTAGGGAAATATAGCTATATGAAGTGTAATCTATCAGTAGCAGTATTTATTGTTGTGTGTCTCCAAGTTTTTTCCGACTTATGGTAACCTTAACAGTATCACAGGGTTTTCTTGGGAAGATTTGTTCAGATGGCCTTTCTTTGCCTTCCTCTAAGGATGAGAGAGTGTGACTTGCACAAGGTCACCTGATATGGTTCTGTCGCTGAACAGGGATTCAATTCCTGATCTCCAGAGTCTTAGTGCAATGCTCAAACCACTACACCACACATAACTCTTAGTAGCAGCACTAGTCACAGTATTTATATAGTGCCACCAATATTCATTAATATTCACTGTACAGGCGCACAGGAAATGCCCCAAGAAATTTATAGTCTCCAATCTGAGTGAAGAAAAAGGAGACAGGAAAAGAAGAAAGGTCAAGAGAGGGGAAGAATTCTCCATTAGTGCAAAACTGCAGCTCTAAGTGTCAAGATTTCAGATGAAGTAGGTGGAATGAGGAGACTATATTCCTTATGCTTTACAGAGCCTATATTGCTCAATCACAAACTCATTTTCCTGTTCCTTATTTTCCTGTAAAACATACAGAGTTTTATGTTGAACAGTAAGTGGTTTTATGTATATAAAAATAAAACAGACATAAAGAGAATATTTCTGCATCTCACTTCTACTTTTGTATTTCAGAAGGCTAAATAGCATGTGAAAGAGGGCTTTAAAGATGTAAAACTGCAATATTGTGCCATCAGACAGTTTTAGAAAACTGTTGGCAAACGTTCAAGGGCAAAAGAGTCCAAAGTTCTCATTCTCAGAAACTCATTACTCTTGCTTTTGACCTTAATGAGGTCTCTCACCCGCCCCCATTCAGCTTTTAAAGGCTTCAGATGAATCTAGAGGCAAACATTTCACGTTTCAATAGGAAATCAGGCCAAACACAGTATGAAGTGAGCAAAATTGAGGAGTACACCCTGGGAATAATTGTAAAGATCATTAATGGAAGCTCTGAATCACCTACTGTTAGGGTGTTTTTTTTAAACAAATGTCATGGCTAAATCAGAACTCTTTTGTTATCAGAGGTTAGAGACTGCAATGAAAATCAAATTCCAACAAAAGCAATCATTGATTATGGAAGCTGAGCTCAAAACCTATTAATAACAAACCCAGCAAGTATAGGCCCCAGATACCTAGGGGCATCAGCCACATGCTTTTCATATCCTTGGAGTAATTAGAGACAGCCAAAGGTTAGTCTCAGACCTTCTATGTCCGTTAATAGCTCTTATTTAATTAAGAAGTTGCTTCTCCTGTAGGATGTTGATCATACTTATAAACCGTCTACATCAAAACAACAACTGGGTCATGGAAATTATTCTGAGTTTTAGAAATGAAAAGTTGCTAAAAGCTATTGGTGCGACTTATTTTAATGTAGAAGCAGTAAATATTAGGATAATTTGGTGGAAACAAAAGTGGTTCCATATGCTAACAAGAAAAATAGGCTTATCGTTATATATTTAGTTCTGTGTATGTCCTGTCTTTGATTTAAAAAACCAACAATCCATGTGTAGGTAACAGCATTAAAACAACAATATATAATAAATAATAACCAATAAAAAAACAGCAGAGAGCAGTAACCAACAGAAGTTCATGATAGTCAAAAGGTGTCTTCCAGTACATTTAAGCATTTAGAAAAACTCTTACCTTCCACCATTTAAATAAGAATATATAAGAACTTGTTTCAGTCCATTTTTAGCCAAACTTACAAAATTCACAAATTAACAACAAAACTGAGAGATTTTCCCATTCCTATCCCAGGATTCATGTCATAAGCTTAGTTCAGACATGCATCTTAAGCAGACTGTCCAATAGTATGGGGAACGGGCAGGAGTATTCATGTGCTTAGTGTCCACCACATTTCCAACAGTTCATTTATTCTTTAGATTTATACCCTGCCCTCCACTGGATTGGATCCTGCAAAAAGCATTGATTGACTGAGGGATTTTTGATCCAGCAGTACTCAACAACTAGCTGAACAGTAAAGCAACTGGTCCCCTGTTCTGCCAGTGCCCTATTATCTCACAAAAATCTATACAAGAGGATTGGAGGGACTTCCAAATCTATGAAAAAGATAGTACCTGGGGGACAGGTGTTTCCAGTACATGAGAGATTCCAGTAGGAACTCCACATTCTCAAGATAATTGGGTGCCAGTTAAGGTGACTGCATTCAGCAAAAAAGATATGAAAGGGACTAAGGGCCCAAACAGACAGGCCAAAATAAAGCTGCTTTGTGTCACTTTGGAGGTATACTATTTAAATGCTGCATGCATCCTAAGAGGCCAGAAGCAGTGCCAAAGCCACGCTCCACTCCTAAGGACTGGAGCACAGCTTTGGCGTAGCCTCTGGCCTCTTAAGATGTGTGTGTCATTTGAACAGCATACCTCCAAAGTTACCCGAAACAGCTTTATTTTGGCCTGTCAGTTTGGGCCCTACGTCTTCTCCGGTCCAAAGGCAATCCAAGGGAGCAGAAAACAATTCCCATGGACAATGACCTTGACCAGCCACCAGCCATAGCCCGGGATAGCCCACAGATTAAAGTGTTATAATAGAAGTGTTGCACTGCCAGCCTGAATCCTTCAGGTGCCCCTTGAGAGAAGAAATGGAAATGCCAGCATAGGAATCTTGGGGAAGAATGATCTTGACGAGAAAAGAAAAAGGGATCACATATGAAACAATATCAAAGGAAAAGTTTATACAATTTCAAAGAAGCACTCCCATATCTTCAACACTTAGTTTACCATCATATGTTCACTGTGAACCTTTCTGACTGCTGTGGCCAATTCACCTTACAAGCTACAGCCCAAGCCCACAAGAAATACTAGCTAAGAAGTATAGAAAAACAACTGAACTGAAATAGTAGGTGCAATAACTCTTTCCTCAAAATTTAAATTAAGGTCTATCTAAACCAGGGATGGGTAACGGTGGGGGGTTCTAGGGACCAATTTCCCCCCAGTTCCCCCTCATGCATCTCCTAAATCATGGCAATTTTTAAAAATGGGGGTTGAGGGCTTTGGGGGACTGGTGAGGGACTTCATGGATTACCAAAAAGAGGTCCAGGGACCTCATGGCTTACATTTTGTTTACCCCTGATCTACACAGTGATGCCAATAACTAAGGGCCAGTCCATATGTTATATTCCCTCTCTCACACACACTCCTCATATATACCTCCACATTAGGACTTGTCTTAACTGCAGCGATAATGCATAGCACCAGAGACACCACCACATCACCAAGTCCTGCAGGGTATTGCTACCAAAAAAAAAGTGCTACTTTGGAATCATAGAGTTGGAAGAGATGACAAGAGCCATATAGTTCAACCCCCTGCCATGTGAGACTACACCATGAAAGCACCATCAACAGATGGCCATTCAGCCTCTGTTTAAAAAACCTCCAAAGAAGGAGAATCCACACACATTAGTTCTTCCTAGTACTGAGGTGGAATCTCTTGGAGATAATATATATTTACCAGTGTCACATGTTCTAGCAACAATGAGGGTGAGTCATCACACTGGCACATTGATTGCCTGATAAGGCTTATGTATAGTATGATTAGCCCTCATTTTCAGTCTGAAGTTCCATCTGATACTATTACTTAGCAAATGTAGCCATGGTTCTCACCTTGCATCCACCTTGTAATGCAAGCTAATGTCCTGAACTTCTGGATCACAGCCCACCATCTGGACCTCTGACATCCTCTGTACTCAGTACATGGTCTGGGCTGTCATTCAGCTATTAAACAGAGGCACTTTCTATGTGTTAAAATTGCTTTCTACTTCCACAGATATCAAATGATTCCCTCCCTCCCCCCTTCCTTTCTTTGTTGCCAACTGTCTCTTTTTTCAAATTCTTTATACCAGGTCTGAATTTTAACCATGTTTTAATTATGGCTGCAAACTTTAATTGGTTTAAATGGCAGATTAATTAACTGACTTTTTTTTTTAATCAGTGGGACGGCAAGGTACTGGGCCATCTGTTTATTTCTTAGGCTTTTTTGGTTCTGGTGTACAATAATCAGAAACAAAAAATAATATTAAATATGCTTCCCCCCCCTTTAACAATAAATTATATTTATTATATTTATATTTATTAAATTTATTTCAGTCAAATCAATGTAACTGATCATTTAAGATGAAGATCATGCATTGGTTAGAGATCTTAAATTAGTAGTTCTGATTTCAAAGAAAAACAACCATAGAACATAGAGGTCCATGTTTCTAATGGAAGGAGGAGACCCATGAAAAGTTCATCAGGTGATGAGGGAATTCTTCAGAACAATGTGGAGAATGGTACAAGGGAGTGCAGGAAAGATGAAATCGCTTCCTTCATTCTTCCAGTGGGGGCTGACATAGCATTTCAATCCTTTCTACATAAAGAAGGGGCTATTCTGTTTGCAGATTACCCTGGAGCCAATATTTCTGTGCCACTTATGGCCAGACTATCAGTACATGCATGATACAGACACATAGAGTAAGCCATATAAGTAACCCTACAAGGTAAAAGATAGAATATGTTTCTAAGGATATTTAGAATGATTTGTACTGTATGATAGATAATATTGGGAACAGTTGTAATTTGCATATCTGGTGGGCTTTACTAAGTAGATTCTTCGTGCTTGTATTTTACATGTATTTTATGTGTATTTTAAATGTTTCATTGTATTATGCTAAGACCATTGGTCAAATGCATAAACCTAACTAATTGACTGAATCAGATTCTTCTTTACTATTTGGGGGGGGGCTATTTTCCTTCAGTTATAGATCCTAAAGAAGGCTCTCTAAATATTAAGTGGTAATAGATGAATCTTGTCTCTATTTCACATCTCTGAAAATGGATACACATCACTGTGACACCACCATGAGGTTCAAAACTTGCCATTTCACATGTGCAGCTGATGTGGTGCATGTGTCCTGTTGATACCGTATTGTAGAACAATTATCCTGTAGTCCATCTTTAACTGAGAACAACATCTTTTAGAGAAGTGGAGGATTGGCTAATGCCATGAAAACATGCTTTCAGTAATGTGTAATGTGCATATTTCTAGTGGGATGGGTGTGCTTAAGACTAGGAGATGGGAATGTTGAGGCTCCCCAAATGTCATTTAAGTGCAGAACCCAGCCTCCCTGGCTAGCACAACCAGTAATTATGAATACGGGCACTGTACTTCAACATCATCTGGAGTTATATGACTTTCATCCCTGGCTTAGATCTTGGTGTGAGCTTTAGTATGCCTGTGATTTCATGTGTGAAATGTTGGATAATATAGCCCTGTGAGTCTTCAGGGCTATATTACCCAATATTCCCATCCCTTGATTCTGTTCACCAGTCTTCCAAATACACATCAATTACTGCATCAGAATGTCTGTCTGCCTTTTGTGGCTCCCATTATGACAAAAGAGCAAAAACGAAGATATGTCAACTGACTTTCTATGGTTCACAAGCTGGTAGAGCATGCTATGAGTTAAAAGGTTCTTCCCACAGGTCTAAAGTGGTCATTTTCAAGATAAATTCTGAATGTAAAAAGAACACTTCTGGATGAGACCAAAGGTACATCATCCTGGTTCCAACAATGACAGGACAGGCGATGCTAGGAAGTCCACAAGCAGCTCAAGTAAGCAATTGCCTTAAACATTACTTGCTCTTAAACAGCTGTTATTCAAAAGCATTTTATTTTATTTTACATTTATTTAAGGGTGGATCCCTCTCAAATCAATATAATCACACTCATGTTGCACCTGAGCAGAGAGTTCTGTCCCAGCTAAAACTATAGATACACCCTTGCAATATGTCAAGCCAAACCTGGTGCCCATCACCACATGTTCTCGTATAAATTTAATGTACATGAAATGGTTAAATATTTGCTTGTTTGTCCTGAATTAAGTGTCAGTTCATTTCACTGACTGCTCACAAGCACAGGTACCACAAGCATTTTAAGAGAGATTCCCACTTATGTGAGTTGTGGCATGGCTCTACCCCTTCCTGCCAATAGGGAAAGGTCCTGAGGATCCTTTCCATCTGAACAAGCATGACAGTGAACAATGTAGGCCAAATTTTTAGGGTGTTCTAGCTCTGTATTCAAGGAAGGAAGTGGCAAGAACAAAGGAGGAGAAACAATGACCACAACCCAAACTCCCCAGATATCTTCCTTGCTCTGGGGTATATCCTGGCATACAAATGTGGGGATATCTCCCTGTTATGATGACCACAGAGTTCTTTCCTTTCAATTGTCTGAAGTTTTTCCTTTAACCCAGAAACATCTCTTTAGTTCCTAGTCTGACTACTGGCCCCTAATAAACTCCCTTCATAAGTGACTTAGGGATGGGCTCCCAGTATCCTTATTTTATGTGTTTTATTATTTTGGTAGTGTGCTTATGATGTTTTTAAATTAATTCAAGCCACTCTTCTGTAGACAAGAGGGGATAAAAATTTTATTTACAGTCAGATCATACATTTGACTATAAACAGTCGATTTGTAAGTCTTGTGGTTACATTATGTACAGCTCTTCACTCGTTACAAACGATTTCCTTTTTCAGTTCCTTCTCTGGCTTTATTTCCACTCTAACCTGTTTTCTAATTCTCTCAAAATAAGTCCTTATCATGCCCCTTCATCAGGACTATGAATCCTGTGATTAACATTCAAATCCTGATTAACATTCCCACAGAACAAGGCAGGTATGAGCCACCCTGAACTGGCTCTTAAACTCTCAACTGACACACTCTGCCAACTCTTTTCCACTCAGTTATCTCTTTTTATAGTCACTCCTCAGGGAACCCCCACCTTGCCGCCAGCCTGACTGTGGAGCTTATCGCACAGCCCCCGGGACATTCTTGGTACAGAAAGAAAGGGGGTGGGAACAGAATGGGGGCTATCACCCATTTTATCACATGCCAGAACACCAACGCCACCACCGGAAGTTCCCATTTTGTTCCTGATCCATCCCAGAGGAGGCAATTTTCAGGAATTGTTCAGAAGTGTTCCTGAAAATTGCCTAATCTAGAATGGATTGGGAATGAAATGGGAACTTCTGGTGGCATCATCGGCATTCCTGCATGTGATAAAATGGGTGATAGCCCCCATTCTGTTCCCATCAGGTCCCCTTTTGTTCCACACCGGGAAGGTCCCAGGGGGCTGTGTGATATGCTCCTCTTATTAGTTGTTGGGGAAACACAACTCTGCCAGTGATTTGCCACACTCCCAAATACCCTTCTCCCCACAGCATAGCATTCAGTGCCATGTGTAGTGGTCTATATGCTACCATTCTCCCATTTGGTTTGCTCCCTGAGCCCTTGTTAATCCCTTTTCTCCATTCTTTTCCATATACCCCCTCTCATAAGACCATGTCATCCCTTCACACCTTTTCTCACAAATGCCACCAACCATGTCCAATCTTGCCCTTTGTAATCACTTTTTCCAATGTGCAAGGTGTCACATTTCAGTGCAAAAACACTGTGCAGCATTACAAGTGTTCTGCATAAATATCTAAAATAACCTATTATGAGAGAAAAGGTAAGGCAGTTGGAAACCAATTAAAAAGAGGGAAATAATGAAATGAGCAGCTGGGTGCCAGCAGGTTCTGCTCTGATAATATAGTGCCAATGCAGTGGTGTCAGAATAAAAATTTACTCTGTGACTGGAGCAATCAGTCACTTCAGTCAACTCAGCTTCCTGCTTAAAAAGTTGTTCCCTTTTGGTTTGTGCTGTGATATCACAGGGAGGAAAAAGATAGAACTGGAGTTGAGATACCATAGCAGATTCAGAAAATTCTCAGTGATCTCTTACAAGTGTAAGAATTCCATTTTTTGTTGTTATCCACCCTCGAGTCGATCACCACCCATGTAAATGAGACATCTCCAAGACTCCCTATGCTCCACTGCTCTGCTCAGGACCTACAAATTCATGCCCATGACCTCCTTAATAGAGTCCACCCATCTAGCATGTGGTCTTCCTCTTTTTCTGCATCCTTCCACCTTTCCTAGCATTATTGTTTTTTCCAGTGAGTTGTGCCTCCTCATGATGTGGCCAGTCCTATCATCTTTGCTTCCAGAGAGATTTCTGGTTTGATTTGCTCTAGGATCAATTTGTTTGACTTCTTGGCTATCCATAGTAGCCTCAGCACTCTTCTCCAGCACCACATCTCAAATGAATTAATTCTCTTCCTATACGATTTCTTAACTGTTCAGCTCTCACATCCATACGTGGTAGTAGGGAATACAATGGCTTGTACGATTCTAATTTCCATGCTGTTGTATGTCTTTACATTTTAGGATATTTTCTAGTTCTCTCATAGCTGCCCTCCCCATCCTTAGTCTTCTTATGATTTCTTGACTGCAGTCCCCATTCTGATCAATATTTGATCCCAGGTATGAAAATTCTTTTACTATTTCTATTTTCTCATTGTCTAGGTTGAATCTGCGTAAATTTTCTGTAGTTGTTATTTTTGTTTTCTTTATGTTCAACAATAAGCCTGCCTTTGCACTTTCCTCCTTGATCTTCCTTTGTAGTTGTTCCAAGTCTGTGATGTTTTTGGATAGTAGTATGGTGTCATCTCTTTATCTTAGATTGTTGATATTTCTTCCTCCTATTTTCACTCCTCGTTCTTCTGTGTCCAATTCTGCTTTTCGTATAATATGTTCTGCATACAAGTTGAACAGATTCCATAGTATAGGAGAAAAGGGGACACTAAGTCTCACTGGTTGATGAACATGGAGTCTCACTGATATTCTGTATGTCTGTCAAATTATTTTTTTATTTCAAACCCAGGTGATTGGCTGCAACATCTGTCACTCCACTGATGACCAGGAGGATTTTGTAGTTTATGTAATGCATTATTAACTTATTGTTTTTAACTTTATTTCATTAAAATGTCTATTTGCCACTTTTCTTTCTTGGATAATGTGCAGGACATAACAGGTCATTAAAATGAAAGTAAAACAATTGCAAAGCAAAAACATCAAACAGCTTCAAACAGGCAGCAAGATAAAAGAAGATGAAGTGCAACAATAACATGCAGTTGAAAGTATACAGGGCAAACGTTCCCTGAAGCAAGTGTATTCTCCTGGCAGGGCATTCCATAGTTGAATCACGCAAACCAGAAGAAGTGGCAGACAGAAAAATTTGACTTCTTTGGTAATGGTTCCACAGGCAATGACTTCCGATCAGAGTCATTGCCCACAAATCTATACAACCAAGTACACTGCTACCTCGGGTTACGAAATTAATTCGTTCCGCCATTCCTTTCGTAACCCGAAAATTTCGTAACCCGAAACACTTTTTCCATTGAAAATAACTAATGCGTTCTATGACCTCAGACTGAACCTGCAAGTCAAAACAAAGGTACAATAGAGGCCTATTAAGCTAAGTACCCTACAATACAATGTAATGCAAAGTTGCCTGAGGCACTAAAGAGCTTAAGAATGACTTGCAGGTCCATTCTAAAGGTTTGTAAAGGATAAAGAAAAAAAGTTTTTGACTTATCTTTGCTGGTCCTGGCATCTCAGAGTGAGGCAGGAGGAGGAGGAGGAGGGGGGGGCAGCCAAAACACCCAAATTTAAACCCAGACAACCAATTCAACCAATTTAACCAATTCAACCAATTTAACCAATTCAACCAATTTAACCAATTCAACCAATTTAACCAATTCAACCAATTTAACAAAGTTAACCATTTTAACAACAATTTTTTTTAAAAATTTGGTGGTTTTTTTAAGGGTCATGAGCACCTTTGCCCTTCTTGGATGACGGTTCTCCCTCTTTTGTGAAGAACTGGTCCAAGGATGTCTGCTTTTGCCGGGCCTTAAGCAGGTTCCTAAAATGGCTAAGGCAGACATTATCAAAATGTGCAATGGCATGGCTGGTCAACACCTTCTCAGGGTGATGCTTCTCAACATAAGAAGACACATTGTGGAATTGCCGCAAAATGTCTTTCATTTCTGCCGTTGGCAAAAATGCCCCCGCCGCCTCCTCCTCCTGGCCCCTGTCAAAATGGAGCACGTCCTCATCCACGGCCGAGTGTTGCATGGCCGCCAAGGCCTTCAGGTCCTCTGTTGTCAGGTCCTCACTGTGCTCCTCAATGAGTTCCTCCACGTCCTCGTCGTCCACGTCAAGTCCCAGGGACCTTGCGATGGAGACAATCTCAGTCACCTCTTCTTCACCTGGCTCAGCACCCTCGGTCTGTGACCCTTCCAAGGAAGAAGCATCAGGCCACAGCTTCCTCCACGCAGCAATCAGGTTGCGCCTGGTGATCTCCTGCCAGGCCAAGTCCACCATCTTCAAGCACACGACGATATCAAAATGCTGCTTCCAGAACTCTCGCAGGGTCAGCTGTGTGCTCTCCGTTACATCAAAACACCGCTTGAAGAGGTGCTTGGTGTAGATCTTTTTGAAGTTGGCAATGACCTGCTGGTCCATGGGTTGCAAGAGGGAGGTCGTGTTGGGCGGCAGAAACTGGACCTTGATGAAGGAGAACTCTGCAAGGATGTCCTTTTCCAGGCCAGGCGGGTGCGCAGGAGCATTGTCCAAGAGGAGGAGGCACTTCAAGGGCAAATCCTCTTCCTCCAGGTACCGCTTCACAGTCGGGGCGAAGACACTGTTGATCCACTCCACGAAAAGGAGGCGTGTGACCCATGTGCGGCCATTGGAACGCCACATCACTGGCAACCTGTCCTTTTGAATGTTGTGTGCCTTGAAGGCCCTTGGATTTTCTGAGTGGTAGACCAACAGGGGCTTGATCTTACAGTCCCCGCTGGCATTCGCACACAACGCAAGTGTGAAGCGGTCCTTCATAGGCTTGTGGCCTGGCAATCCCCTCTCCTCCTGGGTGATGTAGGTGCGGCGAGGCATCTTCTTCCAGAAGAGGCCCGTCTCGTCGCAATTGAACACTTGCTGCGGGACGTAGCCTTCCTCCTCCATCATGGCCTTGAACTCGATGACAAATGCTTCGGCGGCCTGGTGGTCTGCGCTGGACGCCTCGCCGTGACGGACGACAGAGTGGATCCCGGTCCTCCTTTTGAACCTTTCAAACCAGCCACGTGAGGCTTTGAATTCCGGGGTGGCTGGCTCCTCCTGGGAAGAAGTTCCTTCGCCTGCCTCCTTGCTGGCCAGGTCTTCAAAAATGGTGGTGGCCTTCTCACAGATGACCGAGGTGGTCACAGTGTCCCCGGCTCGCTCCTTTTCTTTAATCCAGAGGAGCAGCAGGCGCTCCATCTCCTCGTGCTTTGGTGTCCTCTGCTTGGCAATCGTAGTCACGCCTTTCGCAGGAGCCACAACGCTTCTGATGGCCTCCTTCTGCTTGAGGACAGTGCCAATTGTCGAAGGGTTTCTTCCATACTCCTTGGCAATGTCCACCAAGCGCACGCCCCTCTCATGCTTGGCGATGATTTCCTTCTTGTCCTCCAAGGACAAGGGAGCCCTCTTCTTTTTGTCACCGCCGCTTTTATCTGTGGCTTTCTTGGGAGCCATAGCTCAAGCCTAAAAAGGACAAAAGGCACAGGCACTGAGCAAAAGCCACAATTGGAAACCACCCCCACCCCCAAGGTCACACTCTCTGGCCCACATGGAGCCAAGGCCAAACATG